>NC_059426.1:25765585-26113710 GCF_021028975.2 Sphaerodactylus townsendi
AGAAAAACATGTTTTGATTGTGGCCTTATTAATATTCTTCCTACTCAATGAAACAGAAAAAGGCAGTCATCATGGAGGAGGAAGCAACTACCCCCCCCCCCCAACTGCTCTTTTGTGTTTTTGACAGCCTGACTTTTGAAGCTTACCTATTTCTGTTCAAGACTATATAGATGACCGCTAGCCCTGTGAAGACCATCTCTTGTTGGTATATGCACAATACAGATTGACCATCTGGCTGGAAGTTGCACATGTTTCTGGGAGTGATGTGCAAACAAGAGAACCTTCCGCACACGCAAAATAATGCGTTTTCAAACCACTTTCACAACTGTTTGCAAGTGGATTTTGCCATTCTGCACAGCTTCAAAGGGCACTGAAAGCAGTTTGAAAGTGCATTATTCTGCATGTGCGGAATGAGCTAAAGAGTGGCAACAAATCTGACACACTAGATCAGGGGCCTGTAGGCACCATGACACCTACCAACACCTTTTCTGTCACCTGCTAAGTATTTTAGGAAGTGGGTAGGAGCAGGTAGGGCTTTTGCCCAGCAAGGCTTCTGATATTGGAGATTTGATTGGCTGTGCAATTTGGTTTTTTTTAAATGTTGCTTTGGCAGCAACTGCCCCCACATCATAAGGATATGCACTGTGCTACTGAAGTTAAGCTGTGGCAATCGTTCTGTGACTGGCTACACCTCCTGTGGCAGCCATTTTATGGCAGCCATTTTGTTGCTGGTCTCAGAATTTCAAATGTGCCCAGAGGGAAAAAGGTGTGGACCCCTTCTCTAGATTTTATGTCAATAGGGCCAGAGCCCAAGACTATCTTGGAAATAGCATAGTCCTATCTACCAGGATGGTCTGTCAATAATTTGCAAAGCTGAATACGTTCTGATGAAACATTTCCACACATGTACAGGCACTAAAGTAAATGCCATCTCATGAATGCTATACTCTGTGATGGAATTTTCCTTCTGCCTTTCCCCAGAGCCTTTTTGTTCTGTGAGAGAGGGCTGATCAGTTTATCGTAATCTGGTTTAATTTGATCTGGTTAAACCACAAGGCCATATCCGTATGTTGTAGATAACCACTATTCCTTCATTGTAGACTGGGGAAGGGAGCGGGAAATTAGGGAGGGTTCCATTCTAACTTTATTTGTGGAGATTTTTATTTACCTAATGAAACCAGATGCCTCAATGCCTTGAGTCTGGAAATGCCTTAAAGACCAACAATTTGCTGATCTTAAGGCAATAGTGGACTCTAGTTTTGTTCTGTTACTACCAACTAACACAGCTACCCATCTGAAACTATCTTCATGCAATATGTGTATCATTCTTAAAATTAGAAGTCACCTCCTTTGGCACCTTTTGGTTATATAATTCCACTTTGATCTGATTTATAAACCATGACATTTTTTATCTTCTCATCCATCTGTTTTTCTTGTGCTACATCTCAGGAAAATTATAATGAGTTGCTTTCTGTAAATGTAGCTTATCAAAAAAGTATTTTTTACTTTAACTGTGCAATCCGTGGGGGGCGGACCACATTAGGAGTAGCCGCTGCTCCGGTGCCAGTGTCCCTAACATCATCCAAATGATGCAAGGGACAGCACGTGGGCCATGTATTTGGCACTGGGAGTATGTGCAGCAGTGTGTTGCCCAGGTGCTGTGGAGGGGTCAACACTGGTACTCCTCTGATGCAGGAGCCTGTGCTGGTGTGGACTTCCAGTGCCCTTTCGGCCAGGGAACATCCCCTTTTCTGGGCCCAGTCTTATACCACCAAAATGGATGGCATAAGCCTTCACACTCAGTGAGGCTTTTTGATAGCCAACAGGTTTTTCTTTCTTTTTTCTTGACGGCTGTGCCACAAAATACCTTTTTGGAGGCAGGGCAGTGGTGCTGTGCCCATTCGCCACAGATCTATCGCTTCCCTTTGCACTAGGCTACCTCTGATATGTCTTTCATGTCAAAGTAGCTTGATTATGATGATTTCTAAATTAGGGTTAGAAAAAATCAGTATACAGGTTTAGAGATGTAACAAAACAAGTCACAGCCCAAGTGTGCTTACAGAAACATACTTTTTATATATATATTATTGGGCTTTTTTAACAACTACAACAAAACTAACATGGCGAAATAAACAGAGAATCGCCTTACAGCAAGTGCCAAGGAATTCTACATGAAGAATAACAAAGACCACTTAAAATATCTAGTTGAATTAGTTGAGTAAAAGATGAAAGCTGGTAAAAATGGGCTAGAATACTAGATGTCAAGTGTATTGAAAGGAATGTTAGATCTCAGTTTAAATCATGTAATTAGTGGGATGGATGATCAAGGCAAGACTGTCAAGTTTTATATAAAAGTCTTCAGTTTTGAAAAGGGAGCTTAGTCTGTTTTTATTTATTTTAAAATTGAATCTTGGTTAGAATCTTTTAAAAATTTTAAAGCTTGTTGATCTCGATATTGGTGAAAAGTGTATTATATTATACCTTTACAATGGGTTATGGGTGGGAAGTTGATTTCGTTATAAGTATTGCTCACCTGTGTTGTTCACGTAGTATAGTGTGACTGGTTCACTTACAGATACATACTTAGATGCCATCTGTCTTCCAAGGAGCTCAGAAGAGCACACATAAAGTTTTGTTGTTTCATCAACCTTGTTGAAAAGGTTTCAATGAGAGCTGGTGAATGGCCCAAGGTCATTCATTGGATGGGGTTCTGCACTCAGGTTTCCCCAGTTCGGGGGTCTGCAATCTGCAGTTCTCCAAATGTTCATGGACTACAATTCCCATCAGCCCCTGCCAGCATGGCCAATTGGCCATGCTGGCAGGGGCTGCTGGGTTTGTAGTCCATGAACATCTAGAGAGCCGCAGGTTGCAGACCCTTACCCTAGTTCAATTCCAACACTTCTGCCACTACTCCAAACTACATTTCACTACATTGTGACCTTTTATGTGATTTTATAATTGTTTTATTTCTGTTGGTTTTGTTGTGCTTTTGGTAACCATTTTTTTTAATATTGTAAGCTGCCTTGAGTTATGGAGGCTGGAAAGACATCAAATAAATGTTTTACACAAATAAATACATGGCTGGTTTAAAACAAGAGTTGCTTTTTTTTCTTGGTCACTGGGTGACTTTTAGTTTTAGCTTGATTCCAATGCAAAGTGATAAATCTGTATATATTTAAATTAACTGGTACATTACCTATTCAATACGTCTAAAAGGCCTAAAATTATACCACTCGGGGGTGTTGGCAACCCTACACATTTGTACAACCCAATTGTTTACTGAATGCATTTCATCTTTGCAAAAAAAAGTCCAATTATTTTTTTCTTTGTTGCCAGGGTACAATAGGAGACTGTGAGATTAATGAGCTGTTGTAAAAACATCGCACAATTAAATTAATTTTTTTTAATAGGGGTATATCCTTTGGTAAGGCTCCTACTTGTTATGTATGCTGGTACAGTAATTTATAAAGAGCATAGTGACATTTGGGTTAGATAAGAATCTCACATGGAAAGGTGACAAAGATTTTGTCATACAGAAGTTTTCGTCTTAGAAACTGGCCTGTTCCTTAACACTGACATGTTTTGTTGCAGGAAGAGGAACGACTTTTTTGAACTTGTCAGCAAAGGTGACTACAACTGGAGTGTCAATGGCCAGCGAGAAATATTCCGGTAAGTGAGACCTTTCTTTTGTGCGGACTACCTTTATTTTAATTTGCCTGTGGTAATAGTGGCAAAGGGTGGCAGCTACCCTGTTACTCCCAGTCTCAGGCATCCCCTGAAAATAAGAGGCCTTAGATGGGGTTACTGGAGGTCACAAAATATAAGGCATCCCAAAAAATTGAGGCCAGTAGCAAAGTTTTTGTTTGGAAGCATGCCCGACTGAACAGAACACAAGAAAAAATAAGACATCCCCTGAAAATAAGACATAGCACATCTTTGGGAGCAAATTTAATATAAGACACTGTCTTGTTTTTGGGGAAACACGGTACTACCATAATTCTAAAGATGAAACTCCTTCCATTCATCTCAAAGCATAGGCTGTGACAATATAAAAAATGATCGGAGATTTCCAGTCTCTGGTAGCGCGCCTGTAAGACAGCATCTGCCACTGCGATGCCTCCCTGTGCTTGCTCCCACCACTGTGTGGCTTGAAGTCCCAGAAGGTACAGAGATTCACCAGGCTGAAAATACTACTATACCTGTAGGAGTGCTACAAACCTAGTGGCACACAGTATCTGAGAATACTCTAGTGATTAATACCCTATTTAATTATAAGTTCAAAAAAAATGCACAGAGAATACAATTTATATAATAAGACCCTAATAAGGACAAGATACAGGCAACATACATGTGACTCAGAGCATTAGCCTAGGAGAGCCTAGAATTACGGGTGCACCGGGTGCGTGCCTACTGGGGGTAGAGGCAGGGCAGCAAAAAATTTCAGGTTTCTTTTTTTATTTTTTTGAGTGTTTTTCAGTTTTTTGGCCTACAGGGGGCGCAGTTAGACTAACAGCACCAAAATTTCAGGGAGTTTTCAGAGGTTTCTCTCCTGGTATTTCCACCAAAGTTAGATTGGGGTTTGGTTCCAGGGGTCCCAAAGTTACTGGACTCCCAAAGGGGGTGCCCCATCCCCCATTGTTTTCAATGCAGGAGCCAATAGGACAGTGGTGGCGAACAGCAGCTCAGATGTTATGGACTACAATTCCCATCAGCCTATGCCAGCATTTGCCAATTGATGGACTGATGGAATTTGTGATCCCTCATATCCCTAATTATAAGGACTCGCCACCATTTAATAGGAGATGGGGGCTACACCTTTCAGAGTCCATAACTTTGGACCCCCTGAACCAAACTTCACCAAACCTAACCACTATACCAAGCCTGGCTGGTATAATCAGGATAGTCTCCTAAAGATACCCTGAAATTTTGCTGCTGCTAGCCTAAAAAATGCGCCCCCTGCAGGCTTAAAACTGAAAAAAACTAAAAAAATACAAAGAACACAAACAAACATGGGGGAGGGGGCAGCAAAACTCAGATTTTGCACCGGGCTCCATTTTCCCTAGCTACGCCTCTAATGTGACTAGAAGACGAAGAACATACACACCAATGCTGGCTAGTCGGCAAGCACCAAATCACTTGAAATGGGTAAACGCAAAAATCCTTGTACTTAAAGTCTCATGCAGGCCAATCAAAGTGCATTCCCAAAAGTATAATGCGTGTTTCAGGTAAGTAGGAAAGGAGGAGGACATTCCTACATGGCATGTATCACAGGTAGGTGGAAAAGAGGTGTGGATGGGATATTCCTTATTTTTGCTCATTCCTCACCATAGACAAGCTTCATGGCTAGCTGTGCAGAATAAAATCACCACACTGTTGGTTTTATTCTTTATTCTTTCCCAGTGTATGTTTCAAAATTAGTGTTCTTGTCCCAGGTACTTAGTTTTCCTCCATGTGTGAGTGTGAGATTGGGTCATAAGAACATAAGAACAAGCCAGCTGGATCAGACCAGAGTCCATCTAGTCCAGCTTTCTGCTACTCGCAGTGGCCCACCAGGTGCCTTTGGGAGCTCACATGCAGGATGTGAATGCAATGGCCTTCTGCGGCTGTTGCTCCCGAGCACCTGGTCTGTTAAGGCATTTGCAATCTCAGATCAAAGAGGTCCATTTTGTGCTTGCTCCCACCACCCTGTGGCAGAATTCCAAACGTGCTCATAGGCTGAAAATGGTTGAAGACCCTGCCCTCCACCCACCCAGAAACTGCAAAAAAGATTTTGCAGTATCCAAATACACCATGACAAAATGCTCTCACCTAGTTGTGCACGTACAACAGTGAAGCGAGGTATTCTCGTGATGACCAGAATTCTCCCATCTCTGCGTTTTAACTGTGCTATGGGTCATTTCCTAGTTTTCCATGCCATTTCATTCATTCCTGATTTTAGAGTTAGGGCAGTATATTCTGCCACTTCTTTATTTCCAGTGTCCTTGCTCTTCATTTGGGCTTTCTCATAGTTTTATCTGCATCATGTACTGTACATAAATGCTTTCTACAGCTGAATAGTTCCTTTCTCCCAACACATATAAAACATAATTGTAGCCTGGCATTAAACTACAGTGAAACACTATAGTCCTTACAGTAAATCTTGAATTTTTATTGCAGACGAACCGTGGAAACAGCTTAAACAGTGTCTGGAATGCCTCTTGTGGTTATAGCTTTTCTCTTACCCACAGAAGTCACTTATAAGTAGGCAAATAGATTAGCCCAATCTGTATTTATTGTGTAATAATTCCTTTTCTTACCTCATGGCAAAAAAAATCCTAGCTGCCCTGTATATTATAAATAATACTTTATTAGTCAAAGTGCAGCAAAATTAGTAGTCTGCAGTGATACATGTTTCTTTTGTTGCAGTCAACAGATAACATTGAAAATTCATTATCTGATGATCTATAATGCATTAGCCTTCCTGTATCTAACAACATAAAAACCGTGCTGACGACTGAAATTTTGAACAGCGCCATCTTCTCCACAGACAGGAAGCCGGCGCTAATTCTGACCTTTCTGTTTTGTTTTGTTTTGCTAAATTATGTATCCAGGGTTAATTTCTTTGGTAGGACAACAAAGGTTTATTCAGCAAGCGTTGCTCATTTCTGGGTTGTTGTGGGTTGTTGTTTTTCCAGATCGATGCTAATGACAGCTTGTGACCTTGGAGCTGCGACCAAACCGTGGGAGATTTCAAGACAGGCAAGTCATGATTAATAGCAGGGTAAGGAGAAGGAGGTCCTGACGCAAGGCATTTCCCAGGAACCTGACAGGCAAAAGGACCAAATCTGCAATCGATTTACAACACTATTGGTGCATTTAAAAAGAGCACAGATTTTCTGCTAGGCATGTTTTATTGCCCAATCCTTTTGTTTGTTTGTTAGTTTACTTAATAGCTGAGCAATCTTAGGAAATCAGAAGAATATCTGAGCCAGCGTGATATAGTGGTTCTGTGGACTCTGATCTGGAGAATCGGGTTTGATTCCCCACTCTTCCACGTTAGCGGTGGACTCTTGTCTAGTGAACTGGATTTGTTTCCCTGTTCCTACACAGGATGCCTGGTGGGTGACCTTGGTCTAGTCACAGTTCTCTCAGAACTCTCTCAGCCCCACCTTCCTCACAAGATGTCCATTGTGAGGAGAGGAAGCGAAGAAATCTGTAAGCTAATTTGAGACTTTGTGCAGGAAAGAAAGGCAAAGTATAAATCCTAGCTCTTCTTCTTCCTCAGCCATAATCACTGCCCCATAATTATTTGTTTCATATCAGTTAGGTTTCTACCTTGCCCCTTTTCAGTACAAATCTTTTTTACCTCATATCAACCAATGGTGTTTAAAGTAAACTGAATGACCTTGGGGGTTTTTATTGTGTACTGTCCCTCTTGCCACAAAATGAACCAAAGCTGCCTTTCCATCCGATTGGTAATCGCCATGGCAGCAAACATGAAAATGTTTGAACAATTAAAAACATTTCATAATTCAACAAAACCCATAAAGACATGCAAAAATATAACTGTTGTGGTCGGTAGCTGATATTGGGGATATGCCATACCAAACAAACAAACTCATCACTAATAGAAGACACCAATAGAGAGAGACAGATAAATCTCCCTGAGGAGAAAATTCCAATGTTTTGGTGCTACAACCGAGTAAGCCATTTATTTAGGTCATTTCTGCACTACCTTTCTGTAAAGGAACATGACGAAGGCAGCTCACAAAAATAAAACCGATAAAACCCATCAAAGTTATTAAGAGATTTGACATTTTGCATTTCTTTTTCTTTAATGGAATAATTTTTATTTACTAACCACGTTTACAGAAAAAAGAAAGATTAGAAGATAAAAAAACAAGTAAACAGACAAGCGTAAAAGAACTGGAAAAATAGAAAGCACAAAACAACGAGTCGGGAGGGGAAGGCTACTTTTGAAAGCTCATGGCTCAGACAGACTTGCCGACCCTAGGTTTTCTCAGAAGTAGTGAGTCTAGTCCACCTGTCAAATTTTCGGTCCCCAATATCTGAGGAGGCGAGAGCTGAGGGAAAAACTCGCTCTACAGCCAGCAAAATTGCTCCTTTCAGCAAAAATGGTCAGGAGCCCTCAAAGGCTTAGTTGGAATGAAGTGCCATTTTCCTTGGAAGCTTGAAACTTTGCATTTCTGAAGGCGTAAATGTTCTGCAGCACAGCTCAATATGGCTGCCACGTGAAAACGGCTTTGGAGCGACTCCATCTGGCCCCTGATCCGTGCAGTGAGCTTTTCATGCCAGCAGCCCACCCCTTGCAGTTTTCCTCAATACTCCTCCAATCAGGAAGATTTTGCAGCAACATGAAAACAAATGGCACTGGAAGGGCCTGTGTGGTGGTGCTGTTTGCACTAAAGAGCTAATTACAACATGGACAGCAGCATCATAAAAAGCAACACTCATGTGGGGCTGACAAACCATGAAGAAAACTTTAAAAGCAGACTCTATGCTGACTCATCACACATTGTTTCAATGAAGCAAGAGGTGTTTGTCCAGATCAAACCAGAGTAACAGTTCCTTTGCGCATCTTTTTCGCACCATGTTTTTGCTTCACCTTGGCTTCTTAACTGCATGATATTTTTTACAGAGAGTACCATTTGCCGGTAGGTAGTTACTGTCCTCCATTTTCCCCCCTTATTCAAGTTTTTACTGTGTTTTTTCAGGCCACTTCAGAAGTGGTCCGAAAAAGCATGAAGAAAAGCTGAAAAACCAGGAGGACCTATTGGAAGTCCCTGGCCCAAAAGTCATCTGGCTGGCCTCCACAATGACCAGGGCTTTTACAGCGATATACAGGGGGTCAGACTAGATGACCCTCCAGCTCTGTGTTTTTATGCACTGAGTCAGAAAATGCATCCCTCTTTCGAATGATCGGAAACCTAGTTTATGATTTTATGTGTTTTAGGCTGCTGAACTGGTAACAAACGAGTTCTTTGAACAAGGAGACAGAGAGAGATCAGAGCTCAAACTCACACCTTCTGTAAGTTGACCAACAGTTTTATTAATAAGATCAACAAAACAACCTAAGAAACATTCATGCTTGCTGGATTTTATGGCTGTATTCTTAAGAAGGCCTATACAACAGAGGAAATGTCTAGTTATTTTGTCACTGCTTTCATTCAAGGAATCTCTGGTTTGCATAAGAGTGCAATCATTAAGACATATGCTTTATGTAGGGCGAAGTTTATCTCGATTAATTTGACAACATGGGAACAAGTTTGTGTAATTTTTCCCCATTGCTGCTACAGCTGCTGTTACAGCAGAGCCGTCATGAGGTTTCCCCACCATGTCACTCCCCCATTCTCCCAGCGTCGGCCATATCTCCCTCGCTACTAGAACTTCCTCAGGGTTTTAAAAAATTGACTACTGAATATTATTATACAGTTATAACGTTTTTTTCAAAGTATCTCCTTTTGTTGCAGAGATATATGGGGAAGGGGATATCTCAGCAGTGGAAAGTGCTAGAGACTTCTTTTTTTAGAAAATGGAGCTGGGAAGGCAAAGAAAGGAGTAAATGAAGGAGCAGTAGTGGTTAAGAGCAGGCGTACTCTAACCTGGAGGAACTGGTTTGATTCCCCGCTCTGCCGCTTGAGCTGTGGAGGCTTATCTGGGGAATTCAGATTAGCCTGTGCACTCCCAACACACGCCAGCTGGGTGACCTTGCGCTAGTCACAGTTCTTCTGAGCTCTCTCAGCCCCACCTACCTCACAGGGTGTTTGTTGTGGGGGGGGGGAAGGGAAAGGAGTTTGTAAGCCCCTCTGAGTCTCCTGCAGGGGAGAAAGGGGGGATATAAATCCAACTCTTCTTCTTCTTAAAATAGATTGTTTATGCCCCTCTGTACTATAATGCCATATATATTATTATTATTACATACATATTATTACATACATACATATACATATTATTATTATTAGCTATTATTATTATTATTATTATTATTTTTAAATTTAGTATACCGCCTCCCTATCTCCCGAAGGAAGCTCTGTTTGGGGTGTGGGACCTAAAACATCAGCCTAAAAACATACATATAATTAGGAAACAACAGTCATGCATCTTAAAACATGGCATGCCACACCATTACAGTAAAACCCCTCCCTAATGCAGAATAGTAATGGGTCCTGATGGTATTAGGGCCCATGGGGGTAAAGAGGAGGGGGCAGTCTCAGCTCTGCTGTGGTCCAGGGAGAAATGGTGATTGCAGGAGGGTGTGTGTATGTGTGTGTGGCAGAGACAGGGCCTGAAGAAACATGTGACTTGCTTATCGACACATCATACAAATGCACTCTGACCGCTGGATTTGGAGGCCTAAAAGTCAGTGTCCCCCATCACGTCTTCAGTGCGGTCCCTATGCGTGCCTGCACGGGAGGCACTTGACGAACAACCGATAAAGCGCAGCTTTGTGAAGTGCTGCTGTGCTATTCCTGACCACCCAGAGCTCCAAGCAGCGATGTCCTGCTCTTCGTCCGCTGGAGCTCCTTCTGGGGAGAGGAAAGAGGTAGCCCAGCAGGGTGAGAAGTGCACTTCTTTACAACCTGCCTTCTCTCCCTGCCCGCGAACGCTAACCACATGGTATATTTGTTTGACGTTAAGGAATTACAAAGCATAACAGTCCAATAAATTACACTTACAAATCCCATAAACAGGGCCTTAGAATAAATGGTTTATTTTTCATCCCAGACAAAAGATGGGGAAGTGTGTGTAAAGATTGATCATGGGGGTTTTTTTGAAGCGTTCGGTTTGTAGCAATTTGATACCGGGTCCATAGTGTTGGATGAAGCAGCCTCTATAAAATACTCTGGAGTGATAAAACATGACATATTTCTCCCCTCTCTCTTCCCCACCCCCCTTCCCCTCAATTCAGGCTATTTTTGATCGGAACAGGAAAGATGAACTGCCTCGATTGCAGCTGGAGTGGATTGATAGCATCTGCATGCCTCTCTATCAGGTAATTTTTACTTACTGCTGCGGCAGAGTTTCGTAGGACTCCGGCTGGCCCCGCCTCTCTGTAGAAAGGAGATTATGCAACAGCTTTGCAGGAGCTTTCAATCTTGAGAGTTTTGTGGTGTCTCGTGGACTCACTCATTTCCCTCTTCTCTTGCAAGGCATAAACAACCCAGGGCTGAGAAGGATGCCAGGACACTCATAACCAAGAGAAATAAACGAGAGCCTATTGGCCAAACCCAGTATCCCCTTCATTTATCAGCGCATTCTTCATTTTGTCTGCCACGAGAGAAGATAAATAAAATAATGAATACTTTCCCTTCCCCCCCCTTCCCCATTACTCTGCAGTATTTTCATGCTTCCAAGATCTTTTGGACCAGTGTTTCCCAACATTTTCGACATCACGGTACCCTTGACCTCACTATTTATATCTCACGGTACCCCTGCCATCCCCCCCACCTTCCCCTCCCAGTGCCCCTGCTTGCCACCCCCACCCCCCCACCACCACCTTCTCCTCCGAGGGTGAAGGGAAACACTGTGGAAGTGGCTGCTGACCTTGTGGCAGATCCCGCCCCCTGGGCCAGCTCCATGTCCTTGCTGCCGCTGGCAGAAGACACCTCAAAAGTGAGGGGGGGCTGGTAGCGTTGCCGCGGTACCCCTGGGACATGCTCATGGCATCCCAGAGTACCACGGAACCTGGTTGGGAATCACTGTTTTGGACAAATCCATTGACTGTGGTCCAGGTGGTACCAGATACACAGCTGGTTCTTATTTTTGTTTAAAATATTACTACTAGTACAATACTTTGTATGGTGGTCACCGCTAGATAATTGTCAAAACTTCATTGCCGTGAGCCAGGGCCCCCGATAGCGTGTTGTCCACAAGAACTTATCAGTGCAGTTCAATAGATGTACAAAGCTGTCTCTTTCCGTGGAAACGGGGATAACATGTAGTAGAAGAAGAAGAGTTTGGATTTATATCCCACCTTTCTCTCCTGTAAGGAGGCTCAAGGTGGCTGACAAGCTCCTTTCCCTTCTTCTCCCCACAACAGACCCCTTGTGAAGTAGGTGGGGCTGAGAGAGTTCTGACAGATCTGTGACTAGCCCAAGGTCACCCAGCAGGAACGTAGGAGTGCGGAAACACATTTGGTTCATCAGATGAGCCTCTGCCACTCAGATGGAGGAGTAGGGAATCAAACCCGGTTCTCCAGATTAGAATCCACCTGCTCTTAACCACTACACCACACTGGCTCTCTATGAGGAATGTGATCCATGTGCCAAGATAGAAATTAGATTGTTTTAACTTGCATTCGGGACATTAATCTGGTTGCCATTAATTTCCTATGCAACTAGGCCAGGGGTCTGCAACCTATGGCTCTCCAGATGTTCATGAACTACAATTCCCATCAGCTGATGGGAATTGTAGTCCATGAACATCTGGAGATCCACAGGTTGCAGATCCCTGAACTAGGCCTATGTGCTTGTTACTTGATCAAAAGAACAGATTATAATAGCAGGCAGGCAATGTCTGTAGCTCCTATGAATAGAAGGAGGTTGTAGGTTGCTGAATTAGTCTGAAGCAAAATCCAAAAACAGTAGTCACATAATATTTTTATTATGTGGCCAACTTTTATTTTTTTAGGGCCAACTACTTTTATTAGGGCCAACTAAAAATGATGCAAAACAGCATGCAGGCTTTTGAGTTCTCCTGAAAATTCCATCAGACCTGTTGTTTCGAAAGAACAGAGGAGAAGAAAGTGGTACGTTTCAGGCTCTGATCTTAAGGGCTTGTCTTGCCAGCATCCTTGTGTGAAATCTGGAGTAGGTGCTCAGATTTAACGTGACACTGCACCATAGATTAATGGAGAGCAGTAGGAAGGTTTTAGACTGTGCTTCCCTGTTCAGCGATGTCCACAGTCAAATGTACTCATCTACAAACTTAGACAACTTTGAACGCAATAAGTATCAGCCGTTTCAATGAGTTGTTACAGACATCTCCTCTAATTAGTCGAAACTACTCGAACCCTCTAGATATAGTGAGGAGAGCATTAGAAGGGAGAGAGTTTGAAAATACAGACAACTTAAATGAAGGCAGAAGTTTCTGTTTGTTGAAGCCGGCGTTTTTAACCAGCAAGTGCTAGAAGGAGAGCAAAGAATCATCACAGCGTGTGAAAAGGCTGGGCCTGAACACAAAGAGCATCATTTCATGCTAGCAGGTGTTCCCTGGGGGAAAGAGGCACATCTGAATTCGTCCCCGCCCTCCCCACCCCCGCCCGCTGTCATTGTGTCGTGCTGCGCGACCATTACCCTGCCGCTCAGCATCTTTCTTTTTTTATATATATAAAGGCGTCGTCTAAAGATGAAGTTAATGCCACACCAGCCTAAGGGGTAAACAGAAAACTTGATGTCACGGTATCACACTGAGTGAGGCACTCTCTGGAATATAAAGCTGAGTTTTAATTTCCAGTACAGCCATCGCATCAATGATGCGTGGAGACACTGTAAATCCCATTTACACATGGTTAAGAAACTTCAGTTAGGGTTTCATGCTCTACAAATATCTCAGGTTCTGGGTTTCCTCCCCTCCATATTAAGTTTTTTTTAATGATAATAAATTGTCCAGATCACACAATGTAGAAAATATGGTTAACAGAGATGACTCTATTAGCAAGGCATAGACTTGTGCAGAATTTGGTTTTCTCCTTTATTTCTCTCTTTGACCTGGTTATAGAGAAATGCCGGGATACAGAGACTATAAAGGTTAAGCATCGGTAAAAAAATTCATCCTTGGGTACAAACTATACTTGTAGAATTGGCAGATATCTGTGTGTAGCTGCTAGAGTGACAAAGCATTTATTTGGATTACCTCAGGTGTGGAATATTCCAAAACGCTAATGGTATCCATAGAAGTAATCTCCCATTCTGAATATTAACCGCCTTACTCTCTGTTTGTTTTGTCTGTTCATTGCCTTTAGTTGCTGTAAGTCTTGTTTACTCTGGATATTGGAAGCTGCTGCTTTATGTTGCTTTGAGGGATTTCTGTGTGTAGCATTATTGTTCTTCAACTATGAACACATAACAGATGAATATTTATTATTATTATTTATTAAATTTAGTATACTGCCCCATCCCCGAAGGGCTCTGCCTTCCCACAATCCATATAGAAAATTAGCAACTAGATAGAAAGTGCCAAACTAAACTCTTGGTTACCAACTTAGGTCTGGGAACCAATGGCTCTGCTGAAGGGCTACAAAATTTTCAGTGGAGAGGCTGCAGGTGGGAAAGCGTGCTTAACTTTTGCACCATCTTTCCTCTGCAGCCTCCCTCCCCCAGGTAAACATATATTTGGAATCCTAATACATGGAGGAGGAGGATGTGGGGATGGGTAGCAGGAGCAAGACTTCTTGTGTGCTGTCACGATCCCCCAGCAGGGGAGAGGCGTCTTGGCCGCACAGCTGAACCCGTCCTCGGCCGCCACCGTGATCCCCCAGCGGGGGAGAAGCCTCCAGGCTGTGCGACTGGGCCCGGTCTCTGAATTTTGTTAAATCTAACATTATGGTCTTTTCAAATGTATACAAGTCAGCTAGATAGTTACTAAATGGTAAGCCCCTGAAACAAATTAAATATTCCAAATATTTGGGCCTTAACTTTCATTTTAAAGCAAACTGGGCCACCCCCCACAGAGTTCTAGCGATTGCTGGAAGTTGAAATAGCACCATGGCTATCATACGTTTCTTTTACACCAAGGGGCATGAATTGTCCCAGCGGCCATCAAAGTTTTCAATGCCAGGATAACCCAACAACTTTATAGGGGTACCTGTCGAGTGGATTCAATCGTGCTTCCTATACAAGATACTAGGTGTCCCCCCATTGTGTGCCATATGCTGCTCTGTGTTTGGAAACTGGTCAGCATCTTCTCGAAATCAGGGCATGGTTAGAAGAAGAAGAGTTGGATATATATCCTCCCTTTCTCTGCTATAGGAGACTCAAAGGTGCTTACAAACTCCTTTCCCTTCCCCCCTCACAACAAACACCCTGTGAGGTAGGTGGGGCTGAGAGAGCTCCAAAGAACTGTGACTAGCCGAAGGTCACCCAGCTGGCGTGTGTGGGAGTGTACAGGCTAATCTGAATTCCCCAGATAAGCCTCCACAGCTTGGGTGGCAGAGCAGGGAATCCAACCCAGTTCCTGCCAATTAGAGTACACCTGCTCTTAACCACTATGCCACTTCTGCTCCCTAGCAACCTTCAAGTTCTGGGTACATTTGTGCTTCAATCAGGAGGTGTTGAGTTTAATGTATGAAGCTTTGCCCACCCTCCAAAGTTCTGATGCTAAAATACTTATTTTAGGTTGGTCTCACGAAGTTTTGGCAATGTTACCAGCCAGTGAAATCCTTCAGAGCTTGAAAAGGAGACTGATTGACCAAGAGCATCACAATCTAACTAGAGAAGCCAGCAAGTTCTGTTCCTCGCTCTCCTTTAGAATCCACCCCAAGGTAGCTTGTACGGCAAAGTACTTAATCCAGCTAACAGACCCCATTCAGCACTGAGCCTTTACTCATGTGAGATGTAACCTATTACCACGAGCTTTGTTGCAAAGGAGACAGTTGAAAATTCCCTATCATGAGAGAATTTGCATTTGCAGCATGAACTGTGTAGAATCGCTCGAGCATGTGCTTTTGTACTGCTCTCTCCATGGCCATTTCTGCATGGCCAGAGCAGCGGGGCTGCATCGGCATAGTTCATGCTGATGCAAGCCCCGGGGCCGTTCACATGAACGGCCCTGCTGGCTGCGCATCTGGCGTAGCAGGCTCCACATGGCCATGGCCTTGGCCAGAGCGATGACTGCAGGGACAGAGGCCAGGAGGCGTGTCCCCTAGCCCCCATAGAGCGAAGGAAGCCAGAAGGAGATAAGGATGCATTTGGGGGGCTGTGTGGCCGTGTGGAGCCTGCTACGCTATTTGGGGGCTGGCACGAGAATACGCCGGCTTCCACCTGGTGCCATTCGCTCCCCAAGCGAGGTTAGAATATATCGTTTTGAGGGGGAAGGAGTGGCGTTGCATCGTTTTGGCAACATTGCCTGTGTAAATGGTCCCCCCCCCCCCCAAAAAAAACCCCCCTATGTTTTACCAGGCTGAAATCGGTGATTCTGACCTGTGCAGAACAGGCCTATGAGACAACTAGACTAAATCTTTTGCAACCGATTCTGGCAAAGAACAAAAGTCTAACAAAAAATCTTATACCTGTTGAATAATGATGTCAATAATATAACCAAGATAACAGCCACATTTCTGTGTCTTTCCATTGAGATGTGTTTACAAATGTAGAGTAAGACTTCTGTAGTACTGTAGTCAATCGCCAAGATCTGTTATATTATATATGGGTATTCTTTTTTTCCTGTCTTTTATGCTGATACGTCAGTAAAGGTTGACTTGATTTGACTTGGAAGCACAGATAAATGGAAGGCTTCAGCCACCTTTTTCTCTCCCACCTTTTGCTTTGTGGCTGCCAATCATACCCTCCAGTCCACCAGTTGGTGCTTGCTACACTCTGAAAAGTACAACTTTAAATGGATGGGGTTGCACATTGTCTCAGGACATCCTTATAGCTTTTTTTTTATTTTCCTGAATCAAATCAGCAACCAATGCTTCATGCACAAGGGCAGGCTCTGTATGGCAAAAGGGGAGACTTTTATGCAAGGTGGTGACGAACAATGTGAACATTGGAGGATTCCATTAGCACAAAAGAGGCTAAGAGAATTCCAGTGTATCCCTACTACATTGTTAAAGGAGACAGTAGCTTCACAAGGCAGAAGAATACCGAGGTCAGAGGCCGAGCACTTTGCTCCCATCTGCATAGGAACTTCAGCAGTTAGTCAGTGACGGGTGACAGCAATGGTTTTAAATGTAAAGGATATGTTTTTTTGTGAGCCAGACAAGTCCAGTGTATCTCTGGCCCTATGAGAGCTCTCCTGTCTCGCTTTCTTTGGTATCCCAGATGGGATGTTCCTTTCAAGCCGCTGAAAGAGTTTTCTGAGTTTGGAGAGCTGCAAAAATGCAGCACAAAGAATAAAGGCATTGCTCTGCTTCATCCAAGCCTCCCAAGGGAAGGTGAAGCATCTCACTGTATTTTATTTTTTGGGTACTTCAAACATAAAAACATGGAGGGGAAATTCAGAAAGAAGCAGAATGGAGAATGCCCTCAGTGCCTACCAAGAATGTTTTGATTTCCTGTCTTAACTTTTTTTGTCATTAAGCAATAGAAGATGTCTGACCCCATTCTGCGGGGCGGTGCCTATAAAACCCTGTAAAACCCTGTAGTTGCTGCAGTCGATCTGGGGTTTTTTTTCAGAACATGCCCAGTAGAAGGCAAAAAGCTTGTGACAGTGACTGTATGACTTCTGCACAGACAAGAGGAAACAGCCTAAAGCAAACTTTCTTTTCTGATTGTACTTTTGTCTGTAAAGCTTGACCTGTGAAGCTGGATTTGAATTATTCTTTCCACCCCACCACCACCCACGTACACAGAACAGTGGCTTCTGCTACTTATTCAGCACCTGAGAAAGGTGGAGGTTTTTCCTTGGTGAAACAGGAACTGAAGGATTTCTGAGAACAAAACATGAGACTTGAGCGTTCCAGGTACAACTCTGGATTCATCCTTGTTCTCGCGTCATTCCCCATAGGTTGCAGGGAGTGCATCTAACTGTGGAGTCGAATTGAACCGCTATCTTTAATCAAGCTCGCTTTCAGAATGGATGGCTGTAACCAGGATACCTTGTAGCTTTAGCTGCCATGTTACAGATGTTAAGCTGCTGACATGCAAGTATGAATCTTGGGATTCTATCACCCACACATGTTGATTTGTTTAAGAGATGTTATTCTGCCTTTCTGCGTGGTTTTCGAATAAGAACGATGGTCTCACATGCTTCATTTCTGTCCACAAGGGAGCTGGGAAAGTTCCTTGACCATCCCAGGTTTCTGCCCAGCAAAGCTCCTTTTCCTCTTCCGGACGTCTCCCTGAGAATTCATCCTGCCACCCCAGACAGGTGGAATGCCTGCCTGAGTGGGGAATGCCTGCCTGAGGGGGAATGCCTGCCTGAGTGGTCTGAAGCAAGGCCTTCTCTGCCCTATTGCTGTTTAAAGGCGCCGCCTCATTTCAATATTTCCCCTTGCGCTCTTGCAAGCTATTGCGAGAATTAACACAGCTGCAGCCTGTGGGGGTGAAAGGATCGACTGCTCCCCTCACCCCCTAGTTCTTGGTAAGGGTGACTGAATTGGGCTTGATAGGGGTACAGAAATCAGCCTACCCGAATTCAAAATGTGAAGACTTGAATCAGAAGACACATAGCACACACAGGTCTATCAAAACATCATTCTAATAACACACAGCCCTCTCGACCCAAACTCTGTATATTCTCTAACTCAGGGGTGTCCAACTCTGGCCATGCCAGCAGGGGCTGATGGGAATTGCAGTCCATGAACATCTGAAGCTCCAGAATTAGACACCCCTGCTCTAACTGAAGAGCCAGTATGGTATAGTAGTTAGAAAGTCTGACTAGAATCTGAGAGACCTAGGTTTGAATCTCCATCTCTGCCAATTTTCTGGGTAACCTTGGGCCAGTCACATGCTCTCAGCCTAACCTACCTCACAGGGTTGTTGGGAGGATAAAATGGAACAGAGGAGATTGAAGTAAGTCCCTTTGGGTCCCCCTGTGGAGAAATGTGGAGTGTGAATGAATGAAATGATGTTAACTTGGGATAGTTTTCTGTTCTTAGAGCTGCCAAACATTTGGAAATCATTCCTTAAGTAATGGATTCAAATATCATTCAAAAGTAACAGCAAACTGTGGTTTGCAGCTATATGAATTAATCTAGTCTGAGTATTTCCTCTCTTATTCTCCCAATTCTCATTTGTACTCACAGTTTGCATGGCAACTGCAAACTGCAGTTTGCCACTTTGAAAGCAAGGGCAAATGTTGCCTTAAAGCAGAAGCAGAAATCACTCCTTCATACACCCGGGGGGAGGGGAGAAAAGAGATAATTAAATCCTAAAAATCCCTGTGCTCACAGTTGGTGTTCTGTTTCTTAGGGACTATTATTCATAAGGAGATAGCTGTGATCTCCTTGGGTTGAAGCATGTCTTCATTATGAAAATGAAGATTGAAAATGAAGATTAGAATTTTGTTGTTTTATGTAGGGCATTGGAAGTTACAACAGATACTAGGAAACAATTGCTGAGTCCTTGTATACGTTTATAACTGATGAATCAAGGAAATGTAACAAACCTGTTATCTTGTGAGAAACCCAACTGGTACAAACAACACAATCCTATGAGTTCCTGAAAATGTATACATCTGATGAAATGGAATGTAACCCATGAGAGTTTGCGCACTTGAGAGTCTCTAGGTTGTCAGTAATATCTCTCTCTTGCTCTCTCTTATTTTTACTATACTTACAATCATAGCTTCTGCAATCTGACTGACAGCTCTAGTCAAGGCGTACAACCTTGACGTATCAGGGTCATATGCTGCTCAAGGTGCTGACACCCAGAAACCAGTATCATCAAAATGTTTCCCAAACAAGGAGGAGCTAAATTGTTGCCTCGCGTCATTAACATTTTGCAAATTGTTCAAGAAAAAAATACACACACCAGTCAAACTGGGTGATCTTGGGTGAGCCCATTCACATACTCTGGGCTTTTAAGCATGTGTGGTGTCCTTCACTTCAAACATACAGTCCCTTCAGGTTTGATTCTCAGTTAGGCACACGATTTCTTCTTTTTGACAGTCACCCCATCCTCAGATCAGAGAATCCCTGCAGTTTCTTTTTTTTTTTTTTAATATTTTTATTGATATTTCGGAATTATTACAGATTTATATTGTATACTTTATATACATCCTCCATATCATTTTTCCCTCTTTCTCCCCCCCTCCCTCCTTCTTCTTCTCTTCTTTAGATGCACAGCAGCAGGTCCATTCTTTTCAATCTTCTTATCCATTTTTCTTCTGTAATTCCAATTTCGTTTAGCCAGTCTTTGAATTCCATCCAAATCTCCTTCATATCCTTTTGTTTTTCTTGCCATATTTGATTTCTTGACATTGTGTCGAAAATTTCTAATTGTATTTGCTCCCATACATATTCCAACCATTTCTGCATTGTCCAGATTTTTTTGTCCTTCCACCCCAATGCTATTACTGCATGGACCGCTCTAATCATGAATTTGAAAAGTTTTCTTTTTCTTTGTTCTATTATAGTATAATCCACTATACCTATAAATAGTAAATCTATATTTATCTTTATTTTACCTTTACATATTTTTCTATGTATTTTATCACATTTTCCCACATATTTTTTACTTCTATACATTCTAGCCACATATGGGTATATATTGCATTTTTTCTCCACAATGCCAACATTTCGGACTGAGCCCACTTATCATATATGCCAACTGTTTCGGTGTTCTATACCATTTTAATATTAATTTCTTCTCTAGTTCTGCATATTTATCTATTTTATTTTATTCATATTGTCTATAATCCTTTTTTAATAAGGTCTATGTCTTTCCTCCATCTTGTTGCCATTTTTCCATTATGATTCTTATCATGAATTCTTGATCTTCTATCATGTTTTTGTATATAACTCCTAATATTTGTCCTTTCTTTTCCTCATATATTTTTATACAACTTTTCATTATACACTCTTCCTCCCTCCTGGAGGCTTTTATCTTTTCCCAGATTCCTCTTAATAGTAACCAGTTTTCTTTTACCTCCTTTCTCTATAAAATTTGGAAGCGGTATTAATTCTCCTCTTTCATTGTACAGTTGTGCTACCTTGTATATTCCTTGTCTGTGTAGAGATCTTATTGTTTGTGCTCCTTCCTGTCCAACCATGCTCATGAGTGGTGCAGCACCCAGTAGCCCTGGCATCCATTTTCCCTTCCATTTCTCCCAGATTTCCATTAACACCTTTCTACAGACCTTTTAATTTTTGTCTTTCTATTTTTGAACAACTTGAATATATTCCAAAGCTACCCGTGTTCAAGTTTATTTCATTTTCGAACTTCATCCATCTGTCTCTTTTATCTATTTGAATTCCCATCAAACTTTTTATTTGAAATGCCTACCGTAATATTCCTGTAATTTTGGGAGCCCCCAGCCCATTAGTTTTTTAGACATATAGACTATTTTATTCATCACTCTTGGTTTCTTTTGATTAAATGCCCATAGTTTAATTTTCTTATCCCATTCTTCAAATTGTTTTTTCTTAATCTCCAACGGCAAAGTACGAAATAGATAGAAGAGTTTTGGCATTATACACATTTTTAATGCTACTATTCTCTTAGAAATAGATAGATTCTTCCCTTGCCACTCCTTTAATTGCTTCATTATTTTTTCCATATTACTTCGTAATTATATTTAAACATCTTTTCCTTCTTATTTGTTAATGTTATACCTAAATATTTAATCTTCTTCTTCACCATTTCTTTTCCTAGTAGTTTTTTTCTATATTTATTCCCAGGATTTCAGATTTCTCCATATTAACCACCAAACCAGAATGCTTTTGAAAGTCTTCTAATATTATTTTTAATTCTTTTAAAGTTTCTACAGGGTTAGTTGTTATTAGTAATAAATCATCTGCAAATAAGTTTAATCTTATTTCTTCTTTATTGATTTTATAGCCTTTGATCCTACCATTATTTCTTTGTAATTCTGTATCCGCTTAGGTATTCCATTGCTACTACAAATAATGATGGAGAAAGGACATCCTTGTTTCACCCTCTTTCTATCCTGTAATTTCTTCCCGGACCTCATCCATTATTTTATCATAATCTTTTGCTTTATTGTTTTATATAATTCTTTTAATTATCATTATTAATCCCTTTCCAAATCCCCGCCTGCTGTTCCATTTATTTGGAATAAATATGCGTGGCTAACTGTGTCCAAATGCTTTATAGACATCTAATTTTATCATGGCATATTTTTATCCTTACCATAAATTTCCATCACATTATTCAGTAATACATTTCTTATGGGATAGCTAATATCTCTATCCTTCACGAATCTGTATTGATCTTGGACCAATTATTTTTGGTAATATTGCCTTTATTCTGTCTCGACAATATTTTAGTAAATATTTTATAATCCTGGTTTAATAAACTTATAGGGTCTGTATGATTCAACCTGTTCTGGATTGCGCCCTGGTTTTAATATAGTGATTATTTCTGTTTCTCTCCATGTTTCTGGTATTTTCTGTCCCTTTAATATCTTATTATATAACCTTTGTAATTCAGGTATTAATATTTCTGCCATTTCTTTGTAATACTCTTGCTGTGAAATCCATCTAAAACCAGGAGACTTGTTGGTTCTTTAATTCTTTTATTACTAAGCCTATTTCTTCTTGTGTTATATCTTTTCTCCATACTTTGTTTCTCCTCCTGTGTTAAGATCTTTTTAATGTATTTCCTCTTATCCTTTCTTGTGTCTATCCTTTTAAATAATTTTTGATAAAATTGTGTGCAAACCTTTGTCTAATTCTTTATGTTTCCTGTTATTCTTTCTTTGTTTTCACTTATTATTGATTTAACTCTCTTTGTTTTTCTTTCTTTTTTTCTTTTTTCTTAAATAATTGGCTAGTTGTTTCATTGACTTTATATTGGTTTCTTTTGAAATTGATTTTTTTTTTTTTTTTTTTGACCCATGTGTTCCTTTTTTTTTTTCCATAACTCTAATTGATCCAATTCCTCCACAGTTGTTTATTTTAGTAATTTTTTTAATTCATTATAGTCAGTTTATATTATTTTTTTTGTTCTGTAGTTTGTCTCTGCAGTCTTTGATTTTTTCCACTAATTGATGTCTCTTTCCTTATTTAATGCCCTTTTTTTCTGTCTTTTTTTTTTGTATTTCTCTATACAATACCCTCTCATTACTGCCTTCGAGGCATCCCACAACATCCCGTCAGAGGCGGTGTTTCTATTTTCTAAAAAATAGTTTTTCATTCCCTCTTCCTGTAAAATCTTCTTATTTCTTTCTATTCTTCATTATAATATTGTCATATCTCCATCTATACTGTTTTGTCCTCTTTTGCCGAATCTGAGTGTAGCTACCACCGGAGCGTAGTCTGACACCCACTCTTTGTGTGTCTGAATCTCTACACATTGTATAGACTCCATGTTCTTTGTCAGGATTATAGTCTATATGTATGTCAAATTTTTTATGTCTGTTAAGAATAGAAAGTTGGTTGTTGTGATTTTCCCGTCTCCTCATACATATTAGTTATATTCCGATACTACAAAGCCCTTATAAGTTCTCAAATCCATATTACAGTCTCCCACTATTAATGTTTCTCCTTTATATTCCCTTTGTACTATGTTAAGAATTGTTTCTGTAGGAAACTCTTTTGCTTGCTTTGTTAGGTGCATATATAAGTTCATTGAGTGTTATTTGTATCTCATTAAGGAAACCTTATCCATGCCATTTTGATCCTTCAATATTTTACTTGTATGTTTATATTATTTTTTCACTAAAATAGCAACACCATTCTTCCTTCCCTCTGCCCTTGTGGTCACATAAGGTTCTCCAGCCCGGTAGCTTTATTAAAGGAGCAATATCTCTCTTTCTTTTATGTGTTTCTTGGATGCAAGTAAATCCCAGTTTTCTTTCTTAACTAGTTTGGCTAGTTTAAATCTTTTTAAATTGGAATTTAATCCGTTAATATTTACAGATACAAGTTTTAAATCTCCTGCCATAAGTAATAATTTTTGTCTACTATTTTCGGGCCTGCTGCTGTTTCATATTCATTCTTTTTTTCCCTCATTTTCCCCCCTTCTCCCCCCTTCCCAGATGTTCTGAGGAGAGATTCTCCCCTCCCACATCTTGGATTTTGGAAGCCTCTCGCGGTCTTCCCTCATATATTCTTAGTCAATTCTCTCTGTTAATGGCCATCCATCAATTTAAAAATTCCTATAACATTCCAATAAAAAGATACTTCTAAATACATATTACATATCAACTAAATTGCATCTTACAACCTATTTTTTCCCTCAGAGAGTTTTCTGTGTGTCTGGGCATTCCGCCCCTTTTGCTGTTTACTGAAACAGTCTTGAAGCTAGATAATACTATTCAAAACAAATGTCAGGGAACCTTTCCCAGATTGTTAAAATAAACAATGTTAGAACAGATTACTGTTTTTTAATATCATTCCAGAAGCTTCACATACAAGAGTTATTTTAGTTAGTGATTGTTATTCGGTGAGATTCAATTAGTACTTAGAGTGAAATATTATATAGCCATTTAAAAGAATTTTTTTGAAGAAGTCTTTGGCTTATGTTGGCATCTTTCTTTTGCGCTTTGAGCGTGTATCTTGTGAAGTCGCAGCCTGTGGTCCTGCATGTAGATATTTCTTCACAGATCACTGTCTGTCTGAGGTTCTGCAGCTTCCAAGGAGAGACCCAGTTTATCAAGAAGTTGTTGTGTGTGCCTCTCTTGGGGTTCTTGCTATATATTTCTGATTGTTTTCAAAATGTAGGATCATTGTTAATATCCATGAAAATCTTCTATTTGCTTTAAATAGAAGCGTTTGCATATATGGCATTAGTGTTTTCTTGATTTGCAGCGTTTCTGGTGAGAGATCTTGTCTCACAAAAATTTTCTTTCCTTTATACATCAAAGGTAGAGCATTTCTCAGCCTTCTTGTATAGTGTTTCTTTGATGATCTCTTCTGTGGTACATTTGAAAAGAAATAATGTCTGGAATTCTGTTTCCCTGAGAAAATCCTCTTGTGGGCTCTATCTATCGATTCCGGTGTAGATTTGGAATGTTTATAGAATTGAGCCACTGTATTGATAGGTTTTTTATATCTGTTTAATTCGTCCTCCATTCTCAGGACTCCAATTAAGCGAAAGGTTGCGTCTTTGTCTATCTGAGAGGCTATTTTTGATTTCAAAGAAGTCAATATCGTCAGTGTTTTTTTCTTTATTTGTTTCTCGTTTTTAATCGCTCTCTCCGCAGTGTTAGAAAGTTTCTTTGACATGTCTTGTATAATAACATAGAATTGCACCGTCAGGTTGATCTGTTGTTGTCTTAGTAAAGTCATCAAAGGGAAGCCTTTCTCTGATTTGTTAGCTCTGACAAATCGGTTTTAGTGACATAAGTTTCCTTAGGCGCCACGTTGTTGCTTAGCCAGCCCTTTTTCTCTTTTTTAGTATTTTAATTGGACTCACCGGTTTGTTTTTCGTCTCTTCAAAGCTGTCCGGTGTTCTCTCTTTTGAGTTCTCTGTTTCAAGTTGATTATTAGTCTTTATCTTCTCTTTTATGCCATTAAATCTTTGTTGTTTGCCGGGAGGGTGTCGAAAAGCGTCTAATCCTTGTCGGACATGCGCAGAAAAGCCTCCCTGCAGTTTCTGAAAGCTCTTAAAAATGCAACTTTTCATCTGCCTTTGCTGGGAAAGCGAAGAAAAAAACATGCATTAAGTTTTCCTTAGGTTTTCTCGCTCCTCCCCACCTTTTCCTACCCATACTACAGCAGTTCCGCCCACTCTCCAGTCCTCCATTTCAGAATGATCAGAAGGCATTAATGCTGAAGGTCTATAGCTAGAGTGATGGACCCTGTGAAACCTTGTGAAATGGACATAGTCTGACAAAGTAATGCTAGACCAAAGGCAGCCCCCCCCCCCCAGTGGCAGGCAACCTCCCCAATTGGAGGTTTCACAGAAACAGCAAGGAGGCTGTGGGCAGACGAAATGACTGATCAGCTGGGACACTTTGCAGAGGAGAATCCATGTAAACAAAAAACCATGGGAAAACCTCACTGCAAAGCAAACAACTGCGAAGTAAGTAGTACATGCATAAATGGCCTCTCTGTATCTCTAACCTGACTCAGCATGATTGATGAGAAGATATAGTGAAGAAGGAGAGAACCATCCACACTGTCTTGAACTTTTTTGGAAGAAGGGTGGAATGAAAATGTGATAGAAGGAGTCTATGGAAGCAGTCTCTCCCCTTTCAGCCTCCTGCACTTCCCAAAAAGCTTCTTTTGGAAGGGCAGGGGGCCTTTGAGAAAAGACTGGGGTACAGTGCAGAAGGCTGAAGCAAGAAGGGAGAATCAGCAGGAACTATGCCTCCGCTGGTGGAAGAAAATCCAAAAGACTGGAGCGATTCTGCCTGTTTCCTCTCAACCTACAGCCCCCACTGTGTGTTCTGCTCTGTTTGCTAGAATCCCATAACCCCCAAGATAAGCTTTTTGGGGAGGCAAAGGAAAAGGACGAGAGATATCTGTTCTATGAATGCTTCTCCCAGACACAGTTCATAGGGCACAACCCTAGAATATTGACAGCCTATGAAGACATTCTCAAAGACGAAACAATAAGTAGGGTAAGGGATCGCACCAGGAGGACTCATCAGTCTAACCATCTGTAAGGGAAAAATGTGAGCTCCTTGAACAGTGAAGTGCTTGACAAATAATACAACAGCAGTACTAGCTGAGCAATATGTCAAGCTGGGTAGAGAGGCAGCGGGCCTGTAAATGTTAGAGCCACAGGAAAAAGAAGCTAGAAAATGTGGTTTGAAAGGAAAAACGAAATAAGGTAAAACACCAGATTAGAAAGAGAAGGAAAGAAACTTGCAGCAAACGTGAAAGAAGATTAATGGATAATTTAACAGCCATTCAGTTTTCAAGAAAGACAAAGAGCAAAGTGCATTGCATCAGAAAAGGGCTAGAAACGATGATGGATGGAATGCTTCCAATAAAGGGTCTGAAGAAACCAGAATCGCAACTTACATCTGGCTGACCGAATTCCCAGCAGAGGTTAAATCTGAAAAACTAACTAAGGGTAAGAGACTGATATAGACTGAAGAGATTTTCAGAATCTAATATCAAGGCAGCAAGTATTGATTGCCACACAGAGGAAATGCCAAAGGTAAACAGGGAACCGGCATCTTGTGTTTTGTACCACTCTCTTGGTTAAAGGAGTAACAGCAAATTGCAGAAACAACAGTAGCTTGTACTCAGGGCCACTCTGAAGTAAGCAGGTTATGGATTACATTGTACATTTATGCATTCCTACTTGCAGAGAATACATCAGATTTTCCATTTTTATGGTGCTATAAGGAACAGGTGAGATATTTCCCTCACACTGGATGATTTGGATACATATTTCTACAAAAGCACCACCTTTCTACACCTTAGTAATATAACATTTAATAACAGAATTTTTTTTCTTTTTCGCTTTGACTCAGTGGTGTTGCTAGTTAAAGTAGCATTTGCACAATTCGTGTTGCTATTGAGTGCCCTCTTCCTTTGGTGGTGGGGGGGCAGTAAGTGCAGATAGGATGCCAATTACCCTCTGGTGTGCGGTTGGGCCAGAAGCACGTCGGGGCAAGAAAGAGCGGCCCTGAATCACCGGGGCCCGCCATTGCTGCCGGGGAAGGGGACTGCTGAGAAACCCAGCCTGCCCTTAATAGGGTGGAAGGCAGGTGATGACTATGCCCACTATGGGCATCCACGTCATGTTGCCGGCGCGGCATCATGACGTCAGCAGGAGGGATGGGCGGGAGCTTTATAAGGCTTCTACTGGCCCTGGGCCCCTCCTTCCTCAACGCTGCTGTGCCAAGAAGCAAGTGCAGGGCAAGAAATCTTGTCGTGACGCGCTTCCTCTTTGCAGCACGCCGAGAGAGGAGGCACGTTGGCTCAAGATTTCTTGTCCCAATGTGCTTTCTCTTGCCCTGCACGTGCTTCTTGAGGATAGGGAACAGCCTACAGTGCGTAATTAGCCAGAGGTAAAACTGGAAAAGAATGAAAGAAGTAATCTGCCCCGCGGTTATTATTTAAGAGTGTAAGAACTGTCTTTGTTGAATCGCATTAATAATAGGTTGAACTCAGCACACTGTCTCCTCAGTGGCCAGTCAAATATCTCTGCTCCCTCTTTCCATCAGAACCTGAACCTTCACTTCAATCCAGTAGTGACAAGGGGTGCTTAGAACGTTAGCATCCGCCAATCATAACCATCAGTTCACATAAAACAGGGAAGGGAACATGGGCAAGTTGTCAAAATATTTACTTAACAGAAGGTGGAAAGTTACATGTGATGAATGACATGCATCAATTGCAACAGGAAATTGCAATGTTCAAAGTCGAGCGACAGTAGTTTTCACTAACCACAGAGCAAGCAAGACTTGGATTAACTAGGGTTGATGTTGGTAGTATGAACTCTATGTGCTGGGTGCAAATTGTTCCCATCCTCTGACATTATTACCGTGTAGATTTCCTTCCCATACCAGCAGCAGCTCACATAGTGCAGATATGGGAAGGAAATATACCCAGTAATAATGTTAGAAGGTGGAAACAATTGGTATATAACGCTGTGTGTTTTCAAACTCAAGGAAATAGTTGAGGGGAAAAAATCCTATTTTATCTGAACCTGGGCATTTCCAGGCTGTTTATGAAAATGATTCTTTGTATTATCCATGGAAGAACAGAGTCAGCGAAACACAAACTACAATACAGGCTTGACTGTATTAACTTCCGTAGGAGTTTGATATGCTTACACCCTTTGTCCCTTTTGAGTTACTAGTCACTGGGTTGCCTCTCAATTGCCTACAATAGTAAAAATGATTAATTAGGACCGAGTAGGTTACTAAACAGTGTGAACACTGCAGCCCGTGGCTTTCAGATATTCTGCTCTGTAATAAAACAAAATTTATATGGTCTGATTGCATATACACCCTTTACAAGTGTTAGATCTGCAGAAAGACGACCGTAGGCTGTTATCTTGTCAATGCTCGTGAATCAGGCAGCTTCAGAACTGGTCAATATTTGGATGGAAGCCCTGAAGAAAAATCTACATTGCAGCGGAAAGTTCAGTGTGTAATTCATCAGGTGACACACTCCCCCAGTGTAGAATGAGTCTCAAGGAACAATGGGTGATGCTCTGACTGATTTACAAAGCCTTAGATCACAGTCAGTATGGCCGAAAAATCTGCTTTTGGTAGAGGTGACTACATAAACCCCACCCTTCACAGAACTGGAAAGAGCAGCGGGCAAGCAATGAATTTACACTGGCCAGTTTCTTACTGCTTTTTTTGCCTTTTGCAAACTAGAAAAGTAAGCAACACCATCAAACATAAAGCGCTGTGCTTGAACTGGCTTATGGCTTCTTAATTCTCCTCTCACTCTTCTAAACCTCCCAGTTTGGGGGGGGGGGTGTCTGGAAAGAGCAACTGTGCCCACGAAAATGATTTGTAGAACCCAGACCTTAATGCCTTGCTCATGATTCAAACCATGGAAGAGTCACTTCTTAAAGGCAGGGTGGGGCATTGGATGATGTCTTCTTGGAAATTTGGCCGTTTAGCAAACAGTGACGTGCAATGCAGCTAAAGACAGCAGAGAGTGATGTTAGGCAAGTTATCAGGACCATGGACAGAGAAAAGAAGCTGGAAGCCTGGTGGAGACCACAGATAGGAAGTCTATCGGGTTGCTGCAGTCACAGGAGCCCACGGGACTCTGAAATATTATTGCAAGGCCTGTACCTGAATCTCCCACCTCCCTGGGAAAGAGAAGCTGGAATGGAATGCTGAATCAGCCTGGGTATGCTATGAGTCAGAGCAGAGAAGAGGTCATGGTGGGCTACTTTATCCATTCCTCTCCAGTCATTCATCAGATCAAAATCACTCTTAACTGGTTTTTCAGCCACAGGGGAAATGTTACAGAGGAGTGTGGAGCATGTGGAGGGAAACACAACAACGTTGTATATTGGACAGAATCAGCCAAACAGGAGTCCTCTGATGAGGAGCCCTGGCAGGATCACCCCACTGAGCTGGAGCCTCAGTCAGCTGAACCTCAAGCACAGCCAGGAGCCTCACAGGATGCAGACAGTCAAGAGCTGGAAACCAGAGTGTTCGCAGAAGCAGCTCCAGCCACTGAGGGCCAACCTAGCACTCTACCCAGCTCACCTGGGTCTGCAAAGCAGCTGAGGATTCATACCTGGCAGGAACTGCACTCCAAAAGGCGCAGTGTGTTCTTGGAAGCCCTAAGGCAGCACAGAGAACGCCGTGAGTCAGCTCAGGATCAAGACTGAGCCACAGCATGGGCTTACAAGAGAGTGCTTTAGGAAGTAAAAGTTGCAGGAGCAACCTTGTTGAAAGCCTGGCAGCTTTCTGCTGCACCCGCTTGCAGACTGATTCCTTGGAACTCTGACTTGGACTGGATTGCCTGGCCTGACCTCACTTTGGACCCTTGACTTCCTCTTACCAGACCTGCTTGAACTCTTTCTCTGGACTCAGAGTAAGACTTCTCTCTCCCTCTCTTGCGTCTGTGCCTGCTATCAGCTGGAACCTGTGCTGATCAGGATTGCTACAGATGCAAAGACACAAGAAATAGTGAAAAGACCAGTTTTAATAATGTGGGTAGCCAGGACCAATTTCAGGAAGGCTGGGAGAAACAGAACTGACTTCACACCTGAAGGCTACAGCCCTAAGCACGTGTGAACTAGGGATGCCAACTTCCAGGTAGGGAATGGAGATGTTTCAGAATTACAAATGATCCCCAACTACAGTTCTCCTGGAGGAAATGAGAGCTTCGACATTATACACCCGACTGAGGTCCCTCATTCTCCAAATCCCACCTTCCCCAAGCTGCCCCTCCAGATCTGGAATTTCTCAACCCAGCTTTAGTAATCCTAACTCAAACCAAATAGGTCTTGCTTCAGACTAAGTTTGCTTAGGACCTTGTCTGTGGAGACAGCAACTGCAAGATTGTTATGGGAACATGCCACGGTTGTAATTTCGCTGCTAAGAACAATGCCTCAGCTGCACCAGTAGGTCCTGGTGTAAAAATGGTCCTTGTCAGATGAAGAAGAAGAGTTGGATTTACATCCCCCCTTTCTCTCCTGTAGGAGACTCAAAGGGGCTTACAAACTCCTCTCCCTTCCTCGCTCACAACAAACACCCTGTGAGGTAGGTGGGGCTGAGAGAGCTCAGAAGAACTGTGACTAGCCCAAGGTCACCCAGCTGGCATGTGTTGGAATGCACAAGCTCATCTGGTTCTCCACAGATAGGCCTCCACAGCTCAGGTGGCAGAGCGGGGAATCAAACCTGGTTCCTCCAGATTAGAGTACACCTGCTGTTAACCAGCATGCTACTGCTGCAGATGGAGCATGTGGCATTTTTATGACAGTAGGATTGGATATCTGCTTTGAAAAAGTCAGTGGTAAAGCAGTGAATGAGAGAGGTGGAAATGGTTGTACAAATGAGGGCCGAGCTACTGGCATTGAGCAAAATGGAAGGCAGCGCCGGAAGGAAGGAGCGCTGAGCTGTGCTACCGTCAGAAAAGCTCAGCGGCTTGGGAAAGAATTGGTCAGTTGGTTCAGATATAGGCAGGTGCTCAGGAAGTAATTTAGTAGATGTTCAAGGAATCCGCCAGGAGGAGAGAAATGTGTTGCTTTTGAGATAATTTCCCAGAAGCTTCATAAAAGAAAATTGATTAGCGGGATTTAATAAGTAAAAGAGCGCCAAAATATATAGTAATCAAATGAGTTTTTAATTACATCTCAGGCAGATATAAAATCCAAATAGTGCACTTTGTATCTACGAAGTCTGAGAGTAATGCTTTGGTAGCCAAATTATTTTTAAAAGGCTAATTTCCATAGGAATTATAGTAGGGTGTTTAATTAAAGGAGTGAATCCATGTCCCAAAGCCAAAGTGTACTAAATACACAAATAGAGTTTAAATACCAAAGGAACCTCTAAAGAAAGACATTTTATACCCTGTTCATAAAATTTACCCTTTGGAGTACTTCTGGTCCAAATGTCACCTGATCGATGTGCATAACAAACTACAGTGGGTGGTTTTTTTTTTAATTACACTCTATATTTTACCACTATTCTATAGAATTAATTGCATATCCTTTACTTACAACAGAAAGTCAAAGACCGGGGAAATATCCCTTTCAATTTATTTTGCTCAGCTTTAATATCTCCAGGGCAATAATAAAGAGAAGTTGGACTTGGCTTAATGGTGTCCCCATCCTCTTTAGTTAAATTCTTAACCTCTGAGACCCCTTCTACACATATGGAATAATGCACTTTCAATGCACTTTTCAAATGGATTTTATTGTGCAGAACAGCAAAATCCACTTGCAAACAATTGTGAAAGTGGATTAAAAGTGCATTGTTCTGCGTGTGCGGAAGGGGCCTGAGTTTTTATGCCTTTTAATGTATATTTACAGAAGAATTTACAAATAAGCCATCTCTTTCTCATATATATATATGGACCCTGGAAATGGATTTGGCTTGGGGGTGTGTGTGTGGTATGAACTTTGGTACCACAGCAGCCAGTGGGAGGCGAACCTTTAACTGCACTCAAGATCTTATGGGTTGATTCCCATCAGCCCCTGTAGCATGGTGAGGTGGGGGTCGAGGCGACCCTTTCACAGAGAGTTAGGTATAATAAGACTCTCTGCGTCAGTGTCCTCCATCTAGCAAAATGGATAGAAATGTTAGAGTTAGAGGTCACTTACAGCATGAGGGAACTATGCTAAAGAGTCAAGGCGTGGGAAGGTTGGAGAACCACTGTTATAGCAAATTAATTATTTTCAGAGCATTTTAGAACAATGCCTGTGAGTGACATCTCTCTTTATGTGGTGTAGTGGTTAAGAGCAGGTGCACTCTAATCTGGAGAACCGGGTTTGACTCCCCGCTCTGCCACTTGAGCTGTAGAGGCTTATCTGGTGAACTTGATTAGCTTATGCACTCCTACACATGCCAGCTGGGTGACCTTAGGCTAGTCATAGTTCTTTGGAGCTCTCTCAGCCCCACCTACCTCACAGGGTTTTGTTGTGGGGAGAGGAAGGGAAAGAAGCTTGTAAGCCCCTTTGAGTCTCCTTACAGGAGAGAAAGGAGGGATATAAATCCAAATTCCTCCTCCTCCTCCACTACCTCCTCCTCCTCCTTCTTCTTGTGAATATGCCCAGATCTTGAAGTCTTAACCACCTGTATGTTGGCTGTTCCTGTATCAGACCAATTTTTGTTTTTTGGGGTACCATTAAAACTCAGGATAAACAAGAATAAAATTGGTCTGTGATTTTTGTTTTTACTCTTTAGGGTTCTCCTTTATCTGAAGAAATGCATGCTCAACATTTCAACTGTAAAAATGCAAACAAGTAGTTTGGCAAATTCATGCTGGTAATCTGCACATGAAAAAACGAGTTCACTTGGGTACATGTATCTCGTTCACAGGTGCTTAAACACCGGCCAGGGAGGGGCAGGGGGGGGACAGAGACCCAAAGACAAAACAACTTGTCCCACATCAAGGATTTCACCTACCCACATATATTTTCTAGTGCCATGAAGAGCTACTGAATCTTATTACAGGAAGGATTTCTTGAAATGCAGTGGAAATCCTGAGTTGAGGTTCATAGCAACTTGCCACTTGAAATCACACATTACGCTGGGAATCCTTCAACAGAACTTACAATATTGGTCTATTTATCTCTTTACGTGGTGTAGTGATTAAGAGCTGGTGCACTCTAATCTGGAGAACCAGGTTTGAAACCCCACTTGGCTGCTGGAGCTGTGGAGGTTTATCTGGTGAACTAGATTAGCTTGTGCACTTCAACACATACCAGCTGGGAGACCTTGGATTAGTCAACAGCAAAAACACAATACCCCTGTCTGGCTCTAATACAAGATTAAAAACTCAATTTTAATGAAAATATTTAAAACATATATAGCCTTAAACTTGTGCACTATACATGAGGTGGACAACAGATGAATCTGAAGCACAAACACACATACACTAGGAGGGAAATCCCTAAACCAATTCACAGGCAACAAGTCTCTATCATGAGATCATCATATTCTGTGATTCGATCATCATATTCTGTAGAGTGTGCACAGTTCTGAGAACCAGTCATTGGCCTTGGATTAGTCGCAGTTCTTTGGAGCTCTCTCAGCCCCACCTACCTCACAGGGTGTTTGTTGTGGGGGGTGGGGAAGAGAAAGGAGATTGTAAACCCCTTTGAATCTTCTTACAGGAGAGAAAGGAGGGATATAAATCCAAATTCCTCTTCCTCCTCCTCCTCCTCCTCCTCTTCTTCTTCGTTTCAGGATGGTGCCCTTCTCACAGAGCCCCCAGGAGAAATGGAGCTGAGCAAATTCTGTTTTAGTGGAATGAATATCCTAATTGATTATTTGTGATTTCTCCTCTTCTGTTTTCTCCCAGACTTTAGTGAAAGTGAACAGCAAACTGAAGCCCATGCTAGACTCGGTGGTGGCCAATAGAAGTAAGTGGGAGGAACTGCACCGAAAAAGACCGCTCTCTCAGGCGACCACGAGGACAACATCTCCTTCTTCCAACTTTGCCGCATCTCTGGAGGACGTGAATTAAAGCCTGCCAGTAATTTGCTGCTGCTGAAACAAGAAGTGACTGAAAGGCTGGTTAAAGTTAGTCACGTTAGAGGGGGTTTCGTTTGCTTTAGCAAAATGCTATCACGGAGATGCTTTAATTTGAATGAAAAAAATGACTCGGCTGGCCTCGGTTTAGCTATCTGCAGGACCCTTGCTGGGTCCAAAGGGAGGCTGTGCAATAGATTGCATTGCGCGTTCGCATCTGCAGTCCCTGGAAAGACTTGGTGCAGTCTGCATTTGGTCGGCGCCACCATATTTCAGCCGCAGCTGTGAAAGGGGAAGGCATGACCGCAGCGCTGATCTGGGACTGGCAAAAGAGCAGCTTGCAGCTTAGTGAAAGTTGGGAAAGATTTTTTTAAAAGATTAAGCATCTGGAAGGGGATTCCGGAATAGCGTGCAGCGACAACTTGGGTTTGCACCACTCCGGTTTTGTGATGTATAGCTACTTACCCTTTCCTCCACTTCTTTTACTATGCTTGAATGTTCCAAGAAGCCTGCTTTGTATTCTATAGAAGCTTGATTTTTTTAACAACAAAGCTCCGTATGATTGATCAGGGCTTTTAGAATTGCCTACCTTTGCTACATTTAAAGGGGGGGGGGGTTAGGAGGAACTTTATTACATTTAAATAACCAACCTGTTATAGCTTTTCCTTAAGAATTTCATATTGGCAACGCAATTGAATTGCTCTGCGGGCGGAAGCTTATTTAAAGGTGAAAATTTCTGCATGGTAATTTAAGGGGATTTTTTCCTGGTTTTGTTTGAAACACTCGTTTTAAAGCAGCTTTGCACCCCTAAGAAAAGAAGAACAAATGGTATTCCATGAAAACTGCATAATAAAAATGACATTTGCTGCCTTCAGGTAAAGACTTTGCACTATAGGATATAGGTATGGCTTTCTACTATATTTTCCAAATCACAGGAGTTCTGACTGTTAAGGATTGGTGCGCCACTGGAATACATCACAAATGCAGCAATGACTACCTCTGCTTTTTTCCTCGCCAGTTTGTTTTGTTACAATAACATGTCCGTCTGGTTGTTGCAGCTGGCAGAGATCAAGTTGAAAACTGCACGTGCTGCTGACATGTGGCGAAAAGTTTTTTGTGTTGGTAAAATCTGAATCACATTTGATTTATATGGAAGTGAAATACACCCACAGACGTGCGTATATACTGCTGATTTAGGACACTCGATCAATTTCTGTCCCTCACATTGGTTTCAGTGCTAACCTGACATATTGCTAGTGCCCCACTCCCTAATTGGATCTGGAATGACACGCCTACGTCCTGGTTTGATTCGAACTACCAATCTGATGTGTTACAGAATGTGGGTTGACTGGACCACCACGTAGAGGTGGGATGTATCAGGTGGTTGCTCCACGTGCACAGGCAACCTCACCCAACATTTATTGTAGCATTTGGGCAACTGGACCCACAAAGCACACGGCTGCTTCCGAAAGTACCACATTCTGTACAAATTGAATACCCTTACCTTCTTAACATGTCAGTTCGGGCACCTGAACTGACATGTGGTCAGGATTACTCAGAGATCAGTAGGGATGGTGGCTATCGATGGTCTCTGTGCTTGGAACGTCTGTTAATTCACGTTTGTTTGCAAGAATGTAATATTCCACTATATGTGCATTGATACAAAATGTCTGTCACTAAAATATATCTCATGGCGTGTTGAGCGAAGGGCATGCACGTGAGTGTGTGGAAGAAGGGCTTGATGCCTACAAGGGAGCACCGCATCTCTGTGAGACAGACTAGAATCTCTCTCTGGGTTCCATGTCCTCTCCACCTCAGTAGTGTCCCAAACTAGCAATTTAATTTCCCCGGTAGAGAAGTCTGACAGTCATTCACCTATAGAGCCAGCGTTGTGCTGTGGTTCCAGTAAGTATGTGCAGAATGGAGGTGAGGTATTTGGGGGGGGGGGGCACAAGGTGGGTTAGACTCATCTCACAGATGACTCAGATACCAATTTGTCACTGACCCAGAGCAGACATCCTCTTTCTCCATTCAGTAGAGCTGTGCTCCATGAAAGTTAGCTTCTGACTTGGCTAATAACAGGATCTGTGGCACTTTGTTTGCTGAATGCCGCAGTATGAATCAGCCGCTCTGTCAGCCTCCTGCATTCATGCTGACCTGTGATATAAACCTTCTCACATGTAGGATTTCAGGAAGGCAAAACTGCCTGACTTAAAAAAAACAAAGTGCTGTGCTAAAACTGTTGTTGAAAACCCTGCGAACAGACTGCCAAGAATTAGGTTATTTAGGTTATTTGTGTGTTCTGATGTCACGGCCTCCCATTTCAGACACAAGCAAACTGCACATTTGGATTAGGCAGAAACAACCGACTTCTATGTGAACATCTGAGTACAAAGTTCAGGGGGGAAAAGGTACTCAAAAATGCTTTAGCAATGACCAACAGGCAATTCTTATTGAACTGAGGGAAATCTTATTGTTATTATAAGATGAAAATCTTATAATTTTTTTTGCCCTTAATAGCTTGTGAAGATCCATATGAGATTTTTAATTAGCACAAACACCTAATTTGATTTCATTTATTATTAATTTTTTTTGCCAAAGATGTAATAAAACAGGTAGGCCAGGGGGAAACCCGTGTTAGTACTGTGATGAATACCTGCACTGTTTGGAACTTGTTTCTGTTACATCTCCACTACTTCCCCTCACCCCTTTTACTCCAATAATAAATAAGGATCTGGGATAGTTTGCTTTAAGCTCATAGAAGGCTTATTTATACAATATGTGCTTTATGGCAAAACCAGACACTGTGATTGACTCCGTCCTGCTGGCAGCTACATAAAGCTTTCCTGAATTTTGATACGGCATATTGCTATGTGTGACATAATTTATAGCACATAACCTACAGCTTCCTCCAAGGTTGAGTGTTCCCTCATTTCCTCTCCTCTTTTTTATTGGCTTCAGCACACCGTTGCCCCTAGCAACAGCAACAGCTGTGACAGGAATGCAAAAGCACCCGCAAGCTGACATCCACTCGAGGCCCTCACGGTGTCAACCATCCATCACGCGGCTGTTTGTAATTGCCCCCATCTATTTTCCCACGTCTTGTGGTATCTTTTCCTATTGTGGAACAACATTCAGAAAGTGCTGACTAATTCTGCGGGGAGATACCCCCAGCCCTATCGCTCCTTTGCCACCGTCCCTTGCGCTTCGAGTGACTAATTTTGCTTTTCAAGCATGCTGGGGCAGCTCCTAATCGTTCACTTCTCATCACAGGTACAAGATCCTGAGTCGTTTCTTGGGAGGGTTGGGAACAGCTGTGCCCATACCGTGAAGCGTTCCACGTATTTAAGCGCTGAGCCTCTTTTGCAAAAAAAAAATAATCTTGATGCCTTGGAATTGCATAACAAAATAGCACTAGCTGTTTAAAGAGCTCTGCCTTTCTGAAATTCTCAACTTTTAGTATAGTATATGTGCTGGCGAAACGAGCACGAAATTCTCAACTTGCAATCCCATTCCTGCCTTGAAGACTCCTTATCCAGTTTGGAGGAGTAAAATGGTTAGTTTGTGGCCACCAGAAACTAAATGGACATTTGTCTGGATAAAATGCATTCTGCGATGCTTTGTCCAAATAGGCTGGGTCGGATGCAGCCGACTTTGATTCACTCAATCTTGCTCGATTCCCTTCCTCCCTACAGCCCCTCTCGCACATGACATTTGTTCCCTCAGGTCTCATAATCTCAAACACCACCTTTTTTTCCTGTTCAAATTGTCCTCTTTCCTCCCTTTTTAACCGGTAGAAAATCTCATTGGATCCAACCTGCTGGCTGGTATATGCAACTCCAGCACTAATGCAGCAATTTTAGCTTCTAGCTAGTTGAGAGCTTCTATAAAATGTCACTGTGGCAAAATAATGGTACAGTTTTGACTCCATTGCATGCCTGTTTTTTCCTGCAGGAGTAGACAGGGAAGTCTTAACACTGCTACCTCTCATGTACATTAATTAGGGCATGGTGTTAAAGTCACAAGCCTAAAGTGAGACTGAATGTGCAAGCGAAGCCATTTCACACGTATTTTCTAACAGACGTGAATTAGAAGGAAAATTTAAGGGGTAGCAACCCACATACTATGTGCACTTTGAAATATGCATGTGCAAATCAATGCAACCCACACTGTTATTGTTCAGTTCGCTCAAATTTATCTTCTGTTTTTTGCAACAAGGTCCATTATTCACATAATACTTTTTAAACATGTGACAACACATATCTGAAATAAAAGTAAACTTTTCAAAATATAAGAATCTGTTTGATTGTAATGTTTTAATGTTTGATTTTAATCTAGAAATAGATACATGTTAGTAGTAGTCGGAGTAGTATGAATAGATTTGGGCTGGATCCAGCTAGATATTTTGCTGGTAAAAACGAAAGGTGAAATGGATCTCCCTTTAACACCAAAAAGGCTATGCTGGAGGTCATGTGACCACCAAAAAGGCTATGCTGGAGATCATGTGACCTACATGGACAAAAGCCATGCGAGATGAAATGGAGGACTAAAAAGTGACTGAAAATGCAGGCAGGATCCAATCCTCTCTAATGTTTCATAGATGCTATCATTTGCGTGGGTACACTTCCGTTAGCACACAGCTATTTCACCATTTTTTTATTTATTATTCTTCTTCCTCTCCCAGCATAAATGGGTTAGCTCTTATTTTATCGTTCACAACAGCTCTGGGACAGTTTATGCTGACGGACAGCTACCTGGTCCAGGCACAGTCATCAAGTTTCATGCCTGAGTCTGGATCTCCCCAGGACACCACACGGGGATCACATATGTAAAAAAAAATATGAGGGAAAGACAAAACTTTCATGTACGATGAAATGCAATCATGGAAGCACAGCTGGTTCTGTCTGCTCTTCTTCTGAGCACTGAATGAGCATATTTCATGCTGCATGAAAAGGATTCTAACAAAAAGCAATGAGGATACATAAATCGGATGTAATAATGAGGGATTTGTGGTTATTAATGCATCATTAATTGTCCATTGAAAATGTCATGTATGTTTTGTGCATTTTTCATTTCGATTATCTTGAGTTAGGACATTTCTGAGTTGATGTTTGAAATCATGGGCATGTTAAAATGTGCATCTAACCGGCTGCGTGGGAAATACCGTTGTAGACTGGCTGTCGATATGTGTGCTGCAATATTAGATGTGCATAGTTAAGTCAAGATTGTTTTTTTAAAAATGATCCCATGTACTCTAAAAAAATGCATCCTCTATGCAATCTGGGTTTTGTATGCCTACCTAGGTCTCCTCCTCTGCCCTTAAAGACCACTTACTTCAATGGTTTGCCTTCACTCCCGTTCAGCTTATTTTTTAATGGCATGGTTTTGAAATGGGTAACTTGGGTTTGTTCAATTTATTCTCACTAAATAAATTGAGAAAATCATTAAACGAATGTCTGGTTTACATCTTCAGCTGGAGTGCCCTGATAGCTCGCTGCATGGTTGTTTGAATCACATTGGAAGGGAGACAGCAAGAACGGTAGCTTTTTTGCCACAGTGAAGTGCTGATGTCCATATGAATTCTCAAATACAAAATGACATAAACATGAGATAAAGGGGGGGGGGGGCAAAGACCCCATCCTGCACCTCCTGCCCCTGACTCAGCTCATACTCGCCAACTTCTGTATGCTCATTTACCCATATTCAGAAGAATTGAACATCTTCTGTAGGTGAAATGAAACGAGTCCAGTGGCATCTTCAAGACTTAACAAAATGTATTCCAGCATAGGCTTTTGTGAGGCAGAGCACACTTCATTAGGTGCATGGGGATCACACAAAATCCAGAATTTGATTAAATGAACTGTGTGACTCACAAAAGCTTACGCTGGAATATATTTTGTTAAAGGTGCCACTAGACTGCTGTTTTACCTTTGCATGTGGAATTACCTATATGTGAGGAAGACAAAAAGAATATAGATATAACACATTATTGTTGATTTATTTACACCCCACTTACATTTACACCCCACTTTTCTCCTCCATGGGAACCCAAAACAGCTTGCATTGTTCTCCACTCCTCCATTTTATCATCATAACAGCCCTGGGAGGTAGGTTAGGTTGGGATTGTATGACTGGCCCAAGATCACCCAGCAATCTTTCACAGCTGGAGGAGGGGGTGGGATCCAAAATCTGGGTCTACCTTTATACACACTGGTTCTCCAGGATCATATAGATTAACAACCACCTTTGCAAGGGAAGCGGAGAACCTGGACTGGTATTGATTTTCTTTTCATGGGGGGGAAGGAGGGTTGTCACAGAAAGAATGGAGTGGCAAGCGTTAACTTTTGGCTTCTTTATGACATTGTACTGCATTTATTGCTTCAAATCACAGCATTAATTAAGAGAGGCTACTAAAAGTGCTGCCTATCAGCCTCTGTTCCCTGAGGTCCTGTCAAAAAGTGAATGAAGTTAGACAGTGAGGACAAGAGGCACAGCCAATTCTGGTTGGTGATTTATGTTCTCATTCCTTCCATCTGCCTACCCAGAATGCTTTCTTCACTGTGCATACCTGGAGCAGCATTTACAGGCACCAGCAACCCACTTTTTAATCTGACCCCTGCAGTGGTGGGATCCAAAAATTTTAGTAACAGGTTCCCATGGTGGTGGGATTCAAACTGTGGCGTAGCACGGGGCATTCCGGGGGCGGGGCATTCCTGGGCAGGGCTGTGGCAAGGACGCAGCTGCTGCACCAGTCCTTGGGCAGGAAACGAATGCACACAGGCGCAGGCTGCCACACACGCCGGTGCACCTCCTGCTAGACTGCTTCAAGTTCTGTGCGCTACTGCTGAGAGGAGGGGCGTAACTAAAGCAAAAATCACGTGGCAAAATCACCAATCAGTAACCGCCTCTCAGCACACACAAATAATTAGTGACCTACTCTCGGGAACATGTGAGAACCTGCTGGATCCCACCTCTGGACCCCTGCCTTTGTTTTATATTTACTATTTCTTGACCTGCCTTTCCCCCCAAAGCAGTTTGTCTTATTCTCCTTTCCTCCATTTTATCTTCACAACAATCCTGTGGGGTAGGTAAGGTTGATTTTGTGTAACTGGCCCAAGGTCACCCAGCAAGCTTCCATGGAAGCGTGGGGATTCAAACCTGGGTCTCCCAGATTCTAATCTAAAACTCGAGCCACTATGCCACACTGGCTTTTGGGGAGTGGCTGTTGTCGAACAGTAGCAAACAGCCAGTCCTGGGTGAGTCATGCAACTTACATGGTAGCAAAGTGCCTGGTGACAGCCCTCAAAGGTGAAAATAGTTCTGGAAGGGGCCCTGTACCCTTGTCATTTACTGACAGAAATAAGGGCTTGAAGGCTGGCAATATTGTTTAGGTTAACTGACAACCGCCACTGAAGGTATTCGTTTCTTAAAGTTACTGGCGCTGCTTCAGTCATTTAAACCCCTGTGTATTCATTTATTTTTTAAATGCCAGATTTTTCTGCAAAACCAGGATTTTTTTTTTCAGGTTTGTAGAAAGATCGTCCTTCATGGCTCCAAATCTCTAAATTTAACTATCCAGAACTTTGGCCATAAAGAAAAGTAGATATATTGGTGATAGCGGAAATGTGAGTCAGAGATGCACGAAAACACTTTACAAACTTCACCTGGAAGCTAGAAGTCTTAAAACTGAGAAGTGGAATGCTGAATAGAGCAAACCCGACATGATTTGGAAGTAATTGGCCGCCACAGCTTTCCAAAATGCATTCTGTGCAAACTTTGTGGGTTTCAAAAGCCAGCGCTGCTCACCATATTTGCAGGTGCCTCTGTAAATAAATTATTGCTAAGCACCATGAGGAGTGCCATATTGATACTAAAATCCAGACTATAAAGCTCAGCTGGATCAACCTTTTTAAAACTGAGATTTGGCAGCCTTCCAAAGAAATAATCCCTTACTCTTCCATTTCTCCTCCCTTTATTTGTAGAGCTCACTGTACATGTGTTGCCTTTTTTTCCCTCTGATCTCTTTCTCCTCTGTCTTGACACTAAGTACCAAACTTGCCAAAGCCCATCCCAAGTGCAGATGCCTCAACGAATAAAATCTTGCAATAGGGAATGTTTAGTAGTTCTAGCTTTCTTACCCCATATAGCCATTCAGTAGGAAAGACTACAATAGTACATGTCAGTCTGGACAACTTCATCATTCAGGGCTGTAATATAATAAGTGTGCATAAAAGTGAAGAGAATTCACATCTGAATTCAATTGAATGCTAGCTTGTGGGGAGTGGGGTGGGGTTGAAGTAGTGATGGAAGAAGTTGATTTTACAACATTTTCTGTTCTGTACCTAGTTATGTTTAGTGGGAGGTATTTCTTGCTGGAAACCAAATAGAAACGGTATGTGTGCACATAAAGTTTCTTAGCTGTTTAATAGCCATGGTGGTTTGTGCCGAAGTGGGGCTAAAAAGAGTATTTCACTGGGACAGTTCCTAAAAGCCGTCCTTGGAGAGTTAAAACCTCTCAACCTATGAAATAAGGATTTTATGATACAATGGGCCCTAGCCCCCAAACATTCACACGCACAAACGTTTTTAGCATGGCTTTGCTTATAACATTTTAAACGTCTTTCTCCAATGCGGGTTATGTGTTATTCTAAGGCTATAATAAATAAACAGAAATAAAACTTATACCTTGGGCGCTGTGTGGTTTCCGGGCTGTATGGCTGTGTTCTAGCAGCATTCTCTCCTGACGTTTCACCTGCATCTGTGGCTGGCATCTTCAGAGGATCTGGCATCTTGAGATCCTCTGAAGATGCCAGCCACAGATGCAGGGGAAACGTCAGGAGTGCTGCTAGAACACGGCCATACAGCCCGGAAACCACACAGCACCCCAGTGATTCCGGCCGTGAAAGCCTTCGACAATACAAAGCCTTTGACAATACATAAAACTTATACCAATAACAAATATCAGAAAGGCCAGGGAGGTTTTTCCTCCCTTTGTGGAGGAAAAACCATTTTTAAAAATGGTGTCAAATCGTCCCCATATATCAACGCCCTCCAAAATGTCCTATTAGCAGCCTTCCTCAGGTTTTGCAAACTGAGGACTGTGGCTTCCTTGATGGAGTCCATCCATCTCATGTTCGGTCTTCTTTTTCTGCTGCCTTAAACCTTCCCTAACGTTACTGTGCTTTCCAATGAAGCACAAACACGTGTCTTTGGGGGGGTGGGGTGGGGGATTGTTTTATTGCTGCTCGCCTTGGGGCCGAGTTTTGCAGAACGGCAAGTCTATGCGGGAATAGATTCGGCACAGCTTATTTATAACGAGTTGCAATCGTTATAAATCAACTCGTTTGCTATTTACAAAAAGGGAAAACGAGTTCATTTGTAATGATTGCAACTCGCTATAAATATGCTGTACAAAATCCACTGCAAGATACACCAACTGTTGTCCCTACCTCCTACAAGCTGCGGCCATTTTTAGACCAAGCAGCACGATGAACTATGCACAAAGGACATGCTAGTCTATCGCGCTAGTTGGAGAATGCCTTGCTCCCGCCCCGCTCCCCTCCCCTGAAGACGAATGAACCGAGCAGGAAACGAAGCGACCAGTTCCGCCCAGAGATCAAATCGCCCAGAAACATTCACCTCCCTGGTGCTGTAAACTACATCAATAGGCTTAGAAACTTTGTTGGATAAATTCCCCGATGTCCTGGAAACACCGCCTTAACAAACTACATATCCCAGAATGCTCGGCGACCAACTTAGGAAGCAATTTAAAAAACATAGAGCCCCATGGGATATGTAGTCTACTCTGCGCACTGATCAAGTGGTCGTGGGAGGGAGATATTTTCATTAAGGCGCTAGAATTAAGTTCCGGGTCACATAAGGTTAATTTCAATGGGGCGGGTTCTAAGGAACGGCGCGTCGGTCACTTTCGCTTCCTGGATTCCCCGTTGCCACGGAAACGGACGCTTCCTCGCTGCGGCGCTTCCGACGAAGCTGAGCGGAGTTGTTGCTTTGGCAACGCGAAACGATCGAGGCCTGGAGCATGGCGGCGGCGGCCGCCATCACCGACGGGGAGTTCACGGCGACCATTTACGGCTTGATCCGGGCCGGGCGCTTCGGGGAGGCCGTGGGCATCTTAAGCAGCGAGCTGCAGAAAAGCTCCCCTTCCCGGGCCGGACTGTCCTTGCTGGGCTACTGCTACTACCAGCTGCAGGACTTCGTGGCGGCGGCCGAGTGCTACGAGCAGCTGGTGGCGTTGCACCCCGAGCTCCACGAGTACCGGCTGTACCAGGCACAGGCGCTTGGCAAGGCCGGCCTCTACTCCGAAGCCCTGCGGGTCGCTGTCCCTCTGCTCGACGTCCCCGCTTTCCAGAGTCGGGCCCTGCGCCTCCAAGCGGCAGCCCACTATGCCCAGGGCGACCTGTCCAGCGCTAAGGCCCTGGTGGAGCTCCAGCAGTCGGGCACGGCAGGAGGAAATGCCGTGCCCGGCGAAGACCTCTCGGAGGTGCCGGATGCGGAGGTGAACATGGGCTGCCTGCTGTACCGAGAGGGGCAGCACGAGGAGGCGTGCGGCAAGTTTGCCTCCGCCATGCAGGTGCTGGGCTACTGCCCCGAACTGTCGTATAACATGGCGCTCTGCTACTACGCCGCCAAGCAGTACTCCCCAGCCTTGAAGCACCTCGCGGAGATCATTGACCGTGGCATGCAGCAGCACCCGGAGCTGAGCGTAGGCACCAACACGGAAGGCCTGGATGTCCGCAGCGTGGGTAACACGCTACTCCTGCATCGCACTGCTCTGGTGGAGGCGTTCAACCTCAAGGCGGCCATCGAGTACCAGCTGGGCAACATGCAGGCGGCTCAGGAGGCCCTCACGGACATGCCACCCAGGGCTGAGGAAGAGCTGGACCCGGTGACCTTGCATAACCAGGCACTGATGAACATGGACAAGCGGCCCACGGAAGGTTTTGAGAAGCTGCAGTTCCTTCTGCAGCAGAACCCCTGCCCACCGGAGACATTTGGGAACCTTCTGCTCCTCTACTGCAAGCACCAGTACTATGACCTGGCCGCAGATGTGCTGGCAGAGAACGCGCATTTGACTTATAAACTGCTCACGCCTTACCTGTACAATTTCTTGGATGCCATGATCACCTGCCAGACTGCCCCCGAGGAGGCTTTTCACAAGCTTGATGACCTGGTGGGAGCTCTCACTGAGCAACTGAGGAAGCTTACCAAGGAGGTCCAGGAGGCAAGAAAGAACAGAGACGATGAGGCTTTAAGGAAGGCACTTGGCGAGTATGATGAGACGCTGGAAAAATACGTCCCTGTCTTCATGGCCCAGGCTAAGATTTATTGGGATATGGAGAATTATCCCATGCTGGAAAAAATGTTCCACAAGTCGGTGGAGTTCTGCAAGGATCACGAAGTGTGGAAGCTTAACGTGGCTCATGTGATGTTCATGCAAGAGAACAAATATAAAGAGGCGATCAGTTTCTACGAGCCGATTGTCAAGAAACACTACGATAACATTCTGCAGGTCAGCGCCATCGTTCTGGCCAACCTATGCGTTTCCTACATCATGACTAGCCAGAACGAAGAGGCCGAGGAACTGATGAGGAAGATCGAGAAGGAAGAAGAGCAGCTGTCTTACCACGAGCCTGATAAGAAGATCTATCACCTTTGCATTGTCAACCTAGTCATCGGGACGCTCTATTGTGCCAAAGGGAACTTCGACTTTGGCATCTCAAGGGTGATTAAGAGCTTGGAGCCTTACAACAAAAAGCTGGGCACAGACACCTGGTATTACGCTAAAAGATGTTTCCTGTCGCTGCTGGAAAATATGTGCAAGCATGTGATCATGGTGCGTGATACCGTCATTCAAGAATGTATCCAGTTTCTTGAGCACTGTGAAATATATGGGAGAAATATCCCAGCTGTGATTGAACACCCCCTTGAAGAAGAAAAGATGCATAGTGGGAAAAACACTGTCACTTACGAAGCTAGGCAGCTGAGGGCGCTGATGTATGAAGTTATTGGGTGGAATAAGTAATTGCTGTAGCACTGCCAGGCAGGGCAGCTGGGTGCATCTTATCTTGAATGAGTCATCTTGGTGATTTAGAATACTATTTTGTCTTTGTTTACTTGTTGCTCATTGGTCATGTTTGAAGCATATATCAGAATTATACAAAACTGAATACATTTTCCATCACAAGAGGTTGTTAAATATACATATACTTCAGTACTTGAAAGTCAGACTTTACTAGCCTCGTATATATCATTACTAAAAGTTTAAGATTCCTTGTCTGTTTTATATGAGAGGTTTGGGGGCTTTTTTGTCTGTTCTGTTCCTGGAAATGTTGGATAAAACGTACTTGCTCTCTCTCTCTCTCTTTTGGGAAAAAAAATGCTATTTTTTAATATTGCAGATGATTTTAAAAATATGACAAAAATAAAAGGAGGTTTTCAAAATGTTGTAGGAAGCTGTGGTGCTACATTGTTAGGGCATTGTTACATAGGAATGAAGGAAAAAATGCATCTTGCATTTCAGGTTTACATAGATCTGTTTGGAGAGAAATTCATTTTTACTCTGACCCAAAAGAAATTGAAGATCATTTTTGCAATCAGTTAACTGAAAAAGACAGATTGCCATTCTGATACAGATGAAAGAGACAATGATGTTCTCCCATAAGTAAATATTTATATTATTCCCCACAAGGGTCACAACCCTGCCTCTGCCAGGGATGGGCAGAGGTCAGGATTTCAATATGCCATTTGTGTGCCAGTAGACCGGGGAATGGATACAAATAGCTTTTGCCTATCCCTTCATGACAGCTGCCCTGCCTTTGGATGTACACACATGCAAATGAGCCAGTGCGGTGTAGTGGTTAAGAGCAGGTGCACTCTAATCTGGAGAACCGGGTTTGATTCCCTGCTCTCTCACTTGAGCTGTGGATGCTTATCTGTTGAACCAGATTGTCTTGTGCACTCCAACACATGCCAGCTGGGTGACCTTGGGCTAGTCACGGTTCTTTGGAGCTCTCTCAGCCCCACCCACTTCACAGGGTGTTGAGCAGGGGGAGGGCAAGGAGATTGTAAGACCCTTTGAGTCTCCTTACAGGAGAGGAAGGGGGGATATAAATCCAAACTCTTCTTCTTCTTCCTAGTGACCCTTGATTCTGTATGTTCTTGTATGACCTGAAGCAGTGAACCACCATATCCTGAGCTCTCCACATTGCTAGTACCCCAGCTACCCAATGAAAACCCTACTCTCAGCATGAGTAGTCCGCAAGAGAAGGACCATAAGTTGCTGAAAGTCAAGGGGAGAAGAGGGGAAGGCCTTTGGTTGCTGAAGTTATTTATATGTTTGTTTTATTCAATTTATAGGCTGCCCTTCCCTGTAGGAGTTCAGGGTGGCTCACAACAGTAAAATATAGCAATAAAATCAATAAGATATAAATCAATATCCGTGTGCCATTAGTCTTTCCAGAGGGATAGACAAGATTATACCCCCGCCCCTCCTCATAAAATCCACATTCACGCAGGGAAGGGAAAGGGAGGCCAGATTGATAGATACTACTGGTGCCTCCATCATAGGCCTGGTGTCTTGCAGACCCTGCAAAACTGTACTATGTCTCACAGGGCCCAAGCCTCACTTGAAAGAGCATTCCACCAGGCTGGGGGCCAGAGCTGAGCAGACTCTGGTTCTGGTTGAGACCAGCCAGACAGCTTTTGGTCCAAGGACCACCCACAAGTTGTTATTTGCTGAATGTACTGCTCTTTGGGGAACATATCGGGAGAGGCAGTCATACAGATATGAAAGCCCCAGAGGTTTAGGGCTTTGAAGGCTAGTACCAAAACCTTGAATCTGTTTCGGTGCACTAGAGCCAGTGCAGCTGGTGACTGGATATGTGCCCTGCATGGCGTCCCAGTAAGGACCTGGGGTAGCTGCCTCTTGTACCCACTGAAGCTTCTGAAGCAGCTTCAAGGGTAGCCCTGTGTAGAGTGTGTTGCAGTAGCCTAGCCTGGAGGTGCCCATTGCATACCCCTTGAGAATATATTTGTAACTTGCCCAAGTCATACTACACTGCTAACTGATTTCATGCGAACACCAGATGATGTGATTATTATACCTGCTGCTTTCCTGCAGTGCCTTCTCTTTCTCACCTCTCAGTGACAGCCACCTGGGGGTGCAATGACACCGCAACTAATCAGCCTGCTTGCAATACAACCTTAGAAGATGCTTATGATCATTTTATTCTTCGGATTTGTATCATTCAGGTTGCATGCAGAAAGCCAGTGTTCCCTCATGGTCAGATCACTTAACAAGACAAAAATAATCCCTTTAAGAGTTTTCAATTAGAGACAAATTCACATTCCTAGAAGACTGAATTATTGTTACCGTTTTCAGAAACTGTTCTCCTTTAAACAGCTTTTCAACTACATCCTCTGGAAGAGTGCACGCTACCAATGACACATACCTAATCTCCGTTTTTGTGAACTGTGCAATGCATAGGGTTTTTTTGCATGGTGCCACAAAGCTATATGAGCATAGAAAAAGCATGTGTTGAAAGTCGCACAAAATGGTGACTGTCCATATAAGAAACATTTGCAGGTTGTGCCTGCTCCCATTGATGGACTCCAGATATGTCTGGCTATAATGTCTGAAAAGGACTGAGATCCACATTTAGGGTTTAACCAAAGGAACTAAAAACTATGGCCAAACAAAGTGTTGCTCATCTGTTGAATGGGCCAATTTGTGAGAAAAACACTATGCAACAATGTTAATCTTTCCCCCTCTTATTTGTTTTAATGCACATGTATCTACAAGATTAGAATACTCTTCAGAAATCTAAATAATAATACAGTACACCTAGATTTGAGTCCAATCATATGTTGGAGATGAACAAAAATTTTCCAGGTATACGCTTTCAAGAGTATAATGAACATTGTAATCAGCTTGCTTGCAGTCTGCATTGTACCTCTACATCCTGAGTTTCTTTACAGCACCCCGTCCACCGTCTGACAGAGGTCTCCATTCCAACTTGTACCTGACAGAGCTTGGACTCTCGAAAGTAAATACCCCCAAACACTCATTGGTCTACTACTGGACTCAGTGTAGTTCTACTGGACTCAAATGTAGCTGTCCTACTGCAGACCAACACAACTATCCTCTGAAACAAAAGGTATACTATACAATTATTAATAAATTATAATATAGCAGAATTACAGCTCTCTGGGTTATAGTTTGGCAGAAATTATGCCAAGACAAGATGCCGGTTCAGTGCATGCTTTACTAACGGAGTCATGGGACCAGATGTAACATGCCTGCTCCCACAACACTGTTTGCTCAAAGGCTGCCATAGCAGGAGCCCCATTACCAAATATCCCTGCATGGTCATCCTCCTTCAAACATACTCATAAGTCCAGGGAAGGTCTTACTCTGCTGCTGGTATCACATGACCCATCTCATTCTATTGTAGCGCTAGCCAGCTCTTGCTCCTCTCCAACAGGGTGGAAACAACAGAACCATCTTGTTGTAACCTCCTATGTGTTGCCTCTAAGCATGTATAGAGGAAGTGGCCCACTGCTGCCAGTCATGTAGGAAACTGAGTGTTATCACGTGAACCCACGAAGTTGCCTTATTCTGAATCAGTATGGCTCAGACTAGAAGTGGCTCTTTTGAGGCTAAGGTCTTTCGCATCACCAGCCACCTGATCTTCACTGGAGATGCTGGAGGTTGAACTTGGAACCTTCCGCATGCCAAGCAGATGTTCAACCACTGATCCACAGTCCCTTCCCAACCACAATCACCTTCTGATGACTCCTTCACCGAGATCTATCTTCCGATGTAATTCACGTCACTCCAGAGTCCTGATCATTGGTTTCTGTGCTGAATTCCACAGCGGGCAGTCCTTGAGAGAGAGACCTCTGCTTTCAGACCTCGTTCACCTTCGTGGAGCACAGAGTTCAAACGCTGAACGCCCTCTAAGCACAGTGAAGCAGAAGGCAGAGTTCTTTACGATTTTACTCACGCCTGAGTACACGAGGATGTTTACGCGTTCTGGACATTTTCACCTTCAGAATCTGCCTCTGTTATTTCTTAGCCAGCGTCAGCCACTGGAATGCCAAGCTCCCACGCACTTGCTTTAACATACAGAACAAAAAGCCACAAATGTTATTGTAAGCTGCATGGGGGAATGACCATGTGTCAGAATAGGCCTTTTCACCTGTCTCCCCATGGAATTCTTACCGGATACAGAAATATTGGAAAGGGAGCTTCCGCACCACTTCCTTTCATAATACTCTAAGTTGCAGGCAAGGTCATCTGATGATTGGCAAATAAGTTAAGGAACAAACTATGCATTGCATAATTAACTTGTGAAATGTGCTTCTATCGTTTCTTTATTTAGATATTTATACTCTGTTTCTCTCCCCAGTGGAGACCTGAAACCACTTAAAACATCATTCACCCTTCCTCTGTTTTATCCTCACAGTGAGGAAGGTTCGGCTGTGGGAGAAACTGGATTGAGGATACTCAGCAAGATTCCTTGGCAAAGTAGAGATTTTGAACCACGGGCCTTCCAGATCCTAATCTGATGCTCTAACCCAGGGGTTCCCAATTTTGGGGGGGCCACTGCCCCCTTGGCTCCATAAGCCCCAGTGCCCCCTCCACCCTATAAAAAGCATTATTCCGAGTAGCAGTTTGCATGACCCACTAAGGCAGATAATAACAATTAAATTCAAAACAGCCACAACTTGAGGTGAGATTTTTCCAGCATGGTGAACAATGTGGTCAAAGGAACCTACCTCTGGCATCACCACCACTTCTTGTCTCTCAGCAGTCCCAAGTAATCTCTCTCTCTCTCTCTCTCTCTCTCTCACACACACACACACACACACACACACACACACACACACACACGGGCAGTTTCTCTACGTTGAGAACCACTGCTCTAACCACTACATCAAGGTGACTGTCTTAAGACGTGGTTTTAAAAAATATTAGGCAGGCTATGTGATCTAAAAGCTGAATGGAACCTTCATTTCCAGAAGCGGTCTATCTCTGAATACTAAATCCTGGGGATAAACAACAGGGGCAGACTGTTGCCATTATGATCTGATTACCTAAGAGTCCCTTGCTGGAGACAAAATGCTAGGAGAGATGGCTTTAGGGCTGCTCCAACTGGGCTGTTCTTTACATCAGATTTCAGGGCTCTTGTTTTGCTGGACTAATCTGCCTACACATCTAAGTATTAACTTGGAAGGTTTATTCGTCCCTTTTCTCTACGAAGGAATCTGAAGTGGCTTGCAACATTAATAAATAGAATGAAAATATGTAGAAAAGACTCATATCATTTGAAGAAAACTATATAGAAAACTATAACCTGGGCCTGTCTTCAACTGAATTGTCCAGCTCCTTCAAGAGCATTGGCTCACAGGTCTGGTCCCACCTAAGTTTATACCTGGACACAGGGAGAGCTAAAAAATAAAGCCCATCTTAGAGAGCTGGAGAGCCAGTGGGTGTAATGGTTAAGAGCAGTAGACTCTAATCTGGAGAACCGGGTTTGATTTCTCATTCCTCTGCACAAGCTGCAGATTTTAATCTGGTGAACTGGATTTGTTTCCATGCTCCTACACATGAAGCCTGCTGGGTGATCTTGGCCCAGTCATAGCTTTCCACGAACTCTCTCAACCCCACCTACCTCACAAGGTGACATTGTGGGGAGAGGAAGGGAAGGAGTTTCTACACCTCTTATGGTTGAGAAAGGCACGGCATAAATCAAAACTCTTCTTCTTCTTAGGTGGGGACATGGGCAGCAGCCGTGTCCCTCCCACTCTGCTCTTCCTTATTAAGCGTAGAATTATGCTTAGTAAGGTGAGCTTTCCTATTTCTGATGCAATCCTGAGCAGTTACCATTGTGAAATCACTGGAGAAGGGGACAGTTCAGCCAAAGTTAAATCTGTAAGACTCCGATTGCCTGGATTATTTATGTGGAGATGGATCAGAATGTCTATAATTTGTATTTAATCAAGAAACATGGAAGTTGCCTGAACCAAAGATTTGATTAATCAAAATGGTTTCTGTGTAAAGAGACAGCAGGTTTGCTTGTCTCCAACAGGTCAGAAGCCTGCATGTTTGCAGCAGGTCAAAAGGAATGTTACCAGCTTGCTAGTGATTATGCAGGCAAGCATAGATAACATCTTTAAGATCTTGGCCAATGTGACAGCAGACATATGCATTTTATAACTCTGTTTTGTTAGAACTATCAATAGGGGATAGCTAAACCAATGTGAATAGTTAAATTAAAAAGTGTTTTTCTATATAGTTAAATGAACACAGAAATGATAATGAGAGATTCACATGTATTAGTATTTCACTATAATTCTATAATTGTTAGAATCAGTGTATGTAAAATCTTTTAAACGTTTTAACATTTCTAACTGGTAAAGAAAAGTTTTATGATCTAAAAGTATGTCAAGCCTGCATTGCCTGAAGGGGAAATATCTCTCTGGGAGCAAAGTTAGAAAACTAAGAAGAACAAGTTATTCTTGAAGGCAGAAGCTAGTTTTATTGCAGCCCCTTTTGCATATGGGCAGAGAGGGGCATGAACAGAAGGAATGTAATACGTAGAATAGAGGCTGTCTTCATGTGACCAGGAGACAGTTCTATTCAATGGGATTTTAAAGGTACATGCTTGTAGCACGTGAAAGAGGTATGGATTATAATACGTGAGCAAGGGGATGAACTGTGTGATGTCTGTACTCTTTGCATCTATAAAGACTGGGATCTTTCGTATATTGGGTGTGTCTCTTTCGAGAGCCACCCGGGAGGGGTAACCTTCTGTAACTTTCTAAATTCTGTGTCTATAAAATTGGTCCTTTTGTATGAAGTGGGGTGTGCCTCTTACCCTTAAGGGGACAGCCTGGTCAGATACTTATGCTGTCCAGTAAACTTATCTTCTGTTTCAAAATTGTTTCTTTTGAACCACTTTAAGTTTTTCTTAAACTAATTCAGCTGTGTAGGACCAGAGACGCGGTCCTGGCCCCACATTTATTATTATTATTATTTATTTAATTTAATATACCGCCCCATCCCCGAAGGGCTCTGGGCGGTGTACAACATAAAACCATAAAACCATCATAATATAGCTTCCATAAATACAATTAAAAACAGCAGTTACTTCCTAAGATAGGCATCTCACGAAAGACCTTGTTTAACTTAAACTTAACTTAATCCTCCTAAAAAGGAGGGGGGAGACAGTGGGTCTCGATGATATTGAGAACCCACGGAATGGAGGGGGCACACTCAGCAGCTGGCCTCTCCAAAGGCCCGGTGGAACAACTCAGTCTTACAGGCCCTGCGGAAATCGCCAAGGTCCCGCAGGGCCCGGACAGCTGGAGGGAGAGTGTTCCACCAGGCAGGGGTCAGAGCCGTTAAGGCCCTGGCCCGAGTGGAGGCCAGCTGCATCATTGAGGGGCCAGGGATCTCCAGTAGGATTGTCTGCTGCATTTGCGATCAATGTGCTCCACCCTCATAAAAGTGCTTGGGACTATTCGGGCGGCGGGGGTACGTGTGTACACTGCTACATTCATAATAACAGAGGAGTTACTGTCCCTTGTTGAAGCGTCAGTCTTGAACACAATTACTAGGCTGACGTTTTCTGGAAATAAGCGGCTCTTGCTTCTCAGCCTTAGTAACAAGGAACTTTAGCTGGACTGCGACCAAAGTCTATTTCAAGAAATGGCACATTCCATGAAAACACACGTCTCTGATTTTTGAAAGCCAATCTTTCATAGTAGCCAGCGCAAATTACATGAAGACACTGACCCTGAACTGCAACCTTGCTAGTCCAGAATGAGACATCCTGTACATCAGATGCATTGATGTACATCATAGGTGTCAAACTTGCAGCCTTCCAGATGTTATGGACTACAGTTCCCATCATCCCCTGCCAGAATCATGCTGGCAGGGGATGATGGGAACTGTAGTCCATAACATCTGGAGAGCTGTGAGTTTGACACCTGTGATGTACATTGTTTCCCCATTCCTCCACATGAAACCTGGGTGATATTGGGCTAGTTACAGAATGCTCCCTACTCTCCAGCCCCTCCAGCTCCCCTGACAGGTCTGGATGTGCACAGGGATACCTCCGCCCATGATCCCAGACCCATTTGCCTCTTAAGGCCCCTTCCGCACATGCAGAATAATGTACTTTCAATCCACTTTCAAGGCACTTTGCAGCTGGATTTTACTGTGCTGAATAGCAAAATCCACTTGTAAACAATTGAGAAAGTGGATTGAAAGTGCATTCTTCTGCACGTGCAGAAGTCTGCAAAAAGCTGAAGGGATGTTGTAAGACCATTCTTTGCTTTTGCTATGTTTTGTGCCATCTCTTTGCCTGTAACACTGATGTAATCTTTAATAAACACCATCCTGAGTGCACATGAGTTGTCTCTGCCCAGGCTCACCCTTCAAAGTTCATTGAAGTCAATGTGATTACAGAAGGGTGTAACTCTGCTGAGGATGAAACTGTTACTCTGCACCTCTCTTTGGGTCTTAGAGATGCTTGAACTTTGCAATAAAAGACCATCAAAACCCTCCATGGCTTGAGGCCAGTGTAACTTAAGGACTGACTTTCCACTATGTGAATCTACCTGTTCATACTGGTCGTCTTTACAAACCCTGCTTTGGGATTCTCTGCCATCTGAAGCTAGATGGCTGGCAAACCTGAGGAAAGGCCTTCTCAATTGTGACACCAAAACTTTGGGGTTGTTGTTTTCCAGTGGGTGAAGGTTTGGGGTTTTTTTTTGCTGACTGGCACACTCTAGCGGCCTCCTCCCTATTTGTCCTGTTATATATGTCTGTATGTCTATATCTTTTTACTGACTTGTTTAAATAATGTATATATACCTTGTTTTAAATTATGCTTTAACGTTTCATGCATTTTGATGAGGAAATGTTTGGATGTCCACCACCTTGGGGACTCTATTGCGATAGAAAGGCTGCATCAAAATGTTATAAACAAATAACTAAAACCAGAAGTGATGCCATCATGTTGGAGTGATGCTCTAGGATTTCCTTAAAACTCTATGGTTAAACCTATGGTTATGATCTGTAATTCCATCTTACTATGTAATTTAAGCATCATTTAACATAACATGTTAATCCTTATTCTTTGCTTTAGCTTTGTTTTGGATTTCTGCAATCCTAATCCTATTACATTGCTTATAGGGTGTCCCACCCTATTGATTGCTTTGATTTACGTTGTATAATCTGCCTTGAGTCTTGGTGGGAAAGGTGGATTATAAATTACATAAATAAATAAAAATAATATGTGGCCTTCTCCTAGATCATGTGTTCTAGGGCAAATCTTGGGAATTGTTCAAGATGTTTTAATGGCCTTTTATATCAAGTTTATTTTAAACCATTCAGGTTGTTTTTAACTATGGCCCCAGAGACATTACAAGGTGAGTTGGTCCTTTTGGCAAGGTAGTTCAGACCATGAGTAAAGGTGGTGCAATTATGTCTTCCTTGACTGAGCTTTGAGCAAATTTGAGACTATGGGATTTGTAATGCCACAACGTGTGCAGAGAGATAAGGGATCAAAGATTTATCTCCTCTCATTCTTATCTTTTCCCTCTTCAGTCCCTCACAGTCCTTTCTTAGACTGAAGATAATAGACAGTGGCTGCAACATCAGGCTGCAGAAAGCAGATGTGGAATGTTTTCTCTGAATCCTTGCAGTCAGTCAACCCTGTCGGGCCGAAACGGAGAGACATCAGAGGTACTGAGAAATGTAGCTATTTCCAGAGAGCGTAATCATGCAGTAATGAAAAGTGGAATCTTTTCATTAGCACGGACCTCGTCTTCGTGCTCAGTTTCCAGAAGGTTCCTTAAAACAAGGATATCCCTCTGACACATTCTTTCATGCTCTCGTTTCCTCTCTCGCCCCTTCCATTCACTGCAGACTGTCTCTTGGGAGCTTGGTTTGTGTGTGTGTGTGTGTGTGTGTGTGTGTGTGTGTGTGTGTGTGTGTGTGTGTGTGTGTGTCCCATGCGTGTCCTGCATACCGCAGCATAGCTTGACCCGCCTGCTGCTTTATCAATCATTTTCATGGCACGCCTTTGCCTGTACTAGGAGAGAGAAAAACGCACAACACCTTTTCAAACCGTGCCATAGGAAGCCGGGTACGAACAGTGACAGAGAAAAGGAAACCAAAAATCTCTAGGAAATGATTTCACCTGTCATACAGAGGGTTGGCGCTTTCTATTTGAAAGCAATCCCAGTCAAGCGAAAATGCAAATGTCAGGCATACATGGATGGCGCTGAGCCCCACAGCTCCTGTTGGGAGTCAGCGTCACAGTTTTCTAGCAAAGCGTTCAGTTGGGGGGGAGGGGGGCTTTTCCAGAGTCAGCCGCTGATCTGTGCAATTTCAAAGTGAGATTTGCTATGAATATCATCTCAGGGTCATTGCTGCACACAAGGGGATAAAGAATCAACTGACACATTTTAAAGGCGACACAGGCTCCAGAAGGGGCAACCATGTTAAACATGTACAAGGGAGTCACCTTAAATACTAACAGATTTATTGTAGCATAAGTTTGCATTGGTTAAAGCTGACTTCATCCGAGGCATGAGAGTAGACCTCAGTCTAATACTGATATGAAAACACAAAGGATGAAAACAGGCTGAAAAGCTGCTTTCATATGCAAGAGGTACAGCCAGTGATCCTTGACCTGGAAGGCCCGGCTAGCCTAAAATTTGAGAAGCTAAGCAGGGTAGGTCCTGTGCTAATACTTGGATGGGAGACCACCAAAGAATACCAGGGTTGTTATGCAGAGGAAGACAATGGCGAAACACTTCTATTAGCCTTGTGTTTTGGAAACCTTACTGGATGGCTCTAAGGTCGATTCTGCACTTGCGTTATCGACCTAAGTTCGAGCTGCGTTCAACCTAAGTGCTCTGCACAACCACCGGGATCGACGTGGTTTTGTACCAGATTCGCCCCGTGTTACGGTCAAATTTCAGACTCCAGTTGGGAACTACTGCTTTTTCAGGGAACCACACTCGAACTCAGCTCGATTCCAGTAAAGTGCGGAATTTCTGGTGCCAGGAGTCCCCCATTCAGCCAATCATAGCTGAGTGTTTCGGGCATGCGTACAGCTGGCCAATCAAAAAATGGCACCTTCGTCCCTCCATTCCTGTGGCAGTTTTTTTAATAATGTGTGTGGGGATAGACAGAACATGGCCGTAGAACAGTAGCCAATTGGAATGGAGCGGCAAAGAGGCACAGGATGATTCCGCCCTCCGAGCTGGGATCAAGCTGGTTGCAGTGGGGAACAACAATGGCTTCGACCTAGGTCAGTACCCTTCTCAGGGAACTGGGTCGAACCTATTTTACTCATGTGCGGAATCGCCCTAAGTCAGCTGCCACTCGATGGCACTTAACACACACACGGTCTGTGACATGAAGAAGAGTTTGAATTTATACCCCACCTTTCTCTCCTGTAAGGAGACTTAAGGTGGCTTACAAAACTCCCTTCCCTTCCTCTCCCCACAACAGACACCTTGTGGGGAAGGTGGAACTGAAATAGTTTGAACAGAACTGTGACTAGCCCAAGGTCACTCAGCAGGCTTCACGTGGAGGAGTGGGCAGGAGCTGTGATTCAGTAGTAAAGCATCTGATTAACATGCAGAAGGTCCCGGGTTCAATTCCTGGCACCTGATCAAAGAACCAGGTAGAAGGCGATTGGAGAGATCTCTACCCGGGACCTGGAGTACTTCTGCCTGCCAGAGTCAACAATATTAATTTCAACACACCAAAGGCCTAGCAACTTCATGGCTTCAGTGGAGTGCACATTTACTTCAGAATACATCCCATGGAACTCAGTCAGATTTACTTCTGTGTAAGCATGCATGGGATTGTGCTGCAACGCTCCTACCGGCAGGGATCCACATCCACAGCAATTTGCTAAAGAACTCTGAATGTCTCCACAACATTCAAGCTTTGTGTCTGCATGCTGTTCTTGCACATGGCTACAGAGGGCGCTGATGAGCTGTGTGAAGGCTTCCGGAAGCAACCGATTTGTTCTCCCAGAAGGCAACCAGTCTTCTGCTGCGGTTGTGCTTCAGCCTACACATGCGTAAAAGGCAGGTGATACAGAGAGAATGAAACAGCCTTTGTGTGCAGCGCTCAGACACTAATAAGACACTGAGATCATATTCCCTCAGCCTGCCCCGTTAGGAGAGGAATTGGCTTCTGCCTAAAGCCTCCTTCCACTTAACAAACGAATTTACAGAAGTGCTGCGCTCAGTGATCACTGAAGACGTTCAGAGCTCAGCAATGTGCCACTCACGAATCTGAACCTTTGAAAGGTGTGCCTGAGAATTAAAACCTATTGCCTTGCTCAAATGCAACAACGACTATATTGAATTAGAGTGCCTGGCTTCTGGAGCCTTTAAAATTGTATCCTCTTGATGGCTTCTGTTGCATTGCAAACTGGTTAGGTGCACGGAAGAAAAGATTGTCTTCTATGGAGAGGCTGTTACCACGCTGCCTGGTAACTTTTAATATTCCCAGACCAACCAGCTCTCGGCAGCGCAGGGGAACAGAAACGGGAACCGACACAGCGAGTATAGTGAAATAATAAAAGGTTTTATTGAGATGCTGACCTATGTGTCAGCACCTCCACACCACGGCAACTGAGCTGCCTAGCAGCTTTACAACCTCTTAAATACACTTTCTCCCGTCGGGAGTCCGGGAGAATACAGGACAGCCTACAACCATTCATTCACAAAACACATAGTAACCAATCATGCATCTACAATGCATGGGAACCAATCAGAGTCCGGCGGGCAGTCTCTTCTTGAATTTTGCGGCAAAGGCAGGGCGAGGCGATGACGTTGGCACAGGCGGGAAGAACACAAAAGAGTCCTTGGGTGCTTGGGGTCAGGAAACGAAACCTAACGACGATGGCACCCTTATCTGCCTGCTGGTGGGATTAGGCAGATTGAGGCGCTTCTTCCGGGGTCCCTTTTGTCAACGTCCATTCAGAGTTTTCCAAATGAAAGGGACATGCCCAGGTGGAGCAGGGGTGGACTCCTGCCTTGAGCCAAGGAGGTTCCCTGCAGACGCAAATACAAAAGATAGCTATAAGTCCTACTTTTCTATCTAATACAGTTTGTTCCTACCTATCTTGTACAGAAATAAAACATTGTTCCATCTTTATTCAAAACAAGACCAGAAGTGGAATAAAATCACTTCTGGCTCCGCTATCAAGGCTGCAGTTGTAGGTATGGATCATAGCCATGTGTCAGGGACATAGAAACACAGAGCTGGAAGAGACCCCCAAGGCCATCTAGTCCAATTCCTTGCCCAATGCAGGAAATTTACAGCTACTCCACACACACCCTGACTCTAAGCCAAGAGGAAGGCAAAAAACAAACAAACAAAAAAGCCTCCAGAATCTCTGGGCCAATCTGATCTGGGGGAAAATTCCTCCCCGATCTCAAAGAGGCAGTCAGAACTGCCTTGGGCCCCTTCCGCACATGCAGAATAATGCACATTCAATCCACTTTCACAATTGTTTGAAAGTGGGATTTTGCTATTCTGCGTAGTAAAATCCAGTTTCAAAGTGCATTGAAAGTAGATTGAAAGTGCATTATTCTGCATGTGCGGAAGGGGCCTAAGAAAGGCAGGAGACTCGCTCATCTCTTCCTGCCCTCCCTCTCACGATCTGCCTAAAGTCATAGCGAATCATATCATTGCTGCCAGATGGCCAGCTAGTCTCTGCTTAAAAACCTCCAAAAGAAGCCTGTTCCACTGAGCAACTGCTCTGTCAAGAAGTTCTTCCTAATGTTTGGCTGGAAACGTTTGATTTAATTTCAGCTCATCGGTTCTGGGGCAGTAGGAAACAATTCCACTCCACTTTTCATATGACAATCCTTCAAATACCTGAACATGGCTATCATCAGGCATGTCCCCTGATCTCTATGGTAAAGACCATAGAGACATGGGGAAATTCTTAGAGCATTGTTCTGGCCATCCCCTCCTGCTCCTCATTCTTAAGGGTGATATACTGGGGCTGAGGGCATGGGTCTACCTGCTGCAGGTAGACCAATGGCAAGACAGGCTTGTGCCCATCTTTCCTGAACTGCAGCTAAATGTGATATCTGAATGCAGCTAATCATATAGGCAGAGCAAACACATGCAATGTAAGCATAACCACCACATTGTCTGAAAAGTACAAGGTAGATTTTAAGACAAGATGGCAGTTATGCGTATAAAGAGTATTGTGCATAGTGCATTCTCATATACGTGGTCATACATATTGCCTGAAAAAAATGCTTGTATTTTGTCTTCCAGGAACCAGCTTCTGTCTGATAAACAGCAGGATTTGGCACGGGTTACTGCTTTTGCAAACTAACCGCGATGGAGCAAAAAAGTCCACCAGAAATATGATAGAAAATGTACAGCAAAATCTTGGTTATGGGATCTTCCATGTCTTCTCAGGAATACTGTCAAGAAATATAGGACACCGAAATTGCCATTTTTTAGGACAGACAGAGATGAGTCTGCCTTATGAGCAGAGCCCTGGCTGTTTCTCCAGGTCCACTTTCTCCCTGCGAGAAGCAACCCTCAGCCTCCTGCCAAGGTTATAATACGCGCTGCTTATTTTAATCTGATCTTGAAAATTCTTCTTTCTTTTTGCTCCATTTTCCACATATTTTCTTCCCCCAAGCCTGCCAGCTCTCACACTTAGTCAATAAAGCTGCTCAGTTTGTCTTCCGTCTGCTCCTTTTATTGTATTGTTCTTCTCCCCAACTACAGGTGCCAAAAAGTTTTTTTGATGGGACAAAACTTTTCTCCAGTGCACAAAACTGGGTCTTTGATAGCTATATATCCTGCAGTTAGAACAGCAATGCTATTTGTATATACCTTCTCCCAGAGGTGGGATCCAACCAGTTCTCACCACTTCTCTAGAAGTGGTTACTAATTTTTTCTGAGAGCCGAGAAGGGGTTACTAAAGCAACCTCCCTGCCCAATAGGGACTGGAGGTGCGTGTGTGTGGCGGCGCCATGTTTGAATCCCACCACCATCGGAACCTGTTATTAAAATTTTTGGATCCCACCACTGCCTTCTCCCTCCTGCAGGCAGGCTCCGGTTCCCCTGATGCTTTGGGGGGCGACTGGCACTAATGTAAATGATCGTAACTGTTTTTTGCTACAGCTCTGCACGTGTATGAAACAGCTTTGCAGCAATGCAAAGCCTCTTCACCAGAGACAGGCAGTTCGCTGATCTGTTAAATACTCTGATGATTGTGGACTGTGTAAAAGAATCTCACACGCTTGTAAATGTCAAGAGGAGTTACTGGTATTTATAGAAAAGTAACTACTTGACTGTTTTCCAGCTCCATGGAGCATATGTGCCGTGCCCCTCAGAGTTCAGCCTATTCGCTGCAGAGGAGAGATGTTTCAGGTCATAAATAGACAAGAGACGGGTCCATCCTTTCAGAAATGTTAACAGCTCGGGGTTTTTAATGAGGAGCCAGTGGCTTTCCAAAGAGCGCAAAATTAAAAGGAACACACACACACACGAGATGTCATTCCTTAAACTTATAGAAGCAGGAGACTGGGTGTTCTCAAGTTTTTGTTCGCAAGTCGAAGGTCACAACTGTCGTACTTTAAAAACAAACACTGATGTTTTCTGAGAACAGGGGGCACTTTCGCATATGCAGAGTAATGCACTTTCAACGGACTTTGCAGCTGGATTTTACTGTGCGAAATAGCAAAATCCACTTGCAAACAGTTGCGAAAGTGGATTGAAAATGCATTATTCTGCATCAGCAGATGTCTATATAACACTATAGCCATCTGTCTCTCAGATTCTCTGAGTTCCAGACTTTTGTTTTATAAAAAAAATGTAAGGCTCTAGACCTCGTTGTTGCACAGGTATGAGGGGAAAGGTGTTAGAGACTTAACTGTCTACTGTGGATTTTCCAGGCTGTGTGGCCATTTTTGCCCCTAATGCTTTACCCACATCTATGGCTGGTATCTTCACAGGCATGTCACGGTAAGACATGTTTCTCTCTGTGACATGGGGGCTTTCCCCACTATAGAAGGGAGCTAAGGTCGACTTGGTTCCCTTCAGTGGAGGGCGATTCCAGGCTGTCCCTACAGCAACTGAGTTGGCCCCCTGGAATCGAGCGAAGTGGGCGGGATCATCTTGGTGCCTGTTTCGCTCCTCGATCGTGATTGGCGCTTGTGTTATGGCGGGAAACGGAAGCGTTCTTTTTTCCCCAGTTTTTACAGTTTACAGTTACATACGCTTTCTGTCCGCCACCACTCTCCAAGGTTTCCTGTGCATGCCACAAAAGCCGCTCGTGATTGAAGCCGGAACGGATGAGGTGTCGCCTTTCGACGCTTCCCCACTTTGAAGCTTCGAAGCGGTATCGAATCTTTGTTCCGGCAGAAAAGTGTAGTTCATAACTGTGACATGGATGCCACAGTTCTGGGGACCTGAGACAAAACAATGTTGAGCTTGGTAGCAGTAGGGATTCACTGAGGCGAACCTAGGTAGAAACCAGTTCAACTCTGTCACAGTGGGGAAAGCCCCACAGTTACCGAGACTTACTTTAAAAAAGAGATAAGGATTCAGAAAACCTGTTAGATTGTCATAATGCTGTTAAGATGTACAGTTTTGGCTGAATGCTAGAATGTCACAGATATTTCATCATGTCACTTCTCATTACACTGGAAGTGACATCAGCAGCTCACCAGTGACATCATTATGTTGTCAGAAAGGTCAATCGCCAATTATGAGTCTCACCCCAATAACCAGCCTCGTGCTGAGAACCGTGCTTTGGAATGGATTATGGAGGACAGTCTTTGTAAATGGCCTGCTGATATTCCTGTGCTAAGAAGTACCAACAGTGGTACATTAGGCACGACAGCCAAATTTCTTGTGGGTGGGAAGTGTCAAAGTGCTGTTATTTACTGTTCTCTGCCCCTGGATCCCTCAGTTCCGTTTTCCTCTTGTTGCACATGATGAGTAGAGATAAACTTAGATTTACCTATCTTATTTATTTATTTGCAGTATTTATAGTTTGCCTTTCACACTGTGACTCAGGGCGCATTTCACAATCTAAGTAGATGCAATGAATAGCAGGAGACATCTAATGAGCTGGACTAGTATTACAAGGCGTGGTATGGTAAACAATGCAGAAAAATATTACATCAGTAGAAAATTATGCATTGAGAAGAAGAAGATACTTATAACAACAGATAGTACACACCACACAGTGGTATAGGCCATAGTTCCTTTCCCTTTACAAAGTGCCTTAGTGAACCATTCTATTACAGTATAGTCCAGTGGTGGCGAACATTTGGCACTCCAGATGTTATGGACTACAATTCCCATCAGCCCCTGCCAGCATGCTGGCATGATGGGAATTGTAGTCCATGCTGGCATGATGGGAATTGTAGTCCATAACATCTGGAGTGCCAAAGGTTCGCCACCACGGGTATAGTCCTACTACCATTACAAAAATGCCCTCCTGAACAACTCTGTTTTATACAGTTTGTGGAATGACAGAAGCATGGGAATTCTCCTAACTTTCTCAGTCTGGCCTTTCCTCAAGGTAGGCACCACAACAATGAATGCACATATGAGGGCTAGTGCTGATTTTGCTCAGTTGGATGATGGCACCCACAGAAGACCCTGAGGAAAGTAGATATGAGATCCCCAGGCTATGAAGGGCTTTGTATGTGATAGCCCAGTGATGGCGAACTTTTTCGAGACCAAGACCAAGTGCCTAAATTGTAAAACAAAACCCACTTATTTATCGCAAAGTCCCAACGCGGCAATTTAACCTGAATAACCCCCTCGAGCAGAGGCCAGCCTGCTGTAGCCTCCAGCAAGTCCCACATGTGCCGCTCTGCGCCTCTCTAGCATCTCTGCCGCCTCTGCCCGCACCACCCCCCTCGGGCAGCAGCCACCTGGAGCACAGGCACCAGGCCCGCCAGCCTCCCTGCTTGCTGAGGTGCATGCACATCAAGTCCAGCGGCCCAGGCCAGCCTAGATGTGTGTGTGTGTGTGGGGGGGTGATTTCCCCCCACATGACGAATTCTGTTTGCAAGTGCCCACAGAGAGGGCTCTGAGTGCCACCTCTGGCACCCGTGCCATAGGTTTGCCACCACTGTGATAGCCTTGAATTGAACTCAGTAGCTGAAGGGCACTTAATTCTGTGTGTAACAGCTATTGTTTCTATCCATTTTTAAAGCTTTCTGCATTTCCCTTTGGGTTTTTTTTAAATTAATCTTTTAGAAGGGGTCTCTTATGAACATTGATGGCGCCACATGCGCCATTCATATCGCGAGAACTTGCTGAAGTCACACTAAATGGAAGAAAAGCTTTGTGAATCAGCTACAGCTGACAATAAACAGTCCCCCTGTAAATCAAAGTGGTCTAATTTAAAAGCATCACGCTAAAAGCTGTGCATTTTAATGTAATCCCCCCTTTCCGCCGCTTTATAACAATTCTCAGATTAATTATTTCCACCTTGCCGTTTGGCAGGTGGGTCACATTTTCTTTTGACTGCATTAATGAACTAATTCACAGTGGGTCCCTCCCCTTGTAATTAAAATTCTGAGTTACAGATCACAATTATACGTCGGCTTTAGTGTATAGCTCACCCTCTGTTAGAGACAAAACAAGCTATCAGCCTATTTCTCAATTTCAAAAGCCTCACCGCTCGTTTTTCATATAAGAGCCATTTTGTTCCGTAGTGGAGGAAATTTAAAGAAACTACAGGGGAACACAATAGGCACAGCCTGCAGAATTTATCAATAGGAGCGGGTCAAATAGCCCAGTTTGGCCCCGGCCCAACAGATCTGTGAAGTTAAACAGGATTGGCCATGGTTAACACACGAAGGGGAGACCACCATGGCTGGCTGGGATCGCTATGCAAAAGAAGGCAATGGAAAACCTGCACATCTCTTGCATTGAAATCACCCCTATTGTGATGTGAGAGAACTTAATTATTATTTGGAAATTTGTATGATTCAGAAGTAATTAAATCTGTTGCAAAACACCTGACAATAGCAGTCTCTTTAAAGTCTTGTTAAAATGAATTTTATCTTGTTGATTATATAAGAATTGTATAGGTTTGTTTTATATACCGGCATGTGCTAATTTTAGGAGTTATGTATTGTACTGTTCTGTATTTTGCTGTTTATCCTCTTAAGTATTAGTTTATGCGCAAGACCTTCGGTCAAATGAGCTTAATAATACAGGAAAGAAATGTGTATGTTCCGTCTTTAGATTTGCTCAAGGCAGCTCACAACACAATGACCGAAATCAAACACAGTAAAAACAACGAACAAAACATACCACTGAAAATCATGCAGAAAAAAAAATTCCAGTCCTCAATCAGCACATGAAACGGAGGGATCTGAAATAATATTAATAACAGGTCCTCAAAGTAGGAGCAGACGATAAAAAACTCTAAGAAGATGGCAAAATGGAAAACTCCAGTTATTCCTATAACTGAATAATGGTGGCTGAAGCTTTTAGAATGAGCAGAAATGGCTAAGTTTACTTTGCTGCTTAAAGAAGGGGATTTGAATAAATTTTTGGGTAACTGGAAACCTATGATAAAACCTAGAGATAAAAATTTTTAAACCCCCGAACTTATGACTAGCGGTTTTGAAGCCTGATGAACTTTTAAAATTAAGATTTAATAGCACAAAGTATGTTTATCAGTTCATCAGTACTCTTTTTCAGTAATGAGTATAGTAAGGTGACCAGATTTTCACTCTTTAAACGCGGGAGGTGCTCGCGCACGGCCGCAGAAGCACACTACCTTTCGCTTTTAAAACGTGAAAATCTGGTCACCTTACTTTTGGGGCGCTCCTGTCACAGGGCGGGAAACCGGGAGTGCTCCAAAAGGCATTGCACTCCTGCGTGCGCGGGAGGCTGCCGCATTGCCTTCTGGGGCGCTCCCATTTCCCGCCCTGTGACAGGGCGGGAAAAGGAAAGCGCCCCAAAAGGCAGTGCGGCAGCCTTCCAAAAAGCGGGAGAATTAAGCAACCCCGCGGGACGCGGGACAAATTGCTCAAAAGCGGGACTGTCCCGCCAAAAGCGGGACGTCTGGTCACCGTGGAGTATAGAGATATAACATTGATTTTGTTATTAAAGACCAAGAGGTGTATTTTTTGGGATTGATACTTGATGCAGATTAAATTGAGAGTCCATATGATAGATAAATGTCCCTAGCTGCATTTGTAGTCTTTGTAACTTCGTTGTTAAATTGTTTTTAGGTGTTCATTAAAAAAATAAAATCAATTAAAAAGATGGCACCCCTTTGTTAGAAGCTTGGGGAAAGCTAAATGTTTTGGCCTGGCACCTAAAAGAGAAGAAGAAAGGCACGAGGCACTCTTTGGTTGCCATCCTTCTTGCCTTTGCAGGTAAGGGAAGGAGCAAAGAGCCTTTGAAGGGGAACTCATCTGGTAGGTTGGACATTATGAGAGGAGGAATCCCTCCAGTACCCTGGGCCCAAGGACAGAGGAGAGCAATAGCTCCAGGCAGAGGCGGAGCGCTCATGGAACATGTGGGGTCACATGTCCCTGGGCACAAGCCAGCTGGGCACGTAGGGGGAAAAATCACCCCCACCCTCTCCTCTCTCCTTGGCTCTGCCCCACCAGACTGCTCCTTCGGCTGGCGGAGCACCACATGCGGCAGGCTATGGTAAGTGCGGCATGGGGGGGCGCAAGGGGTTGGGGAGTGTGGGGGAGCGGGAGCAAGGGGGGGCACCTGGAGCAGGCATTGCCCCAGGCACCATTCCCCCCCACCACCTCTGGCTCCAAGCAAGGGGATTCAGCAGATTTTGCTGGAAACCTGTCCTGCCTGCACTAATTATAGGGTTGCCAATCTTTATATGCGACCTGAAAACCTCCTGGAATTACAACTGATATACAGACTACAGAGAACAGTTCCTTCAGGAGATCTCTAAGAGAACCCCTCGTGGCTCCTAGGACCCAGCCCAGTGTTACAGTAAGTAGTATAAAGAACAGCAGAATGACCAGTCCAGATGAACTACAGCGTGCATTTATTCTGCTTCCTATGTTTTCTGCAGTTATCCATTTTTCGAATTCCTCCTGAACTGGGACCAAGGATGTCACTTTCCTTTTGGCTAATAACAGCTACCGTTTCCTAAGTGGCACATATGATTATTTTTTTAAAAAACAGAACGTAACTAAGACATAGGTTAGTGGCCTTGTTCAAAATCCTAGCACTGATCCTGGGAAACTGAAATTCTGGGGTTGTGGATTTTAAATGTATAACCAGAAATAGTAGCAATGTTTGCTTTCCAAAATACTGTGGTGTCATGTAGGTACCCATTCTTTTTAACTAACTAAAGTATTCATACTCCGCTTCCCTACCGTGGGGATCCACTTACAACATTCTCTCTTCCATAATTTTATTTTCACAACAACCCTATGAGGTAGGCTAGGCTAAGAAAGAATGGCCCATTCATAGTCAACTAGTGCCTTTCCATAGCCGAGTGGGGCTCCTAGATCCTATCTCAGCCCTCTGAATTCTACATCACATTGGCTCTTAAGAAAGGGAAAGGGGGAATATTTATGAAATATTTATTAAATAAAAAGTTTTGTAACATATTCCAATTTTAGAGGTGTAGAACGGAGTCTCCATTCCGCAGGGCCTGTAACACAGAATTGTTTTGCCAGGCCTTTTCTGCTGGGCCAGCCATGCATCCCTTTCTCTAAGATAATTTCTGGTCCTTGTCTGGTTACGTTTTCATGTCCCCGTGTAGGTTTCTTTTTATGCTATGTTTTTAAGCCTATGCTATTTATAATGTTTAAGTGTTTATTTTTATATTATTTATTGTTTTATAAGCTTTTATTGACATACGCACACACATATATATATATATCAGCAAAACTTGATGGGATCTTGTGGCATCTTTAAAATAAACAAAATGTTATTCTAGTATAAACAGGTTCTAGTCCACAAGAATTTATGCTGGAATAAAGTGTTGGTAGTCTTTCAGGTGCCCAAAGGCTCCTGTTTATTTGAACCAAACTCGAACTATGAGGGTTTCGGCAGAATTGTGAATAATAACGCAACAAGTGAGACTTCATCAGTTCTAATTCCATTTCTCAGCGGAAAGCTTCTGAGAACAGCTAATAATTTAAGTCCACCCAGTCAGCTCTATGACAAAATCCCTAAAGTATGTAATGCAACATCCTCCCCGGTCCACCCTTACATATTGCAATCTCCTCACCTCACGGTTGTAAAATTTTACAACCTTTGCGAGTTAACTAAGAATTCATGTGCTTCACTTCTCCATTCTGCTCCCAGCTGGAATCTCAAACAACGGCTCATGCTACCCATGTGTTAAAAGCAATCAATATTCCAATCAGGAAAACAGTAAGTTTTCATAAACTCACATACTCAACATCAAGATGCGATTTTCAGAAAATGAGCCACCCTGCTTAATATAACTGCAGCTCCCTGAATGGAGAAGGTTGTGGATATTAGATATGAAGGGAAGGATTTTGTGGTTCTGCTACGCATTTTGGAACAGTGTTGGTGAGGAAAAGCATGCCAGCAACCCCGCAAGCTGTCAGAGGGGCTGCTTCGGTATACTGTATACATATGGTTTTTATGAGGCTCCGGGGGTTTAGTTCCCTGCCCGATGACTGAGACATTTTACAGCCTTTACACATCAATTACTTTTCAGCCCCAGTGAAAACCACACATGCACCACTGCAGACTGGAAAAAATCTATGGGTATTTCAAGTAGTCACTTAAAGAACATATTTATCCCCTCATTGCCCTGGGATCTCCTGCAGATCTTTAGGAACTAGACCGGCAGCCCGATCCAAAGTGTGGGGAGTAGAGCACAGCGTTGCCTCCAAAGAGGGAATCGGTGGCGTGGGCACCAGAGGAGAGGGAGGAAACACTTCTCCTTGGTTACCCCATACTCTCAAACATCTTATTCCTCTTTTTCTGATGGCATAAGTGTACCGCTGGGAGGGAACATTCCTGGGCCAAAAGGGCCTTGGGATCTGACTAAAGTTGGCTCCGCCTCTGGGAACACCCACAGAATTACCCCCTCTCCACGCCACTGCGTGGATTTGTGGAGGCAGCCATCTGCCACAGGGCCCAGCTTCCGGGTTTAGATGCTGCGGCATCTGGCTGCCAAGATAAGTCCCTCAGCACCAGCAACTGTACCAATTTGCACAGCGATGGTGGCACGGTTGTCGATGCAACCCTTCTGTTGCTTCTAATGTGGCTTCAGTCCCCAAAGGCGTAGGTGGTGAAAATGGAGCCCGGGGCTGACTCCAAATGTTCTGCCCCCCCCAACGCCACACTTATCTCCTGGGCTGGGAGTGCTTCCTTCCCTCCTCTTGGATCCTGCAGCAGCCCAGCCAGACTCCGGGCCAGGGAAAGCCCCTCCCTCCCTGCCTCCCTTCCCGACCCAGGGACCAGCTGGGGAGCTGCTGGGGGTGGGGCTGCAGCCCAGCTAGACTCCTGGCTGGGAGGAAAGCCCTTCCCTGCCTCCCTCTCCAGCCCAGGAACTCAGAGAGAGAGGAGCACACCAGCTGCCCGCCTCCTGCCTCGGCGCTTTTTTCTTTGCTGAGGTCTCTCTTGGCTTTAAAAAAGTGCTGAGGCTGGAGCTCTCTTCCTCTCAGAGAGGGAGGGGCGCTCCAGCCACCAGCCAGCATCCTGGGCATTTTTTAAAGCCAAGTTCTCTATTGGCTTTTAAAAAAAGCACTGAGGCGGGAGGGGCACTCCGGCCTCAGGTCAGAGTGGGAAGTGGTGCAGTCGTGGCTGGAGTGCTCCTGCCGCGACTGCACTGCTTCCTGCTCCCAGGCTCAGTGGCGAAGTCACGTGGGGGGCATTTTGTGCACCCCATGTGACTAATTGGCATGTTCCTGGGGCACATGTCCCCACATGTTCCCATGGCAGCTACGCCATTGTCAGCCCCTCTCCCTTTGGACTACACAGTAACAAGGAATCTTGATGTCTTGATCGACAATACTGTTAAACGGTCAAAATGAGAGTGAAGTCCTCTGGTTTGTCCACACTAAAGAAAGGATCTAAAACAAGGGATGGCCAGATTTTAAATGTTTAGGCCCTGGATACTTTCACACACAGCTACCCCTGGAGCTGGGTGTATTTGTTTGTTTGTTTGTTTATTCGGCTTTTACCCCACCCTTTTGTGACAAATCAGGCTCAGGGCAGGTTGCCATGTTCAGGTTGGTCAACTGAGACTTTGAGATGTAGCCCAGGGTGGACAGGGACCTCAGTGGAGTACAATGCCACAGAGACCCCCCTCTAAAACATCCATTTTCTCCAGAGGAAGTGATCTCTGTAGCCTTGAGCAGAGGTGTATTCTGGGGGATCCCTAGGGTCCCACTGGAGTCTGCCACCCCTATTCAATAAATGAGGCAATGCTCATACATACCATCAATTAATATATGGGGTCAGGCCATGGCTCAGTGGTAAAACGCCTCCTTGGCATGCAAAAGGTCCAAGGTTCAATTCCTGGTATCTCCACTTGAAATGACCAGGTAGTGATGGTAGATATTTATTATGGATATTTATTACGGATGTGGACAACCTCTGTCTCAGACTCTGGAGAGCCGCTGCAGTCTGAGTACTCAGGATTGAACGTGATGGACCAACGGTTCTATCGGGGGGGGGGGGGTCCTGAATCAGCTGTTGGGAATGGCACAGGGCCACATCACTGGATTCACCATCCCCGGGGCATTTGCCCTGGTGGAGGGATGAATATACCTGCTCACAGTTGCCATGGCCCTCCCTGGCAGTGGGACATGGTACTGAACGGTGGCACATCAGCATCCCTACGTCTCCACTGCTGCTGGCATAGTGGGGTCAGTCAAGGGGGGATGGCCAGGGAGGTCCATTGCGCCGGCGGCTGGGTCTTTGGACCAGAGGTGGGATCCAGCAGATTCTCACAAGTTCCCGTGAGTAGGTTACTAATTATTTGTGTGTGCCGAGAGGGAGTTACTAATTGGTGATTTTGCCACATGATTTTTGCCTTAGTTACGCCCCTCCTCCGCTCCTCAGCAGTAGCGCACAGAACTTGAAGCAGTCTAGCAGGAGGTGCACCAGCATGCGTGGCAGCCTGCACCTGCGTGCATTCGTTTCCCGCCCAAGGACCGGCGCAGCGGCTGCGTCCTTGCCATAGCCCCGCCCAGGAATGCTCCGCCCAAGGAATGCCCGGCCACGCCCCCGTCGTGCCCCGCCCAGCCCCATTGGCGCTACGCCACAGTTTGAATCCCACCACCATGGGAACCTGTTACTAAAAATTTTGGATCCCACCACTGCTTTGGACTTACACCCTTAGCTCAATGGGGGCTTTCCAATTGTGAGGAGGCTTGGTTGTGTTTTAACCTCCCTCAGCCATTGGAAAGCCCCCTTGGGAGCGCCAGGCCAGTGTGGCTACAACATCGTGTCTGAGCGTCCTGTCTGAGCGTCCTGCCATTTGGATGTGGCTGCCTGATTCATCCTAAGACAACTTCCTGTATCCATGCCGATCCATGCCTATATGCCAGTGGTGGCGAACCTTTGGCACTCCAGATGTTATGGACTACAATTCCCATCAGCCCCTGCCAGCGTGGCCAATTGGGCATGCTGGCGGAACGGCTCAACACTCAATCCTAACTATCTGGAATATAAAATGCAACTATGCTGACACTTTTTATCAGCAGGTTGATGCTATTCCATCACTGTTATGGGTTCCTCTCTGCTGTTTTAGATATGAAATTAACTTAGCAAGGCCAGAGCAATTAAGTCGTCATTAGATAGTTCAGCCGTGAATGGCCACTGTGTTTAACAATGGGTCTGGAAAGGGAGACTCCAGCATGAAGTGGAAATATATCAGCAAGTCTGAGTGTATTAACCAGGGCTTAAACAGCAGTATTACATGTCTCATGGACTATAGGCTTTAAATTAACATAACTAGAGAAACTGTATCGCCAGTTATAGTTATTGCAAATGATCATTGCCTTCATTTCATACCTTTTGGCTTTACATAGAAATTTCATAGGCTGTATCGCTTGCATTTCCTTTCCTTTTGTCTCCATCATTACAGCTGCCGATTTCCCCTCAATGCCATTTGTATACAACAGCCAATAGAGGACACACTTCATGCATTTGGTAAAGTAGATGCTAGGCTGCAAAGAGTTCGTACCTTAATTAACTTATAACCCTTTAACGTGCCACTGGACTCTTCTATTTTTGGTGCTGTTTCAGTAACCCAAAGAAACCAGTAATCATTCCCCGCCATGGAATTAGGGCATGAGAATACCTGGGGTGCCCCACTCAGAAAAAATAATTAAGCAAGCTCACCAAGCTACAGCAAACCCTCTTACTTTGAAAACCCTACAGGGTCACCAAAAGCTGGCTACTACTTGATGACAATAAACAAAGACTCACAAAAAACCAGTGTAACATTAGCACACAATAGTTTAAATCAAGTCTTATTTATTTCAAGCGGACTCGTGCATGTCTGGCATTCTTTGGATCATGTCAGTGGTGAATTTGGATCACCCCGGGTACATACTGTCTTGATTTCCTTGTACCGGCTTAATGAGGTGGAAACGTCACAGCGTCTACTGGAGGCGAGCAGAGGTCACATGGACGTTCTGTTGGCGGCGTTCTTGCTCCCGTAGCTCACTTTACTCAGAATGCAAAATCACCTCTTGATGTTGGAGATGCCATCAGATGCGCATGAATGTGTGAACGTTTGGAAAATGCCGTGTCTGCTTATTTTCATTTTAACTGTACAGACTTATCCTTCCCTTCCTGTATAATTAACACCAACTACCAGCACTCCAACCACACATAATGCAGGCTTCCAATGCAGACAGACAGAAGACACAGCTCTCCTTTCTTTTGGCCGCCTGCTTTACATTTGGCAGTGTTTACATTTCCTATATGAAATTTGCAGGATGTTTTTTTTTTTTTTTGCCCAGCTGCTGAGCTGAGCTGACGGTCTCTGGAAGCCTTGATGTGCCTCTTGACTCCTTTAAACATCTCAGAAAGAAAGAGCGCGGTTATGAACTAGATTGAAAAAGCAATACAGACGGACTGAATATTACCAGGCATAAGCAGGCAAGCGTGCTTTGTAGTTTAAAGCATGATGGAATTGGCAGGGAGGCGAAGGAGACGGAGAGCGTTTCGCTCGCACGGTTGGGGCCAAGAAGCGTTTCTGCATAACAGATTATGCGGCTCCTTCTTGGCGCAGTGTTCCAGCGGTGGCCTGAAAGTGTGATCCAATTTGTTTTTACGTTCAGTTTTGCCACACAGTAAATGCTGTCATTGCAACAGGCTTCCACAGATGTAAGGCACTGAGTGGTAGACTTGCTGGAGGAATATTTCCCTGGGATCTGTAAATAGGGGATCACTCTCCCGGCAAACACTAAAAGTAAGCTCTTCCCTATTGCCCCATACATCAAACCGCATGTAATATTTTTAAAAGGACAGCTGTGCGTGACCTAGTTGTATAAATCTTTAAACTTGGTGCAGAAATATTAAAATCCAAGAACTCTCACTTATACTGGGAGGTAGGGGGAACAGTGCAGTATGGTACAGATGTTGTCTTACGTGTGAACAGCTGTGGAATGTTTTTTTGCTTAAGCCTTTCAGAATACAATCAGAAATTCTGGTTTTGTTATCCGTGCGCCTGCCGTGTGTCAGCAACAGTTAAAATGGAGTCACAGACTGCCCCCCTCGCACCCTCCGGCCCCTTCCCTTTTGCAGCTCTGTGGGGGGGGAGGGGGGATTTTGACAAGCTGGCTTATTAATTTTCTACTTTAGGATACTTTACTTTGAAGCATTCATCAACATTATAAAAACGTACGGTAATAGGAAAATGATAAAGAACACTAAACCAAAGATGGAATGGATTTACTGCCCATGGCAATGTTATGTGTGTTATTTATTCCATTTCCTAGCCTACTTTTTCCTTCCCAGGGAGTTTAAGTTGCTGCTCATGGCGTTGTCCTATTTCATCCTCTCAATAGCCCTGTAAAGTAGACAGTGAGTCGTCCAAGGTCAGTTCTGTGGCTGAGAGCTCAATTCCTCCTCCTGAGGTAAAAGCTACCCTCGGATATAAAATTTACCTCAGAGGTAAATTTGGAAGTAATGCTGGAATTCTCTGCCCGCTCCACATCGTTGGCTTCTGCAGGTAGGGAAATACGTAAGCTCAGGTGACTTTTATTATGCATTCAGGAGAAGAAAGTGTCACTCAAAAGACAGGTTTTAGGTAGCTGCAGTGTGCGTATTGTAACGTGCTTGGAAAAGGGATTTCAACTCAGGTTTCCACATGTATGGATAAGTGTCTGTATCTCTTCCATGAGATGCCCCTCACTAATCTCATGTAGTGCACCAGTTTCTTACAAACTGAAACCCAACCCACCTTATCTACATTGACTGAATCCAGATTGGATCCTTGTAAGGGCTCCTTCTTCAAATACTGCCCTTCCCCAGGAATCATCCCCAAATCTCCAAAATTTTCCCATTCTTAATTCTGCGTTTCTGTTTTAATTTTGCGTGTTTTTAATTGTGTTTTTTTTTTATTCTGGATGATTTCAATTCAGTGCATTTATAAAATTCCTCGTGCTTTTAAGTATGCAATTTGTACTTTAACTCAATATATTTTTAATCTGTGCATTTTAAAAAAATGAAGCATTTGGTTTGAGAATTTTGATGCTTCATCTCCTGAAGTTATACTTTTGGGCAAGATGCCTTTGTACCTTCTGTGTATAATTGTTGTGTCTGAAGAAGACTAAGGCCGAAACTTACCTGGGTTAGCACTATCTATTCAATGTTTACATGTTGCCAGCTTATCTCCTGACGTGGCTGAACATCTGAACATCTGGCAACTGGAGTACTTCCAACTTTTGATATTTATTCATGCTTTTGCATGGCCAGTTTATCTCTTTACATGGTATCTAGGTGAGACCTGGCAACAGGAATACTTCAAGCCTCTATTTTCAGAGCAACAAGCAGCATACTATTTGGATATTCCAATGTTTTGATGAAGGACAAACATTAATTTCGTTTCAGTTAATTGGATTTCTGGAGGTTTGCTTGGTGCTTACAGCTGAATTGCAAGGATTTCACTGAAGGGATATTATTTATACAGACACTCATCATCTGTTGTGCATATTTTGGATCCCTTTTCTGTCTGTTAGTGTTGTTCATGTACTGCATTATTGTTTCCATTGTTGATATTTGGGCTATTGGATATAGGGCTTTTAAGCTTTCCTCCTTATGCTAGGTTTAATAAAAACATGTTTCTTCAACACAAAGGGAGAAAAACTCAAAGGTAGAATGGCTGTGGACGGTGTGCCTGCTTTACATATGCCTCATTTAAGGATGCCAGTCTCCTGGTGGGACTTGGGAATCCCCTAGAACAGAGGTGGCACTCAGAGCCCTCTCTATGGGCATGCGCAAATAGAGTCGCCCCCTCCACACACATATCTAGGCTGGCTTGGGCCGCTGGGCTCGATTATTAGCATTAAACCTAAAACCTAGTTTTGGGGAAGAAGTGTAGGTAACCCTATTAAGCGCTGTTAAACCCCACTGATTTTCATGCGAAGAACTAAAGCACGATCCTTTACCTGGGAGTAAGCTCGGTTGCTGGCAATGGGGTTTGCTTCTGAGTAAACCCTCCTAGGGCCGTGATTCGCCCATTCGAAGAGTTGCACGGTTGCTTCAAAGCAAAGCCACCAACTACCACCAAGCTTACTCCCGAGTAACACATGCCTCGGAGCCAACCGTTTTTTCTAAACGAAAACCTCAGTATTCAGGTTAAATTGCCGTGTTGGCACTTTGCGATAAATAAGTGGGTTTTGGGTTGCAATTTGGGCACTCGGTCTCAAAAAGGTTCGCCATCACTGCCCTAGAATTACAGATCATCACCAGACTATAGATATCAGTTCCCCTGGAGAAAATGGATGCTTTGGAGGGTGGAGTCTACAGACCCCACTGAGGCCTCTGTCCTTTCCAGGCTCCATCGTCAAATCTCCTGGAGTTTCCCAACCTGGATCTGGCAACCACATCTCCCAACCAGTGGTCAGTGGAGACCTGGCAACCCCAGCCTTACCTCCAATGAGCTCCAGGTAGTGTTCCTCATCCACCTTTTCCTCAGTTTTTACCTCATAGCAATCCTGTGAGATAGAGTAGATCTTTATTCATATCCGTGAGCTGTGCCATTTCAGACAGTAGGGAATGTTCCCCCCATAACCCCCTTCTACAAATAAAATACCAACCCGTCTGGGAGAAAGATGACAGTTGGAGGACATCAAGTCCTAAGGTTGCCGTAAGTCAGAAGAGACTTGACAGCACTCAACACACACACAGTCACACACGTAAATATAACACACCAAATGGTATGTAAAACATAGAACTTTTCTAAAACTGATGATTGTATTTCCTTTCAATTAGCTCTCCCTCAAGAAAGGCTAACAATAGAATCCACTTTAATCAAACATGTTTTACGCAGCCATTCTAAGCAAAGTTATACCCTTCGAAGTCCGCTGAAGTCAATGGATATAACTCTTCTTAGGAGTTCTGGTAAGGGTTTTTTTTTTCCCTTTTAAAATTTATTTAGTAGTCTTGCCTTGGAGTAGAGAACCCCCCCCCCCCTACAACAGCTACAATTTTTTACATCTCCATGCTCAAGCTCCCATGATACAGAGATCTGCAAATAAATTCAGGGGTAACCTCCTCTTTCAGGAAACCACAGAAAAAGAGAAGCAAAAAACAAAAAAACAAAAACAGAATTACTACTTCTAGAAAAGCAGGTAAGGATGAAATACAAACCAGGATGTGAATTCCACAGCTGTTACCATATCAGCATGAATGGAGAAGGCTTCTGAGTCACTAGAGACAAAGTCAATGGAAAAACCAGCCTCAGCAAAGGATTTTTTGGGGTGAAGGGGGAGCAAATTGGCTACAGTTTAAAAATTTGAGATTCCAAATAGCTTTTACACATCACCGTTCTGCATTTCTAAAATAAAGCTGCCATTATTTCGTTATTCTTCATCTGAGGATTTGGCGAAGCATCACCAAAAAATGGGTGTATCACATGTGGTGATAGTGCTATGTCTCCATCGCCCTCGGTGAACTCAACGGCTCTTGAAAAGGTCTGAGGTAGACCCCGAATAACAGCTACAGCATTCTGTTCTTGTAATTCCATCCACGTTTGCAGCCTCTTACTTTTGCACAAATATCTTTCAAACACAGATGTTCATCCCTCAGTCAAAAGACTACAGGCAACATACCGGTAGCTACTTTCAAAGAAAACAATAAAGAAGTTAATACTAGAAGATACCAGGAATATTTTTTTTCCTTATGTACAATATCTTGTTAGAACTGGTCTGGAGTGTAAGCCTAAGGGCGGGAAATGTAAGTTAGATGGAATAAAGATTTGGTCCGTGAGATCAAGAACGAAGTGTGGACTTTCACTTATGTCTAGGGCAGCTTCCTTTTTACTGAGTCTCCTTCTTAAATAGAATATAATGAAAATAGCATTCATCCCCTTGGAGGCTGGCCAAAATATATGATTCAACAGATGGTGTAAGTTGGGCCTGTAAAACCACCAAAGCCAACTTTTTCCTTTTATGGTGGATTTGTGAGGACACTGATTCTGGGAAAATGGTGAGAGCCCGTTTAGAACTGGTTCTTTTACTAGAACTACCATATATGCCAGAGAACATGCTTCTAAATTATCTGAAAGATGTCTAGAAAATTAAAGACAATTACTTTACATTTGTTAACAATCACTAGACTGGGGTGCCGTGTGGTTTCCGGGCTGTATGGCTGTGTTCTAGCAGCATTTTCTCCTGACGTTTTGCCTGAATCTGTGGCTGGCATCTTCAGATTGGTGATCACCAGATTGTGAAGTAAAGAAACCTTTCTGAAGAAGTCATACAGGTTCACAGTGTGATGGGAATTTTAAGATTTTCTTGGGCTTCATATAGCCATGCCAGCCTCCAGGTTAACCATCCAAAAACCACCTGTGTGACCAATGGCATTAATATACCAGTGACTCTAATATTCAATATACATACACTTAAACAATTACAAATAAACTTTTATACTGTATAACATAAATAATATCTACACATTATTGTGTGATAATTTACACAAAGAAACATAATAGTCCCTCTACAAAGGGCTCACAACAACAAATTAACATTGAATAATATTCACATGGGCTGCCAATCCCTGGTTGTTGAATGACTTTGTATTCTTTCACAATGGCCTGTTGGATTCTGTAGAAGGTATTGAGATCAGAGCACAGTAACAGACCAGAGTCAGGAAAAAAAAAGACCTAAAGGGTTTTTGTGGTCTTTTTGAAAAAAGTATTTTTTTGGGAAAATTACAAGATAACGGGTCCTTGTGAAGGTATACAAAGTCATTCAACAACCGGAAGATGACAGCCCATGTAGATATTGTCCAATGTTAACTTGTTTTTGTGAGCCCTTTGTAAAGGGGCTGTTTGCTTGATGTTTCTTTGTGTAAATTATCACACAGTAATAAGCCTGGGTAGATATTGTTTATGTTGTACAGTAATTGTTTAAGAGCATGTGTCTTGAATATTAGAGACATTGGTATATTAATACCGTTAGTCATACAGGTGCTTTTTGGATGGTTAACCTTTGAACAACCCATCCCACTTTCATAATGGTTAGCCTCCAGGTGGGATCTGGGGATCCTCTGGAATTATAGCTTATCTCCAGACTACAGATAAATTCCCCTGGAAAAAATAGATGTTTTGGAGGGTGGGCTCCATGGTGTTGTACCCAGTGGTGGGATCCAAAAATTTTAGTAACAGGTTCCCATGGTGGTGGGATTCAAACAGTGGTGTAGCGCCAATGGGGCTGGGCGGGGCATGACGGGGGCGTGGCCGGGCATTCCGGGGGCGGGCCATTAATAATTTCTCTGTTACTGTAAAAAACTCCTACTGTTAAAAAAAAGTTCCTAATTTCCAGCTGGTATCTTTCTGTCCATAATTTAAACTCATTTTAGCAAGTCCTATCGTCTACTGCCAACAGAAACAACTACTTCTCATCTAATTGACTGCCTGTCAAATACTTAATACTTTCAAATACTTAATTTTGTTTCTAGAAATCAAAAGAAGGATACTTTCCCTAAACAAGGAACTTTACCATATTTCTAAAACATGTTTTTAAAACAGCCCAACAGGGAAAATTATCCTGTTTTCTACCTTCGCTAACCAGCCACATAGGAAACAACAGGACTTCATGATTTTTGGACCTAATGGAATTTCAAACAGAAAAGCAGACCCAATCTCGGCACACACAAATAATTAGTAACCCACTCTCGGGAACTGGTGAGAATCTGCTGGATCCCACCTCTGGTTGTACCCCACCGAGGTCCCTGTCCTCCCAGGCTCCACCCCGAAATCTCCAGAAGTCTCCAACCTGAAGATAGCAATCCTACCTACAGAATGTGATAAGAGCGATTAGGATGTTAATTTAGAGATGGGTTGGATCCAGTACAAAATTTCCATTTGCGCTAGAGAATAGTAGCTGGAATACACACTCACAAAGGTAGGGAAATGTTAACAAACCAAGGTGCAAAAATGAATAAAGAGCAATTTACAACAGCCAAAAATACAAAAGGACAGAAATTCTCGTGTCGGCGTCAAAAAAGACCGGACAATATAAGAATAAAGAATCACAAGGCTGTATGTAAACCCTTTCATAAGCATTAAAAAGACTGCATGTAATCGAAATAAAGAACTGCAATATCATTAGGCAGTATGCAAAGCAGTTCATAAGGCAGGAGTTCCAGATATAGTGCTTGTTTCATGCTCCATCTTCTGCCACACTTGATCTGGAGAAGTGACTTAGAAGCTGAATTCTCGAACCCGACAGCATTGGTGGTGTGTGTGGGGGATCATGCGGGGAGGAGTGTTTCTCCCCATTATGCAGTTCTTTGCTGAGGAAGACGGGAGCGTGTTTCCCTCTCCTGAAACAGAGACCACATTTATCTGGAATACCTGTCTTGTGAACTGTTTTGTATACTGCCTGATTTTATTGCAGATTCTTTATTTCTATTATGTGCTGTCTTTTTGATGCTTATGAAAAGGTTCACATACAGTCTGATATCCTCGTGATTCTTTTTCTTATATTGTGCAATCTTTTTGACCTGACATACGAATTTTGTACTTTTGGCTGTTGTATATTGCTATTTATACATTTTTTGCACCTTTAGTTCTAAGCTAGTAGCAATACTGAACCGTTTCTTCACAAAAATAAATGGTCCTAATGCCATTTTAGCTAATAGCACAGGTCAAAAGCACTGAAAAACAGATATTCTTAGTAAAAATTACTTTATACTAGCCCAGGATTAGTAGGAGTTTATGTCTTGCTCTATCCAGGACAACCCTTTTGATCTTTTCAATTTAAAGAAGCTAGTCATTTCTAGATAGTTCATTTAATATCTATCTATCACATAGACATTTAACACAAGCCTTCTGAGATAAAAGAATCAAAACCCAGTAAAAGCGATAATTTCTGGCCACCAAACTAGTAGAAGACCTTATAAAGCTGACAGCAGGCTAATCCAAACAGATAAAAGGTCAGCAAGAAGCAATAGAAATAAAGCAAAGTCTGGGGCAAAAAGAAAATAAGCCTCTCTGAACAAACCTGTGTATACCTGCTTCAGACTGTCCTCTACTGTAAGTTGGATTCAGTGCAACATTTCCACTTGTGCTAGAATTCTTGGGCAAAGCCATTGTAGCCTCCCGTACTAAATTGAGACTTAATTTATTCCCTCTTGCAACTCCATTTCACAAAATCTTGAGCAACCAATTTTGGGCACTATAATATTGAGAAAGGAAAGTGTTAGGTAGACCTGTGCTAGATCCAGTTATATTTCTGCTGGCACATTGCTGAATATCCAAGCCTATATCGAGAACAGTTTAGTCACCCTTTTAGCATTGCCAAAGTTACTTTAAGACACTTTATAATTTCTTGGCGAACAATCCTAACCAAGTCTACTCAGAAGTAACTTCCATTTATTCAATGGGGCTGACTTGCAGGAACGTGCCCTTAAGATTGCAGCCTTAGCTTAACTCCAGAAAATTGTGTAGCTTTAACCTTTCCTGCTTAAGAGTTTTAACATTGACACTAAAACACTACTGACTTATCATTACTAGACCCACTGCATCTTTGAATGTCTGGACAGTCTGCTTCCAAGCATAATAAAAGCCCAGGGCCCCCTTAAGAGTAACATTTCCTTTCGTGTCAGCTTTCACAAGTCAGATATGTTAGAAGAAGATGAAGACGAAGAGGAGGAGGAGTTTGGATGTGTATCCCACCTTTCTCTCCTGTAAGGAGATTCAAGGTGGCTTACAAGCTCCTTTCCTTTCCCCACAGCAGACACCTTGTGAGGCAGGTGGGGCTGAAAGAATTTCAAAGAACTGTGACTAGCCCAAGGTCACCCAGCAGGAATGTAGGAGTGTAGAAACACATCTGGCTCACCAGGTAAGCTTCTGCCACTCAGATGGGAGGAGTGGGGAATCAAACCTGGTTCTCCAGATTAAAATCCACCTGATCTTAACCACTGCAGAATGCTGACTAGCAAATCTGTTAGCTTGATTTTCTGCAATGAATTAAAACAGCTATCCCTCGGATCTCTTTTCATGCACATGCGTCGTATGCTCCCAGCCCTTTCCTCTGCCCTGATTCCTCCCCGTTGTGTTTATGTGGAGCCATCCTTTCTTTGATTTTATTTAATATGCGTAAGTGATGTTGATGGTGCTGATGATGTTAGAAGAAAGAGATAGCAGAAGATGAATGACTAAGACAGAAAGGAACGGCTAATGACCTTCCTATTTGATGGAAGCAGCTACTCTTTGCAACAGGGCAGGAGGTGGGCATAATTTATTTATTTAAGACATTCACAGGCTGCCTCTCCAAATGTCCAAGGCTATTTGCACAAGTCAAATAAATCACCACCAAAAGCATTTCCGTCAATACAAGACAATTTACCCCCTCAGTCAATAGACCACTGGGTAATTAACAAAATTTCCACAGAGACATTAAGAAGAGACATCCAAGAAAGGACTTTTGCAAACCTCTCCTCAAACTGGTCTTCACCACAAGCAAGAGGAGGCACAGTGGCTTTTGATGCTGTTACATGCACCCAGCAGAATAATACCGCATTACCTGGTCTAGCAGCTCTGGAGCTTTCGAGATAATTTCTTTTCTTTCTGTAGAGTTTTCAAACTCTTCCGTATTACTTACATTTTCACAAACTCGGCTTGCCTCCTTATCATCCACTCTTTCATCTTCAGATACAGTTAGAGCCGAGAAGCGGTTTACAGTAGGAACTTGAATGTTATAAAAGTCAGCAATTTTAAGCTGTTTGGCTGTTGGGGGAGTATTTTCCTCTGCATCTCTCTGGCGCTTCCTACGCCCCATATTCAGCCACTTTCCCTTCTTATCTGCTGCAATTCGTATCTGGGAAGTTGATTAGTTTTGTTTATAGGCTTTAACAGCTTTGAGTTAAAATCTATTAAAAAGATTATTAAAAGTTGTAAAAAAGTTTATCTGGCCTTGGACGGAGCTCTTCACTTAAACAGCCTCTCATTTCTAGTCGGAACCGACATATAAGACCGCATTGTTAACTGGGCATACTAGCCAGGTCATGTGAACAAAAGCTTTTTGGTGTGTATGTCTCTGGCTGTGAGTGGTTTTAGCGAACCAACATCTTCTCTTGAACCCAGGATCCAAAGCAGCAGCTAATGTCATTGCTGCAGGATGGATAAACATGTTTTGCTATTTGGGATTAAAAAAAACAAACGATGACACCATTTTGAGCAAGCTGAAACTCATGGACTGTTTTTCGGGTAGCCCCGCATACAGTGTATTAACTGTAGCCAGGCCTAAGAGTTACAGAAATCCCGAATTAGCACAATATGGTCTGACTAGAAAAGAGAGACGAAGTACTGAAAGACTGTTTCTTGCTTTTTCAATATTGGCGGAAATGAGGGGAAATCTAGAGAGCCATCCCTTCTGAAATGCATTGCTGAGGGGCAGTCAGGATTTCCTGGCTAGCCATGTTAGCCGACTTCTCCTCAGGAAACCCTCAACTATTTCTGCCTTTGGGTCACAGCATAAAAGGTCAACCGCTAAAGTTGGCCTCTGTCGTTTCCTCTAATTCCCCAGAGTTGCATCAATTCAGGATTTGATGGATTGCACACACACCACCCTTTGTGTCCACAGCAAGTGTCTGGTTTTACTTCAGTTGCCATGTCTATCCTTCTAACCAAAGTACTACAAATTATTCGCTGCTTTTTCTGTTTTCTCAGTGCTGGATGCGATGTTGCACATGGCTCTAAATACATCTCAGGAACCCCTTCTCATATCCGACAGCTTCAGGAGCAAACAAGGAAACAGTATAAAGCTGAGGGTTTGAAGACAAGCCATGAATTTTATTATCGGCTTTCCTGAATTGTGGGAGAACTCCACTGTCAGAATGAAGACATAACAACGTAAGCTGTTTACCTGGCCTGACCATATCACCTGACTTAAGTTAGCCTGACCTGGATATGGATGGTAAGACTACATAAGTCATGCATTGTTTTTGTAGAACTGGGGGAGGAGGAGAAAAATATGCCATTGTACCTTTAGTTGCAGGAGCATTGGGAACCTAAGTTAAATCCCCTTATTTTATTGATGGTGGGCCCACTCCCACGCTTCATTGTGAGCAGCTGTAACTACAGCTTGAATATCATCTACCATATCACCTGACTTTTCTGCTTACAGAAGAGAATGATCTGGGGCCCTACTTCACTACAGACACCACCATGCACCTGCCGGTCCTACTTCCCCCAGGGGAAAGGGTTTCAGGGAGCAGAATATGTTAGAAAGGAAAAATAAAGTGGGAAAGCTCTGTTCTCTTCAACTATCAGTTTCTCTTGCCGTTGGCAAGATCCGCTTCGAAGAGAATGAGTTGGTGATCCAGGAAATACCTGGTTCAAAAGACAAACTCGCTTGACGTAACATGCAGCCTACAGCCCCCACGTAACACTTGGTGACCCAGCAGGCATTGCTAGATTCCATCACCCCCAGCTGGTTCCACTTGTGAGCTGGGGTTAGCCGAGTGCCTAAGAAGCAGTGCCATGAGAAATGGGCAGAAGCCTTCAAAAACTGAGTGGTGCAGACATGAAAGATGGTATGTTCTTTAAAATGCTAACAGAGCTGGGAGCATGTTTTCAAATAGTGAAGCAAAGTGGTGGTTGAAGGGTTAAACCTCATCTCCCTTCCCTTTCTTGAGGCAAATTGAGGCTGCATGAGCTTGCCATTAAAAGATGGTGATGGTTTGTGCCTTTAGCACTAACATATTCCCACCTTTCCCAATCCTGACATTGATGGGGTTAGGGCCTAATGATGTCATATTTCCATGGTGTGCCCCAGGTAGTTCAGATAAAGGTCTACTCTGGCCCATGTAGGTTTTGAGTTGAACACTGCTGAATTAGAGTGTTAGGTTGCAGTGTGGAGACCCCGCTTTAAAACCCATCAGCCTAAAAATTCAGTGAGCTATTCAATTAGCACCCTCCCTCACCTCTCAGGGTCATTGTTAAGGACCATATGGAGGTAGGGGGAAACTATGTATGTCAGGGGGCTCAAACTTTGGCCCTCCAGATGTTCGTGGACTATGATTCCCATACTGGCATGGGCTGATGGGAATCATAGTTCATGAACATCTGGAGGGTCAGAGTTTGACACCCGTGATCCACGCTGTCACGACTCCTTAGAAGGGAACAGGATAAAGATGTTACAAATTGGTCATGCAATATGCTCAAGCTCTACATTGTTATTTTAACTTTGCAAATTGTATTTGAACAAAGTAAACACAACTGGTCATTTTAAAAAGTATTTAATCAGCACCATCACTCAACTTCATCACTATAATTGTACAGTTAGCATCAGTATATGATATAACTCAGTTTCCTCCCAATTACATAAAACTGTGTATGCTTTGATCAGCTAGCATTAATGTGGAAGAGCTGTTTAATTTGATAATCTAATTCAGCATAGCGTTAAGAGGCACATGTTATGTCAAGTTTCAGTACACTGAAACCTCTGTAAAACACTGATTTCTCATCCGTTTTCAACTTGAAGGGGAAATTTCTGTGAAATTTCTTAGATCCATGTTATGAAGTGACATCTAAATGACTTTTAAGATATAACAGCGCAGCAAGATTTAATGTCACGATTAGAGACTTGAATTCGGCCAGAGAAGAAATTATCAGCACTTCAGTCACAAACTAAAGCACTATCTTAAGCACACATAGACAGCAGTAATTCCCAATTACTTCCAAACTGTTTTTTAATCTTTCAATTTCAAAAGGCAGATTGCCACGAGGCATAGAGGAGGCTGCTGTGCTTGGGGGTGGGAATCCAATACAAAAGTTGCCCAGTTCTTTGCATTCTGGCTCTTGCTTTTTGCTGAAAGCAAGAACAATGGCTCATGGTCTACCTGGGTGACATAGAAGAGGTTCAACAGCAAAAGCTCCTACTTGAAACAAAAGGTGAAGCAATATTAAGATCCAAAGAGCTTTTTCCCAGGGGTGCTGGTAGAATTGACTTACTTGAATTGACTTACTCCACAATATAATGCTAGCTATTTTGGAGAGTCTGTTCACTTCTGAATTCGGCACTGGTGAGTGTGGGGAAAGCCCATTGCCCCATCCTCCATTCCCAGCTATGAGATCTTCTACCTCCAGAACCCATCCAAAGCCACCAGAGAGCTCAATACAGAAGGCTGGGACACCCCATTTAACATTGAGAAAGCCACTAGCCAGTCATTCTGTGTAGGATGCTTCTTCGGCGCTGCCATTTTGTGGAAGGGGTTGCTAAACCTTTTTGAAACTGTTGCCCCCTTTGGAATTCTGCTACAGGGTGCTGGGCCCAGCCACAATATGGCTGCCTCAGGAGGCAGAGCCAGCCACAAAATGGCTGACACAGCCACAAAATGGCTGACACAGCTTACCTTCAATCACACAGTGAAGATCCTCACAGCAGCTGCAGCCAAAGAAACGTGTTTAAAAATCTGCACGGCCAATCAGAAGGCTTACCAAAGTGTCACCTGGCCCTTCCCGCTTTCTAAGAATGTTTTGGCGGGCTCCAGGAAAGGAATCCACGGACACCGTGTTGGTGACTCCTGCTCTAAAGTACGGCTAACTCATCCCTTGGTAAAGATGCTTGGCGTTTGCTCCTAAAAGAACAGTCCACATACAATTCTATTTTTTACTTCTGTCTTTTTGGCCAGCATCAGATGCTGCTCCACAGTTTGTCCCCAACCTATAGGAGAAGCTGTTGAAAGAACAGCAAAGAAGAGGCAGTCGGCCAGCAAGAACATCTGCTTCGCATGCGGAAGGTCCCAGGCTCAAACCCTGCCATCTTTAGTGCAAAAGGATCCAGTGATGTGTGACTTTGACACACCGTATATATGTGTGTTTGTGCATGACAGCTGAATGCGTTCCAAAGTCCTGGTGCATGCACAAATGTATGAGAATTCTGGGAAACCACCAATGAGCACTCAAGCTCTGCAATTACAGTGAAAAGGTGACCATTACGCAAATTCTCTTGCATATGCCTGAATATTATTTGCTGCCGTTTTTATCCTGCAGGGACGCCACGAACACACAGTCAATAACTTTCCATTGTGGAAATTTGAATTTTTTAATGAACATTTCACTTTTTGAGCTAGCACTCAACTCGGGTATGCTTTACAGGTGCTTTGCTCTGAACAGTTAAATGGTTTCCAAGGAAGGAACCAAAAAAAGGTTTAGCAAAATAGACACAAAAAAAGGTAAAGCAATTTACAATTTGTTCACAGTAATCTGCATTGTGTCTTATCCTTCACGCCAGTCCACTTCTGCAAGCCCCACACTTACTTGTTAGAAATGACAGTACTAACACACAAGTTTACACTTCATGATCTGAACGCTCCTCGTTCTCTAGCAATTTATAGATTTATGAAAATACAGCCCCCTCCCTCCCAAAACTACTGTGCGATTTCCAATAAAAACACCAAAAGATTAGGAAACATTGTGAGGAAACCTCCATCAGTAAGATAAATCAATTAAGCACCATAAATGCACTTGCACGTTTTGGGAAAAACACAACCTTGGTCAGAACGAGTAAAAATTAGGAAGTTAATTTTTGGCTTTCATTCTATGAAAAGAACAGGCCACCTCCCCCCACACACATTTTGCTACTAGAATTTGGTGCTCCAGAGGAAACACGAACACTCTCAATTTCTATCAAAACGAGAGCTAAATATCCCTGGTGTCTGAATGAAAAACCAGACAAACTCCAATGGAAAAAATATGTATGTCCACTCAAGTCGTCAGCAAAAATTCCTTGGAACAAACACTTTTTTCTTATGGATTAGGAAGAGATTTAATCTCTGGAATGCACCTGTGATTTCAAATTCAAGGAGAGAATGAGCAACTGTGACAGGATGTGGTGCATGTCCACTTCAAAGGTGCTTTTTAGGGTATTAAAAAAGCTATTATCTTAAGATTTTGGCTATATGTTCCATTAGAGCTTCTCCACAATAAAAAAAAACTGAGTAAGTGAAAACAAAAGGACTGGATCCACAGGACAATGGAAAGGCAGTGACTTTCCTGCTTTCTCCTTCTGCCTGCTGCGCCTCACTTGGGTCAGGGAATTCACAGGGCTCTGTCTTCAGAAGACAGGAGAATGCGCAAATGTTACCCCTCATTCCCATGAGTGGAAATAGTTCGCATCCCACCCAAATGGTTTTGTGGCCAGGTTAGTGTAGTACAACTCACACATTAAAACTTCCAATTGTAGCTGGCAAATTTTAACCTGTGAATTAAAGTTTGCAATTCAAGTAACATTTAGATATTCCTGTTTAAGAGTACTTCAGATATAGAATGTCTGTCTCCCCGTACTGTTGGTAGCCATTATTTACTATGGGCAAATTACAGAACTGAAATCAGTTGGACCCAGAAGTGCTTTAACTTTGAAAAAAAAAAAGGGTATGATCTAGACAAGAGACAGACAAAATGAAGCAGACATTCTACATCGTCATTTAAAATCATAAAAGAAAGCCAATTTGTTCTAATACCCCCATTGTGAATATTAATGATCGAGATTAGACGTATGTTTTAATGTAGGTTTCATTTTAATGCTCACTAATACTCTTTTTAGCTCAACATCCTATTTATATGGAAGAACTTAATACGTTTATCGCTAATAATTAAAATAAAGAGGCTTATCCAACCCAAGTTGTTTCTGACTTGGAAGGGCTGAAATGGTGGTATGACTGAAACTGACTGGCATTTTCCAAGAATGAGTGCCTTCTAAAAGAAGCTAATTTTAGCAAGACAAAACTACAAAGGTCCAACTCATTTTACAAGGTGAGGATTTTGTTTCCTCCCAGTATGCCAAAAAGAACTGTTTGTTCTTCCGGGTCAATAAATTTTGTTCCAGATAAGTAGAACAAATGCAATTCATACCTCCTGGCTGGAAGCACCTCAAGTTGGGAGGGTGGGGCAAAGAACTCCCAAGCACATGATGGATTTGGTTTTATAAAAATAAACAAAGTTCCTTATCCATTAGCTTGACCTTTCACTGGACAGTCCTAATAAAGCTCTGCCTTCAGCTGTGTCCCAGGAGTGTAATTTTGATAAAGAGAGGCTTCCTACAACAGAAACATCAAGAGTCAGGCATAGATATTCTTACAATAAACACACTCTAGAAGAAAGCAGTCCAAACAAGTTCGTCAAAAGTTGCATTCTCTGATCAACTGATCCTTAGTACATTTGGTTGTGTTTGAAACATCTAGAAGGAGCTTGGAAAGTTCCTTTCGTGACTAACCAATTAATCTATTTGACCAAAGAAACTAAAGATGGAAAAAAGCAAGTTTGAAATTGGGTCCATGCTATATTCGGAAACTGGGACCGCCATGAGTCTCAAAACCAAGAATATATATATTTGCTTGTGTGTCGTCTGAATACGGGCAGGAAAAGAAGTTTATAAAAGATTCTGGTTTCCAAAGATGTTGTTGGGGTCCACGTATTGCTTGAGAGATTTCAGCGCTCCAAAGCCAACGTCGGAAATGCTCTCCTTCAGCCACTGCTTCCGTAACTTCCCCACTGAAGAAGAGAGAGAGAGAGAGAAAAAGCAAGTCTTTAATATTCATCATAATAGCAGGAGCCAATCAATCTTGTGACCATGAATGAACAAACACTGGGTGATAAATGCTTTTATTCAAAAATGAGAAATGTTTTGCTTTGTTTGATTTATTGAGCCCACCAGACTATCAAGCTCATTAAACCCAGAGTACTCCCACAGGAAGCCCATGCTGCCTACCCTCTTTTGCAAAACTATGAAATTTAAGATGAAGTTTAGGCCACGATCACGCGCCACGTTAGAAATAATTACACATAGCTCAGACTCTCTCAACGAGACGCGTCGGCATGTTTGAACAGCAACGCCAATCCTAAATGCAACAATTCTGAAGAATGCGTTTAGAAGGTTTAAAAACCTATCCGCACAATCCTTTTAGGACAAACCCGGAACCAACATGCTGGATGGAACTTCGGCAGATTATGGTCAAAGGAGATAAGCTCAGCATGCCAGAATCTAACTACCCTACTCATAAAGGTGATTTGTTAAATTTTACACCAAAGGTATAGCCCAAAAGAGAGCCAGCATGGCGCAGTGGTTAAGGTGTCAGACCTGGACTTGGGAAATCCAGGTTCAAATCCCCACTCTTGCCATGAAAGCTTGTTGGGTGACCTTGGGCATGTCAGCCTGGAACCTGGCTAGTATTTGGGTAGGAGACCTCAGAGGAATACCAGAGGCATGATGTGGAGACAAGCAATGGCAAACTACCTCCAAATCACTCTCCCCTTAAAAACCCTATGGGGTCACTATAAATCAGCTGTGACTTGACAGCACAACACACACACACACACACCCCTACACCCATCTGGAACCTGCTACAAAACCATCAGAACTACCCATGTTATACAATCTAGTTAATTACAAATATTAATTCAAACAATGCTTGTTGATTTGGTAATCAATAAAATCAGTAAAAAAACCCCCAAAATTTGGTGATCTGCCAAATCGCTAGAAAACCGAGGAAAAAACCCCGATCCAGTTTCTTAGTTCTCTACATTTTAGTCACAATTTTCTCAATAGTTAGATTCAATTAGAGACTAGTTGTAAAAGGCTTGGTAGGGTTTGTTAAAGTTTCATTAATCCAGCGCTGTAGGGTTTCAGTTTCCTTCCTAACAGGATATTAGCAGGTTCAAATAATAGTGAAGATTCTGGGTTTGCAAATAGTCACACAGTGTAAAAGTGACCTTTTTGGATTCAGTGAGCTGACTTAGGCCTCAGAGTTTTTAGAGCAGCTCCTTCCAGGTTTCTTTGGACTAAATTTTAGCTACTTTCCCCTGGTCTAAATTTTTTTTTTTTTGTCCCTCAATTTGAAACAGAGGATAGTGGGAAGGCTCGCTGTTATGCCCAGTTGGCGCTGCGCTGGAGATTTTAGGGGAGGGACTCTGGTAGGGGTCTTGCTTTGGGAAGGGGTACCAAATTTGCCTCAGGACTGCTGGTGACTCTCCTCAGAGGAACAAACCAACTTTGCTGAAGGCAATGCCATGGGCACTCAAGCAAAGGAAAACTTGGTGCCCACAGGATTGGGCCCCCCAAACCAAACTTCAGCAAAGTTGGTTGGTTCCTGTGAGGAGAGTCATCAGCAATAGCCCTGTGGCAAATTCTGTGCCCCTACCCAGAGCAAGAGCCCTCAATAAAATTCTCTAGCACAGTGCAATCTGAAGCACAACAGCAAGCCCAAGTAAGTCTATGATGGGAAAAAAGTAATTACTTTTCCCCACACATGCAAGTCTATGGTGGAAAATTTTCCCACCATAGATTGTTGATGAAGCCTGCCAGATTCTTTGATCTTGACTTGGCTCCACTGTAGCCAATGGAGAATTTCTGGGGGTTCTTATAGGGGCGCATTTCTAAGGTAGAGGCATTGGTGTTGCAGGGTGGCTTTGGGAAATTCTCCTGATGACAGCACCCAATTTTGGTTAAGTTTGATTCAAGGGGAATGGGAGCTATCCCTTTGAGGATTCATAGTACTGGCCATCCTGAAACAAACTTCACCAAGCCTGGGTGCTCTTCCCAGAAGGGTCTCCTGAAGCCACCCTGAAAGTTTGGTGCCTCTGACTTGAAACACATGCTCCCTGCATACACTCCCATATAATTTCCCATTGGCTACAAAGGAGCCAAAGCCAAGATAGTTCAACAGGAAAATCTGGTGAATTTCTGGGAATGTCTGTAGGGGGTGTATTTTTAAAGATAGATGACATAAACTTTCCAAGTGGCTTCGGGAGACCCTCTTAATAGCAGCACCCATATTTGGTGAAATTTGGTTCGGGTGGGAAGGGCTAGTGCTAAGGGTCATCAAAGGGTTAGCCCCCATCTTCCATTAGAAGCCATTGGAAACAATGGGAGATGGGGGCACATCCTTTGGGAGCCCATAAAATTGGTCCCCCTGAACCAGACTTTACCAAACTTGGGTGGTCTCACTAGAAGAGTCTCCCGAAGCCCTCCTGACAGTTTGGAGCCTCTAGCCTAAAATGTGCCCCCTAAAGGTAGAAAACCAAAAAAGAAGAAGCCAAAAACCCAATTTTCGTTAAAAGACCTGATTTTTTTCCATTTTGGGGGAGAGAGGAACCCGCATATTTTCGGGTTTCCCAAATCAGATATTCTGGTTTTTCAGGTTTCCTGATAATTTGGAAGCCCGAAAAACCTGAATCCGAATTTTACCAAATTTTTTATTTCTTGCTCAAGCCTAAATCAAAAGCAAATTCTAATTTCAAGGACAACCTATGTTTTTTTTTAAACTTATACTTTTTGTATAAAGTAACTTTTTTTTTTTGGTCAGGAAATGACTATCAACCACGCAAGTGTTTTAATTCTTGAACCAAGGCAACCTGACCTATTTTGCATCTCCGGTACCTGCCTCTCCAAAGTATTTGCAGCTATTTTCAAACCATCTTGCACGCTCCTGTTCTCAGGGTAGCTGAACTGCCATCAGAATAATGAATTATGAGGGACACCAGTGGAGGGCAGAATATTTCTGTTCATTCCCTCTGAGGGATACAACCAGGCTGCAGAGCCGACCAAGAAAAAGCTAATTGAAACTAAACCCTGAAAAGACAGAGTCAAGTAATGGTTGGGAAGGACATTGTTCTCCCCAGTTTGGACGGAGATCAACAGATCAATTTTGCTGACCCACTAAAAGCTTTGGGGTTATGCTGGACCCAGCTTTATTACTGAAGAAGTAAGTGACTGCGAATGCAAAAATGATTTCGGCTAGTTCAGCCAAGCCCATAAGATGACTCCTTACCGTTATACAGCTGACCTAAGCACCTGAATCTACACCACAGAAACACTGAGAATAGACTACTGGAACGTAAGGTACATAGAAACTCCCACTGGTACAGAATGCTGTGGCTATCAGGAGCGTGCGTATTACTCCCATTCTGCAGATGTTCCATCGGCTGCCCACTTGTTACTGGGCTCCATTTAAGGTATTGCCAATCACATACTAAGTCAGTCATGGCTTGGTCCCTCCCTATTTGAGATACCACCTGTCCTCCTATGCTCTGCATGATGGGTTCATCCATGTCGATAGGGGCCTCTGCTGTGTACAGTTTAGTGTAAGTAGAATCCTATCATGCCATTTTTGTACTGCTTAATATTTTGTGTGATTATTTATGTTATGACCTAGTTCTTTCTGATAGTTCCGGACTTCTAAAATCCTAATACGTCGGATATTGAACATCCCATTTTGTTGTCTGCGCTAGCTCACTATGTGGAAGGAAGGAAGGAAGGAAGGAAGGAAGGAAGGAAGGAAGGAAGGAAGGAAGGAAGGAAGGAAGGAAGGAAGGAAGGAAGGAAGGAAGGAGGGAGGGAGGGAGGGAGGGAGGGAGGGAGGGAGGGAGGGAGGGAGGGAAAGAGGGAAGGAAGGAAGGAAGGAAGGAGGGAGGGAAGGAGGGAGGGAGGGAAGGAAGGAGGGAAGGAGGGAAGGAGGGAGGGAGGGAGGGAAGGTAAAATGTAAGAGAAAACAAGCCTGACATTGCTGTTTAAATGACCAGCAGAAGTAAAAGCAAAAGAACAGGTAAACAAGTACTGAAGCAAACCAAGACTAAAAGCCTTGCCTCTATTGAATACGTTCATGAATACATTCATTGAGCTTTAATGTGAAACTTTTATGTATTTTTTTTAAGTGCAACATGCATTTCTCTTGCAACTACATTCCCACTCCCACAAAGGCAAGTTTGCTGCTGAAATTCCCAGGAGGACCAAACGCCTCAACTCCGGCCACCTACATTCCAGCTACAGCTAATGAGACAACGAGCAGCCAGCACTATTATCTACCATGATCAGTAATGCAGTTTTCCGTGAGCTTATCCTGTGGTTATAGATGTAATTGTCTCCGGAAAGAATGCCAAACGGCTGGCCCAACAAGATGGGGCACATTAGAGCCACAGCAGGATGTCGGACAGCGAGCCCGCCCCGCCTCTTCCCCCACCTCCCACAACAACACAATCCCACGAGGAACTGAACTGATGTCTGAGCAGCCACCAAACAACCATGGCATACTTAATGAAGTCGCTCACTGAGCGCTCGAAAACAGAAGGTGCTGGGAGTGCATCATTAGTTCTGTCACAGTGATAATTTACACATCTATCTTGTCACATTTTCTATGCTTCATACTTTTACAATAATAAATCTAACATACATTTGATTAGCGAACCGGAAAGGTTGTTTTTTTTAAAAAATAATAATATAAAAAAGCGGCATGGGAGACTGTGGTGGTCCTTCATGAACAGCACGTTTGCTAAAAAATTAACTCTTTTATATTATTAGGCTGCAAGCTCTCCGTCACCACCCCGTATATGCAAGACATATCCAATTAGTGCAGCTTGGAGGATTAAAAGGGCATGGTTGAGTCCGGCAGCACCTAAGAGACCAACCACAGACCAACAAGATTTTCAGGGTACGAGCTGTTGTGGGTCAAAGCCCCTCCCTTCAGATTACTCTTGAAAGATGATACGCCCAAAATCTTGTTGGTCTCTCCGGTGAAACTGATCTACAATCTCTGCTGCAGACCGACGAAGCCGCTTCTTGAAACGATCTCTGGGGATTAAAGTTTCACGTTGCACAAAATGGGTTAAAAACCATCTTGTCTCGCTCGGAAAATTCAAGCTCTCAACGTTACACCACAGTTTATACTTAGCTAGCAGTGAAGCCTGCTGTAGGGTAAGAAATACAGTGGACCTAGATAGGACGAGGGTGAGGGCAGGTAGGGGACTTTTGGAGGCCCAGAGCAGCAGCAGAAAGGCACCGCTGCTCCATGGCAGGGATGGAATGCCCAACAATGAACCCTCCACCAATAAGGGAGCAGGACTCATGTGGAGGGTTCAGTGTCGGACATTCCATCCCTTAGTGCCTTATTATTGATAAGATGCATGGTGTTGCACATATATCACTTGACCACAACAATCCATGACTTTTCATTTGGGCTGTAACCAGATGGAGCATCACGATTTTCCAAACAATGGTTGGAGGACTGGAGACACACTGCGCAACACACGATCCCTCCTGCTGCCATACAGTCACATCCCCTCCTCAACTTCCTTGCTGGGACAACCCAGCTTGGTGTTGCATCAACCAAACCAACATGCATTCAGTTCCACTTCCAGCAGTGCCTTCCTCTGGTGCAAAATCCTTCGGACAGAAGCGCTGCCTTCAGTGGAAGGGTCTCTGTGCCAGAAGGAAGCACAGCCGTTAGGGGGGACAGCATTCCTGAACCCAAACACACTTCAAAAGGTGCAAAACAAGCAGGGTTTATTTACTAGGAAAGGATACAGATGGCAAACTACTTCGACGTTTTGATCACCAGGGAATTAACAAAACACACTCAGAACTTTCAACAGAATTCTAAAGGTCTCTGGATTGCTTAATGGCAATCTTCTGGTTGCTGATGATATTACTAGCCTAAGAGCACTGATAGAGGTGCTTACGGTGTTAAACCCCCTAACATTTACTTCATTGTTCTGCAACCCTTACATTAAATCTGAGAACTGTTCAGTTGAAATTATCTCTGGGTTACCCATCCCATATCCATAAGGCCTGACTGGACTGTAACAGCACTGTAACTAGCACACTTGCTAACTGGAGCCAGAAAGTGGAAAAATGGCTACAGACAAGGTTTGCCAAGACAAGTCTTGGACCCAGCTTGACCGTCCCTCTCCATTGCATTTCTAGGATATGGGAGATAAGAAAGGAAGCCAAGTCAGAGTCGTGGAAGAAAAGCAAAGTCCCTCTTCCACTACAGAATTTCCCAGCTCATTGCATTTTAATCCATACTGAATTCTGTGCGGTATATGGGCCATGTTCCCCCAACCCATCCAATTACCTATAGCGTAAGGCTGATGTTCAAATGCATTCATGTGCACTTTGGGCAAAATGAATTATGCGTATTTCAATCAGCGAGCTGTGACATGAAAAACCTTTGCTTTCTATTACAAAACTAACGAGATCACTAGACCAGCATACTTCTCACAATTAAGATTTTCACAGGAGGGGGGGGTCGATCCCCTCGGGAATGCGGCCGTTTTCCGCAAACACCCTGCCCCCTCCCCACAAATCACAACTCTGTTTCTAGAATAAACTATGCTACGTAACGTGCTCAGTTCTGCCTAGAAAATCTCAAGCGCGACAAAAATAGAGTTAAACAGGCTTTTACATCCTTTAGAGCCTCAAGTCCAAGACTACATCTGTTTTATTTGATACTCAAACCCGGCGTTAAAACAGCTTCATTTATCACAACATGATTGTAAGCAGACAAACCAGGCTGTCTGTTTCCAGATAGCGAAAGGAACTGTTATTAATCACAATTATAGGGTGAAACGCTGAAGAGGAATTGCATCAATATTCGCCTTCCCCACACAGGAAGTGAAAAGCAGCGCTGAGAATGTCATGACAAGGCCTGAAGGTCAGTAAATAATATCAAGGAAAAAAAGGAACACAACCAAGTTGAATCACAAACAACAAATTCTATATCTCAGGAATCAATATTCACAGTGGAAATTTAATATAAGGAATTAGATAAATGCAGCAGCAGATGAGCAGAAATATATTGCAAGCTTTTATTCTGCATCCGGGGAGTATCCACCATAGATGATGGGGAAAGCCCTAAGCGCTCTGGGATTGTTTCCATTACGCCTTGCATTTGTTCAAGGCAATTATCGCACGTTCAGCCTTCTCAACAGTATCAGCAGCTTACTGGACTGATGAATGTTTAGTAAGCTAGTTCTAATTTAACAGCTGAGGAAAATCAGAGGGCCTGCTTGCTGCTGCGTCGTATTCTGCAACCTGAGCATGGCTTTTTAATTATCGAGCTTCTTTTCTGTGACTGCATGCATTTACATTGGTCAAATCAATAATCGGAATACATCTTTAGGAAGTTCTACAAAGTGTTTTATCAGCAGCCTCTTAGACAAGCCCTTTTCCCTTTCGGATTTTAGCTCTGCTTAAGCCTCATCTTTCCCTTAGAAAAACTGGAGTGTTTTATCTTGCCTGGATACAACTATCTCAGATCATACAATAGATCATCCCTGATAAAGACAACACGGAACCTCCATAGGCTTTGACCATCAGAAACCATAAAAGGAGGAGAACTCAAAGAGGTCGTTGCCACTTCTCCTTTGTTGCTGCAGTCATCTGTGCTCTGAAGAGTTGGGGGGGGCACCCTCAAGAATGGGGGGGGAGAAGAAGAAAGAAAGAAAGTAGTAGTAGTAGTTTGGATTTATATCCCCCTTTCTCCCCTGTAAGGAGACTCAAGGTGGCTTACAAGCACCTTTCCCTTCCTCTCCCCACAACAGACACCCTGTGACATAGGTGGGGTTGAAAGAGTTCCAAAGAACTGTGACTGGCCCAAGGTCACCCAGCAGGAATGTAGGAGTGGGAAAACACATCTGGTTCACCAGATAAGCCTCTGCCACTCAGGTGGAGGAGTGGGGAATCAAACCCTGTTCTCCAGATTACAATCCATCTGCTCTTAACCACTACACCACACTGGCTCGCTGCAAAGTGAATGGAGTTGCTTCTAGAAAGAGAAATTAGCAGTGGGGATGTGAATCAGAAAAAAGATTTTTCAGATCCAGATTTCATAGTGGGCATAATTATCAGTGTTCTGCATTACGCAGGTCTCCAATACTGCTTCAGTATTCAGATAATTGCAGCGGAGTTGGTGCTGCCTGTCCACTAAAGAATCCCTAAGTTTCAAGTGAATTGGACCAAGACAGCCAAATATATATGGGCCCCGGAGAAAGGCGCCCCTAGCTATGCGCCACTGTTTCCAAGGGGGAAAAAATCCCATGCTTTCTCTGGGACAAAGAATAGCCGAACACACAAGAGCAAGCAAACACTGGTCAAAACCCTCCCACAATAGAACCAACAAGCCCAGCGAAATCAACATCAAACCAGAGAATCCCAGACCGATGTGGCAAGCGCCACACATCCAATGTCAGACCAAAAAACTCAAGCCAAAAGACTGAAGCAAGGGAAAGTACAGCCCAAACGAATCAATGTCGACCCACAGAATCCAAACAGAACTCACGGCAAATGAGGCAGCAGAAGATCAACAGAAACAATGTCAAACAAGAGAATCTCAGCAGAAGCAAACTGGCTTCCACCCCCCCACCCCCGAGATTTCATTTGCCTGGAAGAGATCTTGCCCTTCCCTCTCCCTCCTGTTGCCCTGAAAACCTGCAAAAATAACCCCCCCCCCCGCTCCCACACACCAAATGTGGTGCTTTAAAATATCAATCCTGGATATTTCCAGGAATAGTTGGGATACTAGTATTGACTGGGAATATATAAATTATATCTGGACTATATCCCCCAAATATTACCACTGATTTGGGGTATATTTTCAGACTGGATATATCCAAACAGACATCTCCAATTAGCAGGTCAAAGCTGTACCACAAGTAATGATTTGGAGAAGAGCCCATGCATGAACAGAGAGGGCAACCTCTGCACATACCCTTTTTTTTTTAAGCTTCAAGGTCTCCTTAAGAGTGGGTTCTTGGAGGTGAATCAGGAAAATAAGATGCAGCAAAGATCCTCTCCCCTCATGCTTTCTTAGGATCTAAGCCAGATAAACATGGCGTCCCCCTCTCATATTTCCACTATGATTTGAAACAGCAGGGAACCATAATCCATGGTAACATTTTACAAATTAAAGTAGACTTAATACCCTGTTTCCCTGAAAATAAGACATCCCATGAAAATAAGACGTAGTAGAGGTTTTCCTGAAGTGCTAAATATAAAGCATCCCCTGAAAGTAAGACGTAGCAAAGTTTTTGTTTGGAAGCATGCCCGTTGAACAGACCATGCAGCTGTGGACTGGAAAAATAAGACATCCCCTGAAAATAAGACATAGTGCATCTTTGGGAGCAAAAATTAATATAAGACACTGTCTTATTTTCAGGAAAACATGGTAGTTGTGTTCTCAAATTATGCTCCTTACACCAATTGTACCTCCACCTGCATCCCTTTCACACAAGCGAAAAGAACAAATACCAGCCAATAGGGGTGGGGGTGGGATTAAGTCTTACAACCTAGACAAGTTTTTGGAGCCTCTCGGTGATAAACTGTTCTTGCTTGCAGAACCAAAAACTCTCTAGTGTCTTATTTATCACAAGGGACCGAGAAAAACTAGAAGTGCAAAGTAATACAGCAATATTAGGGTTGACATCCTGCCTGCAAAACAGTATCTGTGAACACTGTACAGAAAATTAAGTACAAAGCAGAGGCGGAGCCTCAGACACAAACATACCTCCATGATGATGTGACAGGCTCCCTCCGTTAGCAAGGATTTCTTCCCTGGCTGTGCTCTGAAGGAAAGAATGCTGCGTTATTCATCAATCCAGCTTTGGCTGAAACAAGCAAGACAACCCCTTTCATTCGCTTCTGCACTAACAACTAATGCAAAATCAAGGCTGTTCAGACATCCCACAGAATGAACTTCCACCTGCAATTCTAATAGTCTCTAGGATGGTCACTTTTAACACCTATACTGAGGGACAAGCTGTTAAAACTTGTGAAATAAAACCAGTGCAATACTTTTCATGGGCTGGCTAAGGTACAGAATTTCCCCAAGGAAGAGGAACCTTTAAGAATGCCATACCACTAAGAACTGCACATTTAGGAAGCGAACCATCAAAGTATAAAACTGATGTCTGAAACTAATTACTGATGGATTTAAGAACGTAAGAACATAAGAAACAGCCTGCTGAATCAGACCAGAGTCCATCTAGTCCAGCACTCTGCTACTCGCAGTGGCCCACCAGATGCCTTTGGGAGCTCTTGTGGCCTGTGAATTTACTACATGCGTAGAAGAGTATGAGGTGGGAACATCCCCTCCCTCACCCGCTAGACCTTCTACTTCTGCTGCCATTCTCATCCTTTCCGGCTGCCTTATTTTTCATCGTCCTGCCAGTGGACCTTTCGACAATGTTTATGGGATTCTCAAGCAACCCTGAAAATGGCAGCTGAGTCTGGCAAGACAACTTCCAAAATCTAATTTCCCCCTATGTAGCTTGAATTTTTGTTTTTAAATCATACTCTCTCTCTTTTTCAATTTACAGATTTTTATCACCCTGGGTTCACCACCTGATTTGTAATAAACCCCAACCCTTTCCTATTTATACATAGCCTCATTGTGAAGATTTTTCCGTCCGTGCTCTGGGGCCATGCATATTGGTATATTGCCATAGTCACTTGTCAATAAAGTGAGAGTGATACATAGGTATGTTACCTCAATTTCTTCATAAACGTGAATAGGGTCACTTATTCCTCTGTAGTTAAAGCCCAAATAGAAATACACGCAGGCACCAGCGTCGTAGGTCTGCGTCACCCTGTTGTGTTTTAAAAAAAGAAGTTAGATAAACCACATTCCTCTGAATAAATGCTACTTCAAGATTGAGCACAGAAAGGCTGGATCCAACCGTTCCATTTCCATTAATGGCAGCCCTTTCCTCCAATGGAGCACCCTGGAAAGCTCTTTTCCCCCCAAAACAGAGGAACACATCATTTGAATCTAGCGACCATTTTCTAGCTACTATTGGATCCAGCTACTTCATTTACCCCATTCTTCTCCCCAACGAGGATCCAAAGTGGCTTACATTGTTCTCGTCTTCTTCATTATATCCTCATAATAACCCTACAAGGTAGGTTTGGCTGAGAGAGTACGACTGCCCAAGGTCACCCTGCTGCTTCCATGGCAGAGTGGGGATTTGAATCTGGGCTTCCCAGAACGTAGTCCACAATTATCCACAATGCACTGACTTGACAGTTTTATTGCCTCATTCTTAGATTTACACTACTAATCAATTCCATTGCAAAAGGGAGGCGCCATTAAGAATTAAGCCTTACCGACAGGTAGCGAAAGGGGGGAACTGAACACCTCTCTCTTTGCATTCTTTTACTATTCTTTCCTTGACATTTCTGCAGAGGTCTAGAACCCTGAAAAAGAAAAAGAGAAACAAGTACTGATCCTCTCTGTAGTAGTTTCCCTCTTTCAGCTTCAAAACATCCTCTTTTCTGTCAGAACTTCACCCCGATTACAGCCCTGTACCTAATAACAGAGCTGTGCATCCAGCTCCTTCATTTTAACTGTAATTTCCCTGCTGGAAAGTCTAAATGCACATCTGCACTGAATGCGGTCCAGGTGGCCTGGGTCAGGCACAGGTTGAAAATAACTAAGACGGTAGATTAGACATTCAGTAAACATACCAGAAACTGGAAATGAACAATTGCACAAGAGAACAGTTCTCTTCAAGTTCTAAACACAATCCAGTACATTATTCTGGAGTTTCACGTTCCTTATTGCACATTCCACGTCAAAAATATTATTATTATTTTATTTATTACATTTAATAGACCGTCCTAGCCCTGAAGGTTTCTTCTAGAGTTATAAGACCAGCAAGAGAGATCGACTGGAATGGTTTTGGGAAGACAGAACGAAGAGAAGAAACATTTCATTTGCTCATCCATGCTAAGGTTGAAAAATGAATGCATTGTCAAAGGCTTTCACTCCTGGACTTGGGTATGTCACTGTGATCCAGTCGTTTTTGTTCGCAAAATTTCACCCACATCTATGGCTGGCATCTTCAGAGGCAGATCACAGTAAGATGTATTTCTCTCTGTGACACACTGTGAAACACATCTTACCTTAAAAAAAAATAATAATACTGTGATATACCTCTGAAGATGCCAGCCATAGATGCAGGCAAAATGTTAGGAGCAAATACTACTAGACCCAGCCATATAGCCTGGAAAACCATAACAGCCAGTTGAAAACTTTGTTCTCAAATGTTCCCCTTCTAATTGTTGGTTCTCGAATACAACTGAATGGTTTAATTAATCAAAAACGCAAGATCTTCAGTTGCTAAAACAGGCTTCAAATTGACCAAATACAAAATCCTGTCTTCCTTTAATGATACACTACAGCGCTATACTACAGACCGCTACCACATTAGAACATTAAACCCAAGACAAAAAGCTCAGAAAGGTAAAAGTAAAAAACAGGTCTGCTAAGAGAGGGCATCACTGAACAGCAAAAGCATTCCTTTTACCTGTCCCAAGGAACGGAGGTCTCAAACGATTCTCCTATTAAATAATAATCCATACCAAAGTCCTGTTAAAAGTAACCAGAAAAAAAATGTTTCAGGTTAGTGTTTCTAAAGGTTATTACAATTCCATAGGTTTAGAGAATGGGTCTGCAACCTGCGGCTCTCCAGATGTTCATGAACTACAATTCCCATCAGCCCCTGCCAGCATGGCCATGGCAGGGGCTGATGGGAATTGTAGTTCATGAACATCTGGAGAGCCGCAGGTTGCAGACCCCTGGTTTAGAGACTATATTTGGAGGGAAGATCACTAAGGAATTATTTTAATTTGTCAGCCTGGATCCAATGATCCACTCATGCAAGGATTACAATTTTTCCCTGATTCTCCCCCAGGATCCCTCAGATAATAGTCAGGCAGGTTAAGGAGGTGAAGAGGTGGCGAATTTGCTTGGCCTTCCTTTTTTTTTTTTCAGAGTATATCAAAGTTTATTAGTTAAAAACAAATAACATAACAGTGCTTATAACTTCCACAACTTATAACTTCACCTTCCTTTTCCTATTGGTAGAAGTGCTCCAAGAAGAGACAGGCAGGGCAAATTTGCCCCTTACCTTGTACTGCTAGCTATCCTAGGGCAGGGGTCTGCAACCTGTGGCCCTCCAGATGTTCATGGACTACAAATTCCATGGCTGGCATGGGCTGATGGGATTTGTAGTCCATGAACATCTGGAGAACTGCAGGTTGCAGTGTTGGGGTGAGCCAGCGAACCCAGCAGAGTCTCAGACAGTGCACAGGGATGCCTGCGCCATCTGTTGCCCTCTGGGCAAGCAGACTCACCGGTCACAAGACCCCCGTGACTCACGGGTCACAAGATGTCCTGGACAAAGGGACAAAAGGTGCCTACCCCCAGGTATGGATTAGGCCCACACAGGAACGTTTCCTCCCGCACGTACGCAGCCCCTATGAGTCATGTATTGTGCAACATTCTCCCGCTCTCCCGCCTTCCCAAAACCCTAATAAAAGGTGCCAGGGACCCCAGTTCGGCAGAGTAGCCAGATCCATGGATCACGCTATATCGCCACTGGCTTCTCTCCACCGGATGATATTGCTGCGTCTCGTCTCTTCATTGCGTTGTCCGTAACGACTTCATTGCAGACCCCTGGCCTAGGGCAATTCAGTAAGCCTGTCACCCTTATGTCACAAAGATGATGCCAGCTCCCACAATTCTAGTTGCAAGTTAGCCAGACTGGCAGGATCAATCCAGGACTGTTATATTACCTTCCTCGGATATCTCTTTCTGCCACTATTGCCTCCTGTGGCTCTATTTTAATGCTAAACCACGCAACTGGCAATATAAAAAAGCCCTGCCAACTGGACGCTGTGAGGTCTACTGTGAGATTGTAAAAGCATGGCATCTGATACCTTCTCTTGGACAAGTGTGAAAGCAATTCTGTGTTAAAGGAGCAGGTAAAACTCTGTCTGGCAGAAGAACTCTAAAGAACTCAGAAATTATTATTATTATTATTATTTATTTAATTTGTATACCGCCCGATCCCCGAAGGGCTTGTGGATGTTTCTCCAGGAGAATGCGTGTCTTAGGAATACATCATATAATGGAAACTTACACAAACCCACAGCATAAAATGGAAACTATATACTCCCCAAGAGAGTGGAAACTTATACTCACACACAAAATTTTGTTTTTAAAGAGACCTACCCGAAGGTAAGCGATGACAAATGTTAACATGTAGCCTCTCTGTCCGTTGTCCTCTCCAGCGGCCAAACCTCTACAATTTGAAAGGGTAATAAAATATCAACACAGAGCCCAAGAAAAAGATACCCACAGCATGAAACAGTCAACAACAATAATGTGTCAAACCATGGTATTTGGACAGATTCAGAAATTCATTCTGAGATGTAACTGGTTGGATCCAAAGATGCTGTTCTGCGGAATGGCCCTTCGGTTAACTGGTGTGTGTGTGGGGGGGGGGAGTTGCCAGTTCCTCCCTCCCACTATGGCCTCGTGTTGTTTGTGAGGACTGCCCCTGACTCCCAAGAGCAGAAATCCAGTGGACTTGCTGACTGGGGCAGGAGAGCCTGCTCATGGTTCTTGGAACCTCTGAAAGCAACCCCTTAGATTTCCTTTTCTTTTTAAAATGACAATTGGTGTGTCTGCCAGACTTTGCTTTCTTAACTAAAGTATCGAAAGAAGCAGGCAGCCCACGGTGTAAGGCAGGGGAGAGACTCTACTATTTGCTAGCAATAGACAGCAGCAAAAAAACCCTTACTTAATGTTTTACTAATTTGGGACTTGATCGACTTCCTGGTACCAAGGAGCTGACTTCCACAAAAGTAGCAAGAAGGAATTTTGTATATTTAGATGTAAAAAATCATGATAGCCAAAATCAAGCTCTGAACACTGTAAAGTAGGTTTGCAGTTGTTACCCACCCCTGCTTGCTTGCAACCGAAGTGAATTTGGACTGGCTATTTCCATGTGTTTATCACATTCTACTGAGCCTTCCAGGGTGAGAGATCTCTTAACAGCTAGTCAGGCATGTAGCATAATATGGTTACAGACAGTCATGGCCGGGGAGCACAGCGGGTTTCTTGGGTTGCAGGCTGTGCTTTCTTCCACTGCCAGAGGAAACAAAGAATGCCGAGGCAGCCAGTCTCAGGAAATACCTGCTAAGTGGGACGGGCTGTAAGGCTGGTCGAGAGTTCACTCTTCCTTGAACAGGAAGTAACCTTTAAAAATGCTGCCTTGAACTCAGTGGAGCATTTCTGCAGGCAGGATGATTTCTGGCTACAGTGTGTGACTTCCTCGTCTCCTGCGGTAACACCAAACACTGCTAGGAACAGCATTTGGATCATGTGAACATGCTAGGAACAGCATTTTGATCAACAGCATGTGAACAAGGCAAGAAAGTCGTACTCGAAAGGCAGAAATCCTTCCAGCTGTGGATCCAACTCACTGGCAGCCACTGGATCCAACTTGCAGGCTCCTCTATCTTCCTAACTGCAAAGTGGCTACAAGGGTGTGCACAAACATTTATAAGCAATCGCACATTTCAGAAAGCCGTCTGCTGCTACTGTTTTTTCCTCCCCATAAAACAGGTCTACATTAAGACCGCATTTATGAAAGGACACCTTTGGCCCTTCTACACAACGTCACACGCTGCAAATGGTTAAGGGCAGCAAACCTCTATTCATTTGCAATGAAGCAAACCACCAATACAGCAACAGTTACTTGACAAATAATTTGTTTAAGTGGGAAATGAAGCCGTGGCCCGGGCAATGTTTTCACCTGGTGGTTTCATTGATCAGCCCCCGCAATCAATCAAGCCACATGGACGCAAACCGCACTATCATTACTCAGTTTGTTATTGAAGTGAAATGTTTTCTGTTTCTTTGTAACGGCACAGAGCAATCAGTGACAGGAGGTGGGGTACAGATAATCAATCAAGCTCTGCTGATTAAAGGCAATTTCCATCTAAAAACAGGCTTGCTCCCGTTGCAGCTCTGATCAATAACACACAGTATTATCCCTTCAACCTTAAAATACGGATTTCCCTCGGTGGGTTAGGGATCAGTTTGTTTAATGTCACAAAAGTGACTTGCCTGAGTTGCAGGAAAACAAGGAACGGCTTCTCAATAGCCATAACTTGACTCTTGATTTAGGCATTTACTTCTATTGTACATTTCATAGCGTTTTAATGGCTATTAGCCAACAATGCTACAATGGGAAGGTGGGGCATAAATAATATTTTAAGGTATTACAGTATGAGGGGGGAAATATATTTTCTTCTGATTGCAGACGCTGGCAAAAATGTACACACAAAAAAAGCAAATGGAAGTTACTATTGGTTTCATCTTGTCAGCTGCATTCTGACCCATCAGACACTGACATTTTCTACTCCTTTCTAAGGCTTCACGCTGACTTTCTGAAACAGTTCTATATCACTGAAAACCCCATGACTTTAATAAAAGAGCAATTTCCATTCCTAACCATACAAAGATTTCAAACCTTTCCCCCCAAATTTTAAGCATTAGAAGGCAAAACTCTTAGGTCATACCCAAATTTTGCAGCGATATCATAAACTTGCTTTTCGTGCTGAAGGACCTTCTCTCTGCTGCCCTCAAAAAGCAAGGTAGCAACACATAATATGTTGGGATCAAAGCCTTTAAACTGCGGAAAGAGGGGGCAGCTTTGTTACACACAAGTGACGTGCAGAGCAAAATACCATTCCCCCCCCCCCATTTAATCTTCCTCTAAGTGATACAAAAATACAACAATATGTTCATTTCCACCATACTTTTGTTTGATGTTACTAGTGGCAGATTTCAAGGGCGTTTGAGGTGGCCGTGACTTGGATTGCCCTGAGGGGCGGGACAGGCTAGCCTGCTCTCGGAAGCTAAGCAGGGTCAGCCCGGGTTAGTAGCTGGATGGGAGACCACCAGTGGTGGGATCCAAAAATTTTAGTAACAGGTTCCCATGGTGGTGGGATTCAAACTGTGGCGTAGCGCCAATGGGGCTGGGCGGGGCACGATGGGGGCAGGGCATTCCTGGGCGGGGCTGTGGCAAGGAAGCAGCCGCTGCGCCGGTCCTTGGGCGGGAAACGAATGCACGCAGGCGCAGGCTGCCACGCACGACGGTGCACCTCCTGCTAGACTGCTTCAAGTTCTGCGCGCTACTGCTGAGAGGAGGGGCGTAACTAAGGCAAAAATCACGTGGCAAAATCACCAATTAGTAACCCCCTCTTGACATACACAAATAATTAGTAACCTTCTCTCGGGAACCTGTGAGAACCTGCTGGATCCCACCTCTGGAGACCACCAAGGGAGTGCAGGGTTGGTATGCAAAGGCCAGCAGTGGCAAACTACCTCTGAATGTCTCTTCCCTTGAAAATCTCAAGAGCGGTCGACATAAGTCAGCTGTGATTTGATGCCCAAAAAATGTTAGCATTTTAGTTGCTTCACTGCCTTTATTATCCCCTATAATATTGATTTTAAAAATCCTTGTAGAACTCCTTAAGTATAGTGGCTAAGAGTGGCAGTCTAATTTGGAGGACCGGGTTTGATTCCCTTCTCCTTCACGTGAGCTCTGAGGACCAGGTTTGATCCCCCACTTCTTCAAGTGAAACCTGCCGGGTGACCCTGGGCTAGTCACAGTTCTCTTCAAACTCTCTCAGCCCCAACTACCTCACAACATGCTTGTTGTGGGGTGGGGGTGGGGGGAAGGAAAGTCATTTTAAGCTGCTTTGAGACTCCTTACAGGAGAGAAAAACATGATACAAAAACCAACTGAAAATTGTGATGTTTTCAGCTGTAGGAAACTTCCTTCCCTGAGAAATGCGGGGTCTGGTCCAGATTATGACAGGACCCACAGGAGGCAATACCTCGGCCTATCTCCAGAATGCTGCTTTCCTGAGCTGAAATGGCCTGGGGGAGGGACATTTGCCCTACTGCAGTGCTGCATGTGAAAGAGAACAAAACCCCCGAGGGGTGTTGCATGGGGTAGAAAGCTAACACCTCTTCTTTCTCGCTGCTATGGGATCAATCCAAATCTGGCCCTGAGTTTTTTGGGGGAGAAAGTTCCTCATCGCTGCTGTGTAGCTGCGAAGAAAGCAAATTAGGTCACAGGCATCAAATCATATCTAGGTTGAGCCTGAGCTTTGAAGGGGTCAAATATTAAGTCCTCCCCCTGAAAAAGGACCATCACATTCAAAAATATTTTCCACCCTATATACCAATTTCTCTTAATGTGAATCTTTAGGCATTTTCCAATCATCAAATGGTACGCCTGGGGACATTCTAAGTAAGAAGAGGTCAGGAATGCAAGCCTACAATTCACATTGAGAAACCTCTTAACTGCAGTGCTGCATACAACCATCAAGCTAAAGACTGCCACCATTTTACTTTATACATCGCTACAGGATTCCAAGAGTCAGTGGATGCAATGAAATAGTTTCAAGGGTTCTGCAGCTGCTACTACAATTAGGGGGGATGAAGAAATGAGATTCACGTTCTCAGAACCTTTTAAGACAGTTCTACGCCCATGGGGTTCTATGGGGCATGACCAAAGTTCTAGACTTGGGTGGTCTCTTTGCCTCCCTACATCTCAGCTTAAATCAACAAGTGAATCTGGCAATCCTATAGAATCCCTTCCATGGCCAAGGAGATCCTGCTCAGACAGATATATGACTTTCCACCCGGCAACAGAAATTCTAGTCTCTCCTTCCCTACCCTGTGAAATTCTTTAAGCACAGCTGGCAAATGCATCACATCTGGAATATGCTTTTCCCTCACCTCTTTGCTTTTTGCACTGAGAGAGACATTCTAATCCTCATTTTTTTTAAAAAAAACCATGAATGAATTCCATCAGGGTAAGCACTGTGAGGATACACACCGAACAGCACAGATAAAATAACGAGACTAAACGTTAAATACCTTTGTGATGTAGAATTTTTTCAACCCATCCAAAAGCGATGTAAAAATAGAAGCAACCTGTGGTTTAAGAGCATGTCCTTGGCAGGGGGGTAGAAAAAGAAAAATTTGTAAGACAGCAGCGGATATCAACAACAAAAACCTGAAAACAAGACAGGCTGCTATTAACGTCATGTGAGAACACCGAGCCCTCTCTGTGGACTCCAGTCAAAAGTGCTCCCACTTGCGCCAATCTAGATGGTGGGCACTGTTGCAAGGGATTTGAGGCCAACTAGACACCTTTGTACATATATGAAAACACACGAATATCTATGAAACTAAATTTCTGGGTGTGCAGGCATTCAAAAAAGGAGTCGCCGTAGATCTATTCCACATGGAGACCCTGTGCTTCGCACCATGCAACAGGCATCTTTGCTTCCAGTTCCAAGATAGGTTCCAGTCCCCATGCTACAGGTGGGCTGCCCCCCTCCGCCCCCCCCCCTTTCACTGCTGGCTATTTAAAGTTCCACTTGTATTTTTTTTGTAGCCACCTTTGCACTGCCACTTTTTAGAAGAAGTTCCTTTGTGATGCCACAGGCATTGCCAACTGGCACAGCTCGTTTCTCCCTGCAATTGCCAGGAGAGGTTTCTCCGGAGGCCAGATCTGAAGAGAAGATCACAGGCCTGCTGAAAACACTGGGGGACAATTTTCACTTAATCTACAGCAGCTGGCTTTGACTGACAGGACTGATGGAGAATGAAAAGTTTTCCTCACCTCTAATTCCCCACTCCCCCCCCCCCCACTGTCTGATCAAGGAATGTCTACACATTTCCAAAGAAAGAAGGCTTTTTGGGGGGCGGGGGACGAAAGTGCTTTATGCTGATGCATTGCTCATACTGTAGACCCCCCACACCACACACTTTGCTGCTCCTGAAGTCCAGGAACAAAACAAGGGACATACATCAGTGGGCTACAGCAGGAGGGAGAAGTAGGAAATTTCCGTACCCCTCACCACTGATCTAATCTAATCAGATACAAACCCAACATATGTCAAGGCTGATGCAGCTGGAGACGAGGCCAGAAGTTTCCTGTTTATTGCTCCTACTTCCAGCTCGAGAACTCTAAATGAAAGATTGGCATGACCGTCTTGAGCCAAACACCTAATTCTCTCTGCCTACTCTGCATTCCCAAAAGGATTCCAAATGGATTTTACAGGAGCTGGCTAGTGCAACTGCTGACATTTTACGGCACCTCGTTTTTGGCCTGCTTTCAATTGTTTGTGTCTAAGGCTGTCACCTAATTAAGAAATCTTACACCAGAACTCGCAGGAGCTTTAACTGATTAAACAGGCACTCCTCTGCGTAGGAATAAATCACTAGCAATGAAGGGGCAACAAGCTACAGTTTTTGGATGCTTGTCTACGGGTATCCTAGTAGGCACCACCTTGGAAGAGGCGAAAGGGAATCTTTTTCTAACCAGGTCCACACCAACGCAGTTTTGGTAAACATTTATATTGCAAAAATGCTGCCCTTCCCTATGCAAAATGGCACCTTCAGACTCTAATCGATTGGCGTTAGAAGCATCCTTAATCAGGGAACCTTTTCATTTCATTTCCTTCCTTTTTCATTTGCATTTCTTATTGAGATCAAACAAGTTAACAGCACAGTCTGCAGTCAAGTTCAGCCCTTCTAAACGTCAATGAATGCAACTCTAACTTGAAATGGCCCTGTAAATGCTGCGGTCCTGGTTATGTGTCTTTAAATGCCTTTGAATTTTATTTCAGCTGGCTTCAGAGGAAGAGACAGAAAATAAAACTTACTGTTCTCTCTGTACCTGAGGGGCAGATATTACACCAGCCATGTATTCACTCTTCTATGTAATCAAGACCCAGCTGCCAACTACCTCCTCCTTCCCCTTAAAATCTTGACCCAAAATGCTGAGTTAGTGCATTGTTCTGCATTGGAGCAGAGAGGCTGGGATCCAAAGAGCTAGTGGGACTTTCCTTTTTTTCTCTGAACTTCACATTTTTCTGACTTAACAAGTTAGGACTCTACAATTTCAAAAGTGGTTTCCTTGGTGCAGTGGCGTAGCGCCCAGGGGAAAAGGGGGGTGTCTTGCACCGGGTGTGCGCTAATGCGGGGGCATGGCAGGGACGTAAGGCACACATGTACCCCGGGCACAGTTCCCCCTCGCTACGGCTCTGCCTTGGTGTGGGATCCTGATGCTTGAGAAGCACTAGCCCAGTAGTTCTCAACCTGGGTGTTGCGACCCCTTTGGGGGTCGAACGACCCTTTCACAGGGGTCACCTAAGACTCTGCATCAGTGTTCTCCATCTGTAAAATGGATAAATGTTAGGGTTGGGGGTCACCACAACATGAGGAACTGTATTAAAGGGTTGCAGCATTAGGAAGGTTGAGAACCACTGAACAAGCCCAAAACTTTAAAAATTGATCATCCTTTCTTTCAATGGCTTCCATGACAAAGTTGCCCTTTGTCCCCTCTCTTGTTTATATTATGTCACACAATCACAATAACCTTTATTGGCATTAGGTATTAGACAGTGGTTATGTACTATGTTTATATTATGTCTTTACTCAGTATTTCAAGAACTAAGACACGGTAAGAGGATTACGGGTGTGAAGAGTTTTTGCAGATGATCTGGTATTTATTTCAGAAAATGCCTTGAAGGGAACAGAATTACTAATGACCAAACTGAAAGAATTCGGCATGGAATTGGGTTTTACGATCAATACACAGAAAACAAGGATGAAAACAAAAATGTGAACATGTAAGATCAAACAGATTTGATGAATGCAACTGGTTTTAAGATTGAAAAGATGGTAAAATATCTGGGCGTTTGCTTTGTCAAATATGAATTGTATCATTATAAGGCATGGAATGAAGTTAAAAAGGATATGTCAAGATGGGATAAATGGAAATTGTTTTTGTTGGGAGAATATATGCGATCAAGATGAATGTTTTGCCCAGAACGTTACTTTCGTTTCACGCAACACCCATCTTCAATCCCTTACCCCACAGTTAAGGGAGGTCCATACTGGCCCCTCCCGGTCAAAGTATCTTACCCGTTCACGTCTGGCGTAAGATCAGAAAAAACAAACATCAAATAAGAAGTAAGAACTTACCGAATTGAAACTGTTCGTTGTCCATGAGGCGAATGGATGCAGGAGCACATCTCTAAACAGACAAAATTGTGTATCAACGGAAGTTAAATTAAGAGAACGTTACTGAGAAATCTCCCCATATATTCTCCCTAACACCTCAATGCCGACTTCTACACAGAATTTTTTCATACAAATAGAAAAGTACATTTAAGACTCATTCAGTGAAGGCATGGATTAAAGAAATCTAAACATGGTGTGTAAACAGGCGCATTATATTACAGTGATGGGAAACCTTTTCGAGACCGAGTGCCCAAATTGCAACCCCAAACCCACTTATTTATCGCAAAGTGCCAACGCGGCAATTTAACCTGAATAACCCCCTTGAGCAGGGGGCAGCCTGCTGTAGCCTCCAGCAAGTCCCACATTCTCCGCTCTGTGCCTCTCTAGCATCTCTGTCGCCTATGCCCCTCCCCCCCCAGGCAGCAGCCACCTGGAGCACAGGCACCAGGCCAGCCTAGATGTGTGTGTATGTGGGGGGGGGGGAATCGGGTGCCCAGAGAGGGCTCTGAGTGCCACCTCTGGCACCTGTGCCATAGGTTCGCCACCACTGTTACAATATATTCAGTCAAAATGTGATCTTTCATAATGTATTTTTTATCGACAGCCTTTGAGAATGGGCAGTTTAAACATATGACCAGGGGTGGAGCGCTCATGGGGACATGGGGGGTCACATGTCCCCAAGCGCATGCCAGCTGGTCACGTGGGGGGGCCCTCCCCTCGGCCCCGCCTGGCTGCTCCTTCAGCCCAGGGGCAGCCCGTAGCAGGCTCCCGCCATCTAAGGTAAGTGGGGCGCAGGGGTGGTGGAGGGGGTAGTCAGAGTAGGTGTTGCTCTGGGCACCATTCCCCCCCCCCCCAACATCTCTGCATATGACACATGCCCTGCATATTGTGTCGGATTATCAGTGACAGATTTTTGGAAGTACATGGACTGCCATTAATAAATGGAAGTGATAAACCACAATCATTTTAGAAAACCACTTTCAAAACTGTATGCATCTCTGGATATCTAATCTATCGGCTGACTTCACAATAAACGTTGGATTCCCACCTCCATGTGTTTAGGTTTTACAGCTATGCCTTGTCTACAGTCCACCTTTATCAATTCGAGGTTTCCATTTTTGGGGAAAAAAACAACCAGAAAAATAATTCTGTTCTTTAAAAAACAGAGAAAATAATTGAATTTTTAAATGTAATAAAAACACAGCCAACCATCCCAACACTTCTCGTAGGCGGATTCAAGTCAAAATGTAGGGCTGTTACAAAAATTGTTACAAACACAGAGGAGATACTGCTCTGGTCACTGAAACGTGGGTTAAAGGATTAAACGACATTCTTTCCCATGGGTGTAAACACATTCAGCACTTTTGTGAAGAAAGTTCCACTCTGATTAGTTCATCAGCACAAAAGGAGCCAGGCACTGAATCCTCAAGGGATAACTAATTACAGTACTGACAGGAAGGGAGGAGGTTTTAAATCCCTCTGTTTAAGTTTGTCAAGCACCTGGTCTGAGTCAACGTATTTCGAAAAACGTGTCCACAGAATTTACACTGCATATTTATCAAGCTTCGCCTGCCTACCAGTTATGCAGAAAGTATAGGGATACACCCAAACACAAACGTCAACAACTGATCTACTTCCAGGATCGAACGGATGTCAAAACAGCCTTGGGAGTAAGCTGAATCAACAGGGTAGGGGCCAGTTGGCTCAACGTGTTGCTGGCTGCTAGTTCCCCCTCCTCCCAAGCCAGCGGGGCCACTAGGACCTTCCCACTAACCTGAAGGCAAGTCTGCCCCCATCTACTACCGGTACTCTTCCTTGCAGCCTGAGGTCACTGAGAGAAGAGGAATAACACAAAAACACTCCGGGAACAAAGGTGTATAATACTTTCAACGAAGGGCTAGCTCCAGCCCCACAAGTAGGAAAGTAAGAATTGCTTATACTATCAAAAAAGTGCATTCAAACCTGGAACTCTCCTTCCTGCATAATAACCAGCCTTTAAAAAAATGAGCTTAGAAAACAAGCTACAAAAACCCATTAAGCTAACAGAAGAATGCATAATCAAATTTCTAAGAACGTGAGTGGAATATTACCCCTTTAAATCCATTTCTCAACCCTACAAAGAAAATGTAGGCAGACCGGAGCATGCCCTCTAGTGAAAGTATTCAGATACTGCTATTTTCTTCTGAGAAAGATCACTGAAATGCAACTTTCAGATCAAAGATACGCTACCTGCTTTGCGACTTCTCTTAAACAGGCCACCCCTCTTTCGAAGTTTGGAAATACGACAGATCCATACTTTTGGTATTCAGGGACTGGTCGGATTTTTATTGTGACTTCTGTTACCACTCCAAGGGTTCCTTCATAAAAAAAAGGACAAACATTATTTGGTTGCAGTGGTTAAAAGACTGACAAAATTGCACTGTGATTTCATATGGAAGATACAGAATATTTGATAGCGCGTATGTTAAACAAGTTTTGAAAATTGTGAGTTTAGTCCATTTTTTAAAAAAGAAAACACTTTCCCATTCTAGAACCTCTAAAGAGTTGTACACTGATAATGTATATTCTTCAAAAGGTGACAATTACCCTTCTGACTGCAGGAACGCTCCAAACTTCAAAGATCAAATATGACTATAGGTACAAAGTAACTATACTACAAGCTACCATAATTGTAGAATGTCATAGTTTGCCTTAGAACCTATGGTAAACTTCCACTAACTGAAAGAAAATGATTTGTGCCGATTCCCTCTCCAACTACATGCACTATGGCCCCTTCCGCACATGCAGAATAATGCACTTTCAATCCACTTTCAATGCACTTTGCAGCTGTGCGGAACAGCAAAATCCACTTGCAAACAATTGTGAAAGTAGATTGAAAGTGCATTATTTTGCACGTGTGGAAGGGGTCTCAATTTGCCTGCCACGCTGTTTCTGAGAGCCCCGTCTCCTAGAAGTGGCTCCTTAGGAAAGCATTTTGGCCTGCCAGAGGAGGAAGTCTGTCGGCGGGATGCACAGATTTAGCTTTTAGACCTCTTGCTCTGTCGCCCCCCTCGAATCCTATAAGCGAGGGTATGTCATGGGCGGAGCTTCAGAGAGTTCAGTGGGATGCTGCATGGGCGGGAGACTGGAACTTTGTGCTAGTCACGTTTAACTGGGTCCCAACAGAAAGGACACCTGATTAAAAAGCAGCAGTTAGGCCCAGTTCTACAATGAAGTGAGAAAGAGGCACGATTCCAGGAAAACGACAAATGAAAAGAATGCCAGACTTTGTAGGGGAGCGGCAGATGGGCTCATGGAGGTACACAGTTATCCTGTGACAGCTCTGCTAAGAATATGGGTTGAATCCCATTATATTTTTTCAAGACCGCCCATTTGCCCTATATCCCATAGGGCTTTTATCTATGCAGGCCTCATGATTCCAAGTGTGGCGTGATAATCCAAGAAGGCTCCCTCCTTCCTTTTTTACTTGCACGAATGATCACTGGATCCAACCCCATGTTTGGATATTTAATGTAGGTCACCACTGGGGAAAAGCCTAACGTACTATCTCAGTTCAGCTACCACACAAGATCTAAGGCCCCTTCTGCACATGCAGAATAATGCACTTTTAATCCACTTTAAATATACTTTGCAGCTGGATTTTACCATGCGGTATAGCAAAATCCACTTGCAAACATTTGTGAAAGTGGATTGAAAGTGCATTATTCTGCATGTGCGGAAGGGGCCATAGTTACAGAAGCTTTGCTATAGCTCAGTGTAATGCTGACCTGCTAAACCACAGGGCTGTTGCTCCACTTCCAGTTGCCAAAGCATCAGGGGCTAGAATGCTGAGTAATCAAAAGATGACCAAATAGTTCATACACAAAGATCTGGCAGAATGCCTGACATTCAAACCATGATCAGGACATTAAACTGTAGGGAGCAGCAGTGGCGTAGTGGCTAAGAGCAGTGGCTAAGAGCAGGTGCACTCTGATCTGGAGGAACCGGGTTTGATTCCCAGCTCTGCCGCTTGAGTTGTGGAGGCTTATCTGAGGAATTCAGATTAGCCTGTACACTCCCACACACGCCAGCTGGGTGACCTTGGGCGAGTCACAGCTTTTCGGAGCTCTCTCAGCCCCACCCACCTCACAGGGTGTTTGTTGTGAGGGGGGAAGGGCAAGGAGATTGTAAGTTCTTTGAGTCTCCTACAGGAGAGAAAGGGGGGATATAAATCCAACTCTTCTTCCTCTTCTTCTAGTTAGCACAAGCCACGGTTTGGTGTGACTTGAGTGAAGCCAATGAGTCTCACGGAAATCAAAACAGAATATGCTACAGCTCAAGAGATGTCTGAACTCCACTTACATTTTACATTTCAGATATATTTAAGGTTTTTTGAAAAAGTGGTACCCCCTTCCCCCAAGGAGGAACCCAAAATGGTCTATGAAAAGAAAAAAGGTCTTACATCATAAAATATTATTATAATATGAACAAAAAGCCAACAAATCTGAGCTGGTCAGGATCCACCAAAGTGATTTATACCCTAAGGTGCAAGTCCAAGCTAAAGAGGCAAGAGCCCTTTAGCTTATATAGTTACAGAGAAGGAGAGAACAGATAAGCGTAAATTGACTGCCACTGCTCCAAGCAACTGATGCTCACCTAGCTGGCCTAGCTATCAATCTGTTAGAAACCTTCTATCATAATTTTTCCTTTTATTCTTAAAAAGAGTTCTAAAAAGTGGTTGTTGTGGGTTTTCCAGGCTGTGTGCCTGTGGTCTAGTAGATCTTGTTCCTAACGTTTCACCTACATCTGTGGCTGGCATCTTCAGAGGTGTATCACAGAGAGAAGTCTGTTACACACTGGGTCTGGTCTAGTCTAGTCTGTTAACACACTGTGTCTAGACTAGACACAGTGTGTAACAGACTTCTCTCTGTGATACACCTCTGAAGATGCCAGCCACAGATGTAGGTGAAACGTTAGGAACAAGATCTACCAGACCACAGGCACACAGCCCGGAAAACCCACAACAACCAGTTGAATCCGGCCGTGAAAGCCTTCAACAGTTCTAAAAAGGCTGGCTTCAATGTAGGAAGTTAGATTTCAAACCGCTCTGCAAAAGAAACTGTGTCTGTGTGTATGCAAAGACTGAACTTGCACCGTTTCTTCCTAACCTTGACTTCAAACTGAGCAGTTCAGACTCCAAAAGCTTCTCATTTGTGATGGACCTTGGATCAAGCCTAATGTCCATGGGCATAGGGACCTGCCGCTCTGGATGAAACCACCTAGTTTTCCTCCCAACTGCATGAGCAGGCACTGCATCCAGCCACGAGAGGAAAGGGGTGGTGTTGTGCATGGCTCCTGCTTAGTGAGGTTTCAGCTCACATTTCTTGAGACTGCAGGCTAAGGGGCAGAAAGGCACGTTGGGGGTGTAAAGAGGTCTCCTGATCCCTGGGAAGAGCATGGGCAGAAAAACTAGTCTGTTCCATCGTATGGAAATCGGGCTGCATTAAGGGGCTGCTACCTACCATAGCCTGGATCAAGTGTTAACACCTCCATTTATATACCTTGTTAAAACAATCAAAATTAATTTTATTTTCTGAACATTTTCAGCCTGTGTATCCCCTAGCGCACAGGTGTCAAACTCACGGCCCTCCAGATGTTATGGACTACAGTTCCCATCATCCCCTGCCAGCATCATCCTGGCAGGGGATGATGGGAACTGTAGTCCATCTGGAGGGGCGCGAGTTTAACACCTGTGCCCTAGCGCTGTGGGGATAGGGTGGGATATAAATCCAGTAAAAATAAAAATATTCACCTTTGACTCAGCTACCAACTGCAAGTAACTATTACAATAGTAACCTAGGAAGATGACTTCAGGTTCTATGAAGAACTGATCCCAGTCACATACGAAGGTGCTGAAGAGGTTTTATTTTACATGTACACACAACTTGGGCCGGGAGGCCCTAACTCCAGCAGCCATCTCAACAACGGCCAATAGATTCCCAGATGCCGCTAGGACGCAGATTGCCTCTCCTCCAAACATTAACTCTTTCTTAACTTTATAATTCTGTGTAACTCTTTACTGCAGCAACAACCACCTTCAGGAACCCCGCAGCCTCCCTAGTGCGGCAGATAGGAGCCTACCCATACAGCTGTCCTAGAAGTGCGCAGTTTACACAACACTACCCGATAAACAAGGCTGGGATAGTTCTTTCTTTCCCCCTGAATAGCTTAATGGGTGTTTAAAGGTCACAAAGGAGACACTACTCCATATAGTAACTGCACACAATAAAGCCTTGCTATACTCACCCTTCCAGCTGTAGCTGTAACAACCCTAAAGCCAGAAAGGAGAATAAGCTTTGCCTGAAGCGCACTCCGAATTAAAGGGAGCCATTGTAGAAAAACTGCACTCACGGCTCGCTCGTTTTTGCTTCCGGCACAAACAGTTCCACACGCAGCTCCCATAGAACGGCCTTAATGCAGAGCAGTGCTAGGCAGACTAGGGATGTTGGAAGAACTCGGCTGCCAGCCGCAGTTCCTCTTGGGTGTTCCAGAAAGCACCACAGAGGGAGAGCGATTGTGGAAGGCAACTGACGGCAAGCAAAATGGGGGGAAAGGGCAGTAGAGACAAGCAGGCAGCAAATGTCTGCTCTGTGGAGCCCCTGTCTATTCTTGTCGGATTCTAGCAGCTCCCTTAGAAGGACAGGGACCATCTCTAGCAATGCATAGTTGGAAAGCCAACATCACAGAACATCTCCCTGTCAGAACATGCTTGAAGACACGATCTGTAGCCCTAACACCAAGGAGCCCTGTCACCCTGATTTCATGTTGCGCTATTTCTATAGCCACGTTGTGTTACATCTATACAACAATCACCTGCAGTCAGTACAAAGCCTATCCCTTTGTTTGCCCTGCTGCCCACCCACCCACCCCGACAGATTGCAGCAAGGATTTCGGACATTGCAATTCAATTGGATTTTGCTTATTACCTTCAGATCCCAACATGAAATGGTGGATGTCGGGTCCAGTTGACATTCGCGGCCCTTGACAGCTTTTTTCTATTACGCCTCTTGGGGTGACCATTTTTATATGAACGACCTGTTTAATGCATAATATACAATGAAGAATATATATATATATGTATATGAAACCAACTGGGCAAGAAGTAGCTGATATCAAAGTAGCGTATGGAGAAGGAGGAATCTGGAACGTCACACGGGAGGGGGGGGGGGGAACCAACCAAACTACAAGGAGCCTTTCTCCAAACATCCGTGGCTCTTTCTCCCACAGAAAAGCTACTAGCGTCAAAGTATGCCTTCTTAGATTGAAAGAAGGCTTCAAACTTTGTGCAGCAGAGTAGGAGGATAAGAATAGGTTCCAGTTCCCAGGGGACTACTGCTCCAACAGAGCAGGGAACAGTACAACGGAAAGGAAAGTATGGGATCTAAGCCAAAATATTTTTATTCAATCGTACATTAATGCTCCTTCCCACAATTCTACCTGAAGTCACCTTCTACTTTGGGTCACAATATGTGAAGCAGGGACGTAGGTATAGATTTTTTATTGGGGGTTCGGGGGCAGGGCCGCGCCCCCACCCGCCCCAGGGACATGACCACACCTCCCCAAGCCCCGCCCCAGCCTCAGTGCTTATAAAAGCAGCTCTCCGAGGCCGGGGACAGCAGACTCCCCTGCTCCTGCCCTGCCCCCCTCCACTGGCTGGGCTCGCAGCCGGCAGTTCCTTCTGCCCTCCCCTCCGGTGCAAAATCTGCCCCCTTCCCCCATGGGTGGCCACTGTGATGCTGGAATCCACCCCCAAACAGCATCACTTTCAATGGTGTTTAAACTAGGGAGCCCAGATTCTCCTTTTAAATCCACCTTAAAGGGAGAATCTGGGGTCCCCAGTTAGAACAACATTGAAAGTGATGCTGTTTTGTGGTGGATTCTCCCCCATCCTGAAATAGTATCACTTTCAATGTTTAAACTGGGGACCTCACATTCTCCCTTTAAATCCATGCCAAAGGGGGTGGATTTAAAAGGAGAATCTGGGGAAATTTGGGGGGGGGGGGGTGCCTGCTGTCAGGGGTGCAACTGTTAAGCTAACAGAACCAATCTTTCAGGGTATCTTTAGGAGACTCTCCTAATGATACCACCCAGGTTTGGTGAAGTTTGGTTCAGGGGGTCCAAAGTTATGGACCCTCAAAAGTGTAGCCTCCTTCTATTAGCTGCCATTGGAAACAATGGGGGATGGGGCACCCCTTTTGGGAGTCCATAACTTTGGACCCACTAAACCAAACATTACCGAACCTGGGTAAAATCATCAGGAGAGTCTCCCAACAAATCCTTGAAATTTTGGTGCTGCTAGTCTAAAAACTGCGCCCCCTGCAGGCCAAAACCCCCCAAACCCTAAAAAATACAAAAAAACTCACAAATGGGGGGGTGGAGTTTCGGACATGTAATGGGGGGGGTTTTGAACCCAAGGAAACCCCCCCTTACCTACGTCCTTGATGTGAAGTGCCAGCTGGGCAGCACGGTCATCCCTAACCCTCACTGATTCAGCGTCAATGATAAAAAGGCTCAACACCAAGATCAAAACACAGTTTTGGCAGAATGAGATCGTTTACTGAAAGCTGGGTAGGAAAGGGGAGAAGAGGAAGACGTTTACCAGGTCTTCAATGTTTCCATAAACGTTTTTCTTCATGCCGGATGCCCGGGTTGCCACCCATCCTCCAAGAGTACTAAATTCCATGGAATCTGGTTCGTGGCCTGTGCAGTAACCACTTTCAGCCAGCTAAAGGAAAGAACAATCCATTATTGTCAGAGATGGTTCAAGTTCCACTGCAGAACGGTTCTGCAGATGCAGGATTTTCCTCCTCCAGAAACTGGAGACAGGCCTGGGTTTTCCAGCAAGTAGTTTACATTCATGTCTGCCACCCACTTTTCTCCGCAGACATAGAAGCATGGGCACAATAAACAGAAGAATGCCATCCATTCTTCAAACGTTTCCATCCCCAGGGGAATATTTTTGGGTAATGCCACCACTGCAAAAAAAAAAAATCATACTGTACAGTGTGCACGGCTATAAAGTTGGCCCTGACCAAGAAAAGTAAGAATTAACTAAGCGAACTGGCCTTAGCAGCGTGCATTAAAAACCACAGCTGTTAAGATGTAGCTTTATTTATCCTTCCTCTCACAAAAACTTCAGTCCAATACTTTATTAAATACCGCAAAGCGTGCTTCACAGGATGCCGTGTTACCTAAAAGACCTCAACTAAATTTCCCTAGCAAAAAATAAAGGAAGCCTTCATTTATGATTCTGTTAATGTGATTCACAGCTGGCTTGCAGAAATCCCAAACAGATCCTACTTCAATTCTCCCAAGAAGAGCTCTCTTTTTAATATACAGCCATCTGGATGGAATTGCAGGATGCAATACCAATGGGCATTTGCTACGCGGACCAAGAACGCCTATACGTTTATTGCCTGGGTTTTGCTTTTCTTTATTAGTTCGGCTTTTGCCATCTGCAACTGCCTCCGCAGCTGAATGAAACGCCTTTGTGTGGTAACCCTCAATACTTGCTCTAATGAAAGCATTTCACAACTGGCACGGCTACTGACCGCGTGAGCAGCAGCAGCCGACATTCAAGGTGGCCTTGTGAGCGTATCAGGGATTCTACAGCTATTCCACAACAACCAAAGCAAAAATAAACGGATCCCACCTGGAATTTCTGCAGGCACAAGAAGGGTGGCTATTTTCACCAACTGCCCCCTTCCACTGTGGAAGCACAATATGTCCCCACCCCACCCCAAATGCTGCTGCTGCTGGGGGATAAGGACACCCTTGTAAAGCTTGGGGAGGAATCAGAGGTCTCCAATTGAGAGGAGGGAATCCAACACTGCCCCTCCCCCCTTGTGCCTGTGGAAATTCTAGGCTGGATCCAGGTCACTCTATGACAGTGGTTCTCAACCTGGGGGTCGGGACCCCTTTGGGGGTCGAATGACCCTTTCATAGGGGTCGCCTAAGACTCTCTGCATCAGTGTTCTCCATCTGTAAAATGAGTAAATGTTAGGGTTGGGGGTCACCACAACATGAGGAACTGTATTAAAGGGTCGCGGCATTAGGAAGGTTGAGAACCACTGCTCTATGACTTGGATTCAGGAGTGTATTAATGGAATGGAAAGACAGATTTTGCCTTCCCACTGCAGCCCATAGTTCTAAAAAGCTGCTCCTGAGAACTAGGGAGAGCCCTGCAAACGGCATAGGGTGCCGCCAGGAAGAGGAAGCAACAGGAGTCACCCCACATGAGCTACGGCTCAAAATGGAGTGAGAATTCTTGCAATGAGCGAGAATCCTCCACCCATTCCCAATCACATGCTTAGGACAGAGGCGTAGGAGGGCTACTTATATCAGAACCCAAAGAAGTTTGTATTTATATCCAGCTTTCCGTAACTGTAAGGAGCCTCAAAGCAGCTTACAATTGTCTTCTCTTCCTCTCCACACAACCGACACCTTGTGAGGTAGGTGGGGCTGAGAGAGTTCTGAGGAACTGTGACTAGCCCAAGGTCACCCAGCAGGCTTCATGTGGAAGAACAGGGAAACAAATCCAGTTCACCAGATTAGAGTCTACCATTCATGTGCAGGAGAGGGAAATCAAAACCGGGTTCTCCAAGTTAGATTCCGCTGCTCTTGATCACTACATTGTAACACTGGGGAGAGGATTGTCCCTTGTGGGATCCCATACACCGATGACTGGCATGCTGAGGACCTCTCCCCATCCTTGGAGAAGAAGAAGAGTTTGGATTTATACCCTGATGTTCTCTCCTGTAAGGAGTCTGAAGGTGGCTTACAAACTCCTTTTCCCTTCCTCTCCTCACAAGAAGACACCTTGTGAGGTAGGTGGGGCTGAGAGTGTCTCGCGAGAGTTGTGGCAAGCCCAAGGTCACCCAGCAGGCTTCGTGCATACCAGTTCACCAGATAACAGTCTGCCGCTTATGTGGAGGAGCGGGGAATCAAACCCGGTCTCCAGGTTAGAGTACACCTGCTCTTAACCACTACACCACACTGGTTCTCTGTAATGAGCACAGCCAGTGCAAGGCTGTCTTACAAATCCCAGTGACAGAAAGGGGGTGAGCCAAAAAGCTCACAATCGACTAGGTCGAACACAGCTGTTAAGTTGAGCAATAACAGCAGCACCGAAGTGCCTTGGTCCGGTTGCCTCCAGAGATCATCCATGAGGGCAACCAAAGCTGCCTCTGTCCTGTGACCAGGGTGGAAGCCCAACTGAAATGGGTCCAGGACTGATGCGTCCTCCAGGAAAGGCGGAAGCTGCTCTGATCTCTGGCCTCCTAACATGGGTTTGCATAGAATGCAGGAGGGAGTAATCTGAAAACCACAAACGAGAGGAGGGAAAGAGAGCTGGAAGACCAGGAATTTCCAGAGTGTTTTATAACATGAAACTGTAAGCACAGGTAAACCACATTCATGGGTCCTTGCTTGCATCCACCTTCCATCTGCTGCATGGCCTATACATGATCCAGCATACAGAGCATCACGTGATTGGAGCAATCCTCAGTGCTCTTTGTTCAGACAACACGGAAGCGGTGTGGCTCCCTTGACCATCCAGGAGCCAATTCCAACTGGGATGGCAGTGAACGCAACGCAGTTACCACAGAATAAAAATATGAGGCTTACTTTTTATTAAGAAATCCCCAATTACTTTTAAAACCCAGCACCCTCAAGGGGGATTTGAGGGGTATGCGCCACTGTCAACGGGACCCGACTGCAAGTCCTCCCGGCAGGCAAGCTCTAGCCAGCACGATCAAGACTGCCACCGTGATCCTCGATGCCGTAACACTTTCTACTTGACATTTCAAGCACTGCTGGGAGCCCTTTCTCCCCCTCACAAATTTTAATAAGGTACTTCGCAGTACCCATAAGCGTGCAATAAAACTTACTAATGGGTCGAGTGGCTTACTACAATGATATTACTACACACTCCACAACTATTCTGTGTACTTGAAAAATGTAATAAACACCTCAAATTTGGTCAGCACTGATGCAAGTGATACAGCGATACAGAATTGGTGGAGGAAACCCAGGTACTGACACATTCAAAACTGATTTCTAATGAAGGGGAAGCTCTGAAAGTCGGGGGAAAATGGAAGTTTTATGTTTTAGTTTTAAAGAAAGAAGCTGCAGAAAAAAGACGATATTATGCCATATTCTAGTGGGGCGAAAGGCTGCGTGGCATTTCGAGAATGGAGCAGTTGGTGAAATATCAAAAGTTAGTAGCCTAGAAAAATGTCATATAAATTAAGGGAATGTACTCCGTGCATTTTAATTCTAACCTTTAAAAAAAAAAACCCGCAGCTCCAGAAAGGTTAAAATAGTACATCAAATGATAAAAAGACATAAAAATTAAAAAAAGTATGAAAGGCCATCTCATCCGAAATTGCGGTGTTAGTACTTTTTTTTTAAAAAAAATTTCTCTGAAAAATGCTACAGAACTCTTAAAAAAATCCCCGGATATACTTCCTTGGGATGTCCCTCACAAAATGTTGCCAAGTATTTTTAAAAGGTGTTATCACTTCAGAATGACTTCTGGCCACCTCTGCAGGGGCAGTTAATCTGTGCCAAATCCAAACTCATTTGTTCCATTTCAAAGCGCACTTTCGCACATACAGAATAATCCACTTTCAGTGCACTTTCACGATTGTTTGCAAGTGGATGTTGCTATTTTGCACAGTAAAATCCAGCTGCAAAGTACATTGAAAGTGGACTGGAAGCGCATTATTCTGCATGTGCAAAAGTGCCCAAAGTTAAAGAAACTCTCTCACAGGACAGTGGGAACACATTTACCAGTGGTTACTTGCAACACTGAATATGTGTGCAACAGCCCATTTTGTGAAGGCAAAAATATGATCAAAGGAATCATAGGCTAAGTCAAGTCATAGCTAGAGGGAAAGCGTTTTTTAAAAAGAACAAACATTAAAAATAACAAAATGTGAGAGTTACTGGGATAACTTTTTAGAAACTGGTTTCTACTAAATAAGAGTGGCGTAGTGGTTAAGAGCAGGTGCACTCTAATCTGGAGGAACTGGGTTTGATTCCCCACTCTGCCACTTGAGCGGTGGGAGCTTATCTGGTGAACCAGATTAGCTTGTGCACTCCAACACATGCCAGCTGGCTGACCTTGGACTAGTCTCTTGGACAGCCCCACCTGTCTCGCAAGATGGCCATTGTGAGGAAAGGAAGGAAATGAGTTTGTCAACCGCTTTGGTTACAATAATTTCACCACAACAAGGCCAGATTCTGTTTTGTTGAGTGGAACTTGGTCCTCACTAGTATGACTGCTTGATCCAGAGGCCCACCATAATGAGCAAAAGGGGTGGTACACAACCACAAGGCAGTAAAGGACAAAAGCGAACCGTGAAGTTTCATTACGAGGTCGGCATAGAGTCTAGATTTCCGGCTATAGATTTCTGTCTAGCTTGTTCTTGTATAGATGGCCGGTTTGTTTCATACTTGTCAACTTGTGTATATATCCGTTTAAGATTGTAATGAAGCATAAGTAAAAAAAGTCTGTTGGCATTGCACTCCAGTTGGAGGCTTTATTTTTGTCAGCAACAAACTGTAGCTTTGTATTATTATTATTATTATTATTATTATTATTATTATTATTATTATTATTATTATTTATTTATTTATTTATTTATTTAATTTGTATACCGCCCGATCCCCGAAGGGCTCCGGGCGGTGAACAACATTCACTAAAACATCAACAGGAGCGGTCGTACAAATATAAACACATAGGCTCCATCCCATAAAATAGCTTACAATTTTGCCCTTTACTACCTTGAGATCCAAAGGCCCCGCAGAGTGATGCTTCTCTTGGCAAAGAAAGTAGGAGCAGTTTTTGCCAATTCACCTGCCTGATGCCCACATACATACACATGCACGCTGTTACTGAGGATCCCTTGACTCTCTGGAAGAGAATTTCCAAGGTGTCAGTGGGAAGAAAGGGGGAAGGCAGGGATCTCTCACTCCACAGGGAGTGCTTTGAATCCACCCTGATGTTATCATTTGCCCTGCTGTGCTGAAAGAAGGCCCCGGATGCTTTCACCTCAGCGTCATGTCGCTACGATTACGTCTGTCATGATTCACTGTTCTACTATACAAAACTAGATTGAGCAAACTCAGATTAACAGATATCCCAGGTTAAGAATCTTGTTTACAAGCTGGATGCTCAAAATAGGTTTACAGGTAAAAATCATATTTAACAGCAGGTCAGGCATAAGAAGAAGAAGAGTTGGATTTACATCCCCCCTTTCTCTTCTGTAAGGAGACTCAAAGGGGCTGACAATCTCCTTGCCCTTCCCCCCTCACAACAAACACCCTGTGAGGTAGGTGGGGCTGAGAGAGCTCAGAAGAACTGTGACTAGCCCAAGGTCACCCAGCTGGCGTGTGTGGGAGTGCACAGGCTAATCTGAATTCCCCAGAGAAGCCTCCACAGCTCAAGCGGCAGAGCGGGGAATCAAACCCGGTTCCTCCAGATTAGAATGTGCCTGCTCTTAACCATTACACCACTGCTGCTCCTGCTCTTAACCATTATGCCACTGCATATCTCTCTCTCTCTCTCTCTCTCTCTCTCTCTCTATATATATATATATATATATAGAGAGAGAGAGAGAGAGAGAGAGAGAGAGAGCTAGATCTTATGGATTTTGCTCTTTCTCCACGCCAGCCATAGTTATTTCAAACTGGCTTAGCAAAATTTTTGGAGGTGCGAGTTGAGAGGACTAAACAGGACAGCTCTGCCTCACTGACACAGCTGTTGGCTGAAGCAGCTGCAGGACAGACAGACACAACTTCTAAAACCCCGGATAGGATCAGATTGTTCACTGGAAGATTTTGTATCAAAAATGGCAACATATATCAAAAAGCATGCTAGAAAACTTGAGAAAAATGCAGAGTTGTGTTTTGTCTTGGAAACTGTTGGGACTTTTTTTTGCCAGTTATACTTGCAGACTTGCTTTGCCTTGTAGACAAACTTCTAAATGTGGCCCTGAACCATATAAATACCAAAAAGTTTAGGAGCTGGAATAACCACCCAGAACAGGGGACAGGTGGATATTAATTGATAAGAACGCACAGAACGAAGAGGTCGCACATAAAGAAGGATATATGAAGTGAATGTGGGAAATTGCAGGGTAAAGGAATTCATTACAGAACAAGAAATTCAAGATACCCGTTTTTCCAAGTCTTGTCCAACAATGCCGGCTTCGACACGAGCCGTTAAATTTTTCTCATCTATCCAATGAATCCGATTCTGTTGTAAGGAAACAAAAGTGAGATTGTTTGTTAAAAGGCAGTTTGCTTCTTAGCTTTCCAACAAAAGCAGAAGTGTTTAGCTAGCTGTGTGACTGAATCAGGGAAGGTGGAAATAAATAAAAGTATTCCCTCTCCTTCCTTCAGGTTTCGCCTTGTTCTATTTAAGCTATTAAGTGTGGAAACTAAATCATCTCTCAATCAGCAGCAAAAACGACTGCTGAAAATTCAGGCTCACAGATTCACAGGTGTCAGTCTGCTAAGATGAATTTAAAAAGGCAAGGCCCTTTATTCAATGGATAGATCGGGCACACATCTGTCTTCCCCAAGCGGATAAGAATCAGGGAGATTTCCAACCCGTTGCAATCATCCTGAACTGACGGTACAAGCTAGTAAGTTAGCAGAGCGTACTTCCTTGCTTGTGACAGGATTTGTGACAATATACCAGTGCCCATTTAAAATTTATTTTCAGCCAACTAATTTTTACCCCAAAGCCCATTTATGAAACTGAAAGGAAGCTGAACTAGAAACTGAACTCAAGGAGGTCTGGCCAGCAGCTATTTGCTAGAAAGAGTTTTCTCCCGTACCATTTGTGAGGTGTCCAGCGACACAATGGTTCGTTTCTCATCTGCAGGACACTCGAGCGCACTAGAAACACTTGTTCCGCCTGCAAGGGGAAGAAATACAGGAAACCCATTTTGAATTCATTCGCCCAAGTGGCTAATACTCTAGCTAAGGGAGGGGACATTTAAAAAGTGGCACTTCTAGATCTTTCCCATTAAGACAGGGGTCCCCAACGTGGTGCCCATCAGTGCCAAGGAGACAAGTGACACCTTTTTGACACCCGAGCACTTAAAGGAAGTGGTGGGCCCAGGTAGGGCTTTTGACCAGCAAGGCTTCTGACTGGCTTTGCAGATTAAAAAAAATGTTGCTCTGGCAGCAGCCGCTACCACACCATGAGGATTTGCACCGTGTTATTGAAGTTAAGCCATGGCAATCATTTTGTGGCTCGCTCGGTCTCCTGTGGCAGCCATTTAGTGGCTCACCCCACAACACTTTGCCAGAATTCCAAATGTACCCACAGGCTCAAAAAGGTTGGGGACCCCTGCTTTTAAGAGGTTACCTGCAAGCCGACTGGGCACCCAAAAAAATTCCCAAAGCAATAAAGGTGTGTCCACCCATTCACGTGCATGGCTGGCTCTTGCATATCAACTACCCACACAAAGTGACTGTCCAGAAGGATTAGCTCTTCACAAGGTGGAAACTGGAAGGCAAGTCAACTGTTCCCCATATGCAACAGAAATACTTGTGTAATTACTACCTCACACATAAGAAGCCAGACACCATAAGTATGGGACGAGGATGGGAGAAAGAGCAAAATGCTACAATTCAAATATCAGTTTTGTCATCACAGTGACAGTCCTTCTAGTGCAGGGGTCTGCAACCTGCGGCTCTCCAGTTGTTCAATTGGCCATGCTGGCAGGGGCTGATGGGATTTGTAGTCCATGAACCTCTGGAGAGCCACAGGTCGCAGACCCCTGTTCTAGTGGCTTCTTTATCACTCCTTGGGTCAAGCAACAAGAGCTGAATGGCAACTATGGGATAGTTAAGTATGAGGGATTCCTTCAGTCAGAAGACTGAATTGGGTTGTGACCGGGACAAGTATTTCACCAATCCCTGCTTTGCCAGTGTCCCGTTCCCCTCAAGTCTGTCAAATTGTTCTCTGAACGTACAAATAATTCATGCTTGTTAAATTCTTCCAGGAGATTTGCGTGAGATAACTTGTGAAGAATCTTAAAATACGCAAAACACTATGTTAACGGGAAGTGAACGGCTGGCTTTCATGACTGAGGAAGCCAGGAAAGCCAAGCCTCACAAGAGACAATGGGCTCTATCCAAACAATTAGCAGCACATCATGTATTTATTTCCTCCTCCAGCTGTCCACCCCCCCACCCTGAAAGTGGTTCAGTGCCACTGTGCAAGGGATTGCATTTAGCCAGCTTATTATTTCAGGGTTAGAGGAGGTTAGCAGGCTGGCATTAGATTTATGTCCACTCTCTCCAAAACCGTTTTGTGAATGATTTATTCACAGGATTTATTTTGCTATTCAGAACTAGAGTCAACAGAATTAGGGTTAGGGAAGATCCCTGATCTATTTATCTACTTTTAATATATACTGAAACTTCCTCTCTGGCTGTCAGCCCTGGATTAACCATTAAGCAAAATAAGCACACGCCTAAGGTCTCAAGTAAAAATGGCCCGATGAGAGTTTTCTCTTCTTCCTTATCTCTGCTAAGTATTGAAGCAGATTTGTTACATCAGATTAATTTTGATAGAATTTGCAATTTGATAGACTTTGCAATTTAAAAAATGCAGGAGAAACCTTTACGCAGTATCAATAAAGTTACAAGTAAGCAACAGTAAACATTATTTTGCATTCATTGATTTGTAGAAGTTACAACGCAATGTATTTTCAAGGCAAGAAAGCAATGGAATAATAGGTGTTTTGTTTTGTACAAATAATGATATTTATTCATTAGAACGTATATTTTACATTTCACTGTTGTTTTTATTTTGAATTATGTAGATAGCACATGAGGGTACCATAACCTTTTCAGTGCTTAGGGCAGACCTGGGCATTATACGGCCCGCGGGCCACATCCGGCCCACCGGATGACCCTGACTGGCCCCCCTGCCGTGCTGGGGAGCGAGGCGTCTTTGAAAGCCCCACAGAAGCCGGTTGCCTTGGCTGCCGGCTTCTGCGGGGCTTTCAAAAGCGCCTTGCCCGCCTGCCTTTTGGCCCGGCCCTCCACAATATTTTCTGTTTCTTATGCGGCCCCATGGAAAAAATAATTGCCCACCCCTGGCTTAGGGCCTCTAAAGGGCTTAATCTGGCCCTGCTGCTGGCGGCCCAAATTAGCCTACACTGCTCTCCTTCTATTACATTTTATTCTCTGGTTAAGAGTTTCTATGGTTTCGAGTGGACTTCCAAAAAGCAAAGTACAATGCGGCATGCGCAGCTACTGATCACAGTCAAAAATATATCTCGGGCACACTTGAAGTAGCTCTATGAATCCCAACCACAATTCATTATTATTCATAATAATTCTTACAGAGCGGTTCAATGGTTGTATTACTTACCACCAAAAGGTATAATACAAACATTATGCTTGCAGGCTAATTCAACGATTTTAACTACGTCGTCATGGCACTCTATATCAGAGACGAACAGAGAAAGAAAAATATATTTTAGTTGGTTTTATAGATGTTTTTCTCAGAATGCATTAACAATGCAATGCAGCTACACACTGAATTATAGGAACTTTTAAAAAGTTAAAAAATGGCTTGGCTTCAAAGTGAAGTCAGAGGACATAATTTTATGACAGGAAGCAAAACAGGAAACCTGAAATATTCCTCCAATGTTTTTAACAGTTCTACCACAGGATGAAAAAAAAAGAATTAAAATGTTGGGGTGAATGGAACTACACGCAATACTTTCTTAATTCTAAAATGTAAACTTTAAGATCTCAAGCTTCAGTCAACTTCACCAGCTGCACAGTTCAGTCATTTATGTCCCATTGCAAGTTGGAAGATAAAACTGAAAAACTGAAATCAAACCTTGGTATACAAGAAGGCTCAGAAACAACATTAACGTTCAGCATCCTCAAAGTAGATCTAGAAGAAACTCGTGGTTTGAGAGAAATGCTCTAAAAATCCTTCTAGTCAGCAGCTCACAATATTAAAAAATCAGTAACAGACACTATCGAAAAAGCTAGACTCTGAGCCAATATAATTCTATTTAAATAGTAACATAACTTGTTTTCTTGAAAATGGCTCCTTTTAGTAATACACAGGAGATCTGTTTGGAAAGAATGGGCCAAAAACTTTTGTCTTGATTTTTACCATCTTTGAGTTGCTGAAGATTTAAACATAGTGAAGCCAGCCAACTTTTGCTCATACTAATGCACTTCTTGACTGTGTTTTGTACATGTCGGCAGACCACGTGAATGAGAGAGAAGACTGAGGCACGGGAACAATCAAAGGCCTTGTTGAGAGAACAGTGTGGCCACAAGATTAACAAACAAACGGAGCGTGCCTGGAACAAATACTGGAATACATTTTGCAATCGGCATAATTTGGAAGTGCTTCCCGCAGTTTCTAACTCTGCCATACCGGATCTCCTTTGAAGAATGAAAAGAATATTCTGAGGTGCTTACCTGGCCACACAACTATATCGGGAACTCGTTTAAACATCCCTTCCCTGAGTAAAAACAGCTCATGTAGGCAATGACCTAAAGGATAAGAGTAATAATTAAAAAGGTTATTCACATTTCCTTTTTTTAAAAAGTTAAACATACAGCTGTGTGTGGTCGTTGGCTTACCGTGAGCTCTGAATATCCTGTCTTCTGCATCTTGGGAATATGGGATATTGGTAACTTTGAGGTCCTGAAGGAATTCTTCATTTGTAACAGCAGGAGGCACATCGCTAATATTTAAGGATGCCTTCAATATTAAGAAACAACAATAGTCAACATACAAACCTTGAACGATTATTTCTCAGTGGGGACACACAGGGTTGGCCCCAGAGTCGTGTTTCCATAGACAGAAGGATTTCCACCCATGGAGCCAATGCCCCTCCCAATGGCAACCCAAAATGCTCCTCAAAATCCAGTTTCTGGGTGAGTTCCTGCCCCTTTCTGGGCACTTTTGCACATGCAGAATAATGCCCTTCCAGTCATAATTGTTTGCAAGTGGATTTTGCTATTTTGCACAGTAAAATCCAGCTGCAAAGTGCATTGAAAATAGATTGAAAGTGCATTATTCTGCATGTGCGAAAGTGCCCTCAGAAATACAGCAATCCCTTTTAGTCTATGAGCAGAACAGCTAACAGACAGCTGGATACCTGGAAGGGTTGGATGAGTCAGACGGGGGAGGGGGAGCAAGACAGAAAAAGTTGTTTCACCACCAGCTTGGATGGGACAAGGTCTGAACTTTCAGAGAAAAAGAGAATGGAGGGATCTAGGAGAAAAAGAGAATGGAGGGATCTAGTCTTAGAGTTCGCCTTGTGTGTAAGCAGGCAAATGTGTGGAGATAGGATCTGCATCGTTTAAAGGGTCAGATGGGAGAGACCTTCTGTCAGGAGACTTTGGGTCTCAGAGCCTGCCTTTGGGGATAAAGCAACCTAGCTTTGAGGAAGAGACTAGTTGACTCAAAGCCCCAAGTTCTGAGTGAAACTAGCAAAACATTTAGCAAAAGAATTCCTTCAGGAATTCTGAGAGCAGCTCACATTTACACTATTGTGGATTCCACACAGCATGCTTATACCGAATTACAGTAGTTATGAATGAATTTGCTTTCCACTTAAGAGAATCGTGAGGCTGAAGGAAGGCCAATACTCACCTCAAGAATACAAACTTGGCGGCCAACTGCTCTCCTGAATTACCAACTGCATTATACCTATAAATAGTTTCTATCCCCTTTTCTGAATCACTTTATTCTCCTGCCCTTCGAAGGAAATTAAAGTTACTGTTCTTTTTCTACCGTGTTTCCCTGAAAATAAGATTGGGTCTTATATTAATTTTTGCTCCACAAGATGTGTTAGGGCAGTGGTGGCGAACCTTTGGCACTCCAGATGTTATGGACTACAATTCCCATCAGCCCCCTACCAGCATGGCCAATTGGCCATGCTGGTAAGGGATGATGGGAATTGTAGTCCATAACATCTGGAGTGCCAAAGGTTCGCCACCACGGTGTTAGGGCTTATTTTCAGGGGATGTCTTATTTTTTCCCATGATTTTGCAACCCCCAAGTGACCAGATCAGCTGCACCGGGAAATCTGTAACTAGGGCTTATTTTTGGAGTAGGGCTTATATTTCAAGCATTCAAAAAAAAATCATGCTAGGGCTTATTTTCAGGGTAGGTCTTATTTTTGGGGAAACACGGTATTTCCCTCACAGATGATGAACTTTATTCAAAAACCATTTGGGCTAGATCTGTTAGGTTAGGGCTGGGCTCATAAAGTGTTACGTCATGCTACATGCTACCATGTCACCCCAACCTTCACAGTCACCTCTCCCCCAAGAACAGGATTGGGGGGGAGGGGGGGAGAATTTCAGGCTGTTACCATGGGGGGGAAATTTCACATTGTGAATGGAAATCCTTGCATTGTGGAAGTTTGTCTGGATCCAAGCCAGAGTGCTTGCAATACACTGTTGGGAAAATAATCCACTTTGGAATACCAGCAATGCATCTCCTATCCCACCAGTTCATTCTTGACCCTAACCCTAACCCTTCTGATTACACCAGTATTTAAAGGCATACCCAGAATCCAGCTAGATGACCAATTCAGGCATGGAGTCTTTGCCTTAATACAGTGTTCCTTAATCATATAGTACCCCCTTCATCACGTACAGTCAGTTGCTATCATCACTTTACAGCCTGTTTCAGTTGGTGTTATGGATACTCCGTGAATGGAAATGTTTTAAATTAGCCACTTGAATTTATCCAAGCAGTTCTCACAGCCATCAAAAACTCATGTACTAGCCCACTTAGAAGACTCCCTTCTGAGTTCGTCGGATCAAAACCCCAAGACTTCATACGCTCTCGTTCTTATAAGTCTGGATCTTCGCAGTTGTTTGCTGCCTCTGCTGCCATCCGAATACACTGGCGGCAGCAATCCATAAACTACTAGATTTATAGTTAACAGCCCAATGCACTACTTTGACAACGTGCTTCATAAGGTAAGGTGGTCACATTATGACTCAACTGCAGCCAAGTTATATTGTGCCAAATGGATTTCCCAGACTTCAGGTAGGGGAGGCCCACTTTTACAGGATGAAAACCACTGACAACCAAGGGTTTACACTTTCCACATTAAAAATAATGGGACGGCCAATTTTATTCATGGCTAAATGAAACCAGAGCTGCATATGAATTCCCCAACAGATCAAGACACTTCACTGAAATTCTGAAGTGTCCGAATTGTGTAAACAGAATCCTGGCATTGCCTGTTAATTCCACACTGTGATTCACGTTACAGCGGCTTGGATTATTTCAATGAAGTCAGGACAGAAATGACAAGGCTTTATTACTTTACTTACTAAAATATTTACACCCTGCTTCTCCTCATGGTTTGAGGGCAGCTCCCTTAGCACTGAGCTCAGTTCACACTTGGGAACATGCTACATGGCAAAATGAAGAGAAATAAAAGCACTGGATAAACTGGGGCCTGCACATTTCCGCTGACTTGCTTATCCACAATTACCTCCTATTTGTAAGAGAATAAACCAGAACAGTGACTAATGCAGAGACTCAGAAGGCAGTCTTTCCCAAGGGTAGATAACAGTTTCTGCACAGCAGCAGTGATTAAAGATCAAGCACAGCCACACACGCAGAATAATGCACTTTCAATCCACTTGTTTGCAAGTGGATTTTGCTATTTTGCACAGCTGCAAAGTGCGCTGAAAGTGGATTGAAAGTGCATTCTTCTGCATGTGCAGAAAGGGCCGTAGAGAGAAAGTGTATCACAAGATTTCGACACTGTGAAGTGCCTTGATCTGTTGGGGAATTCATATGCAGCTCTGGTTTCATTTAACCATGAATAAAATTGGCCGTGCCATTATTTTTAAAGTGGAAAATGTAAACCCTTGGTTGTCAGTGGTTTTTATCCTGTAAAAGTGGGCCTCCACTACCTGGGAAATCTCTGCAAGGAGCAGCAAAACAGCGAAGCGATGCAACTCACTGGTGATGAGCATTCCTTTTTATCACAGGCTGATTCAGACTTGGCCTCCTCCGATTCCTGTCATATGACTAATGTCACTTGTTCTGTGAATCTCATGCTGATACCGGAGGATCAGGAATCCAAATCTACCAAGGTTGATAACTGTTCCTCTCTAAGGATTACCAATGCCTATTTTGTGGATTAGCCTTTGGCAAGCATTTACAAGGCAACGCTAAGGACAATTTCCTGAGGTTAAGCCCCACTGAGAAAACCTCAGTAGGATTCTGAGTAGACCTGCTTAAGAAAGGACTGGTCATAACTGAGCTCTCAGTAGCTCATGATCCATTCAACCAATACAATTAATGTTTGGTACACTTTTTTAACCACATCATGTTGGTACTTAAAAGATTCATGACCCCCCCCCCAACCACTTAGGAGTTACACGCATGCAGTACTTCTGAGTAAGCACCCCTAGGCCTGTGCTCCTAGGCCTGTGCTATCTAATCATTTAGACCAGAGGTCTTCAAACTATGGCCCTCCAGATGTTCAGGAACTACAATTCCCATCAGCCTCTGCCAGCATGGCCAAGTAGCAGGGCTGATGGGAATTGTAGTTCCTGAACATCTGGAGGGCCATAGTTTGAAGACCCCTGATTTAGACTGATTGAGATTGTTGGAGGAAAAGCAGGATATAAATGTAATTAATAGTAAGCTAACTCTCTTGTGGTATGCTATTTTATTTGCGACTGAGGTTTGAATAAGGCACGCCACCTAAGACTAGGTTTTTATCTGTTTGTATGCATCTTTAAAGATGGTTGTGAGAAAGTGGCTTTTCATTTTCTTCGATAGGAGAATGCAGGTTATGAGTATCTCCTGGAGGACTTAACTGAAAAAAGGAGGAAAATATCAGTGTGTGGCAAACTCAAAATACTAGAGAAATTGGCCAGTACCCTTAGAAAGCTGCTACTTCTAGGTTACCAGCCTAGAAGGGCAATGGTCCCATTTAGTACAGGTCAACTTCACATTTTCCGTACAAACACATGCAAACAGAAGTTATAGAGGAGTTAAGTGGTCAGCAATTCAGAACAGATTTCCTACTCTCACTTTTGCATGTATACATTTACCTTAGGAATACTTTTATGTTCTAGACTTCCTCCAAGATTTTTCTCTATCCATTCTTTCAGAAGAGGCAACGCTGTACCACCTAACCGATACCTGAACCAAAAAATAAATTATTTTAGAATCAGTTATTTCCTGCCTCCCCAATTGTATAAACTGGATATGACTTCACACAAGCAAAGGGCAGATTATTTATGAAGACAAAGCAAAAGCAACCAAGAAATTACTGATCTGTCAGAGTATCACTTCTTATGAAAATTTTACACATGCAGGAATTGTTAAGAAGAATCAGCCTTGCTAAGAAAAAAGTCAGCACAGCTTCGCCAAGGAAAAGTGCTGTTTGGCCATTCTGTATAATTCTTCGAGAATGGTAACAAACAGATTAATAGAGATAGTTCAGCAGACATTATGACCTGAATCCAAAATTCCTTTCAGTCAACAGAAGGGGAGGATAACTTTTGATTCCCACCCCCGGCACTCCGTGCCAGAACACTATTCTGTAGTGTTCCTATGTTCATTTTTGAAAGAAGCAAAGTTCCGCACTTCTAGAAGGCTCTTCTTTGGATCCAGCCCCATTTTTATTTCGTTTGCCACAAATGAAGCTGAAGATAAGTTTTCACAATGGAAAGGTGGAAAAACCAGCCTCCCCAAAGCTCCACACTGGGAACAGCAATGTCTTTTTCATTCATAATAATGTTAACTATGTGGTCAATCAGTTCTCCAGAGAACAAACGGCTTAAAGAGGAAAGGAGCAGAAAAAGACTAGAGAGCTGCCAAAGAGTAGCCAAACACAGTAACCCCGTGGAACTGCCGCCAACTCTTCCCATATATGGACCATTCGTCTTCATTCATTACCTTTTTCCTGTGAATTCTGCTTGCCCCTTCTTATTGAAGAGGAATTTTGAATCACTGTACCCCCAGCCATTCCACTTCAAAATTTCTTGCCTTAAAAGAAGAACAGAATAGAATACACTCAGTTGGGCAACTGCAATACCATCAATTTAATTTTGAATTTGTAGTCGAACACGCTGTCCACTTTGACAAAACATGTCTCATTATTATTATGAAACCAGTATTGAAACCCACAGTCCTTGGTTCAGTTACAATTATTCATGTAATCTTCAGTGCTGGCTCCAACAAAAGAAGTCCAACGAACTGACTGAACACACAACTGAACTATGAACAGGCCATTCACATGTTACAGCAGAACAACATGACAGTCACAGAAAACCCATTGGATACATTTGGGGGGGGCAGCTGTCCTTTCCTTCATTGGCTTGCACCCAGTAGATTCTAACGAATGTAGGATATAAATCTTTGAAAACAAATTTATATGGAAGCTAAGCACAAGGGTACTTGTGACAGTTCATCATTGGCCATGCTGGCAGGGGCTGATGGGATTTGTAGTCCATGAACATCTGGAGAGCCGCAGGTTGCAGACCGGTGGACTAGCCCAAGGTCACCCAGCAGGCTCCCTGTGTAAGAGTGGGGAAACAAACCCAGCTCACCAGATAAGAGTCTACCACTCATGTGGAGGAGTGAGAAATCAAACCCAGTTCTCCAGATTAGGGTCTGCCACTCCTAACCACTACACCCCACCGGCCTTTCACATATGAAGAATATAGCCCAAACCTTAGGAAGGAGGCAGCTCAAACTTCACATCAAGCTAGCAATCCAACACACAAATTAAATAATAAATGATTGTGAAAAGTCTGCAAAACTAACACACTCGCCTGACAAGGAGTTTCTGAAGGAAGAAAAACAGACTGTATCCAAGGAGCTGACAAACATGAACCCCTGCTAATGAACTAGGCAGTTTGCCATTGATGATGCCGCATCACTAAACAGTTTGATATAAAATGTTGGTTATTCTGCTTTACTCAGAAGGCACGGAGCAGAACATTTTAACTTGCAACAGCTTTATGTAGAATTCTGTATTACTAGTTTAGGCCTGGAAAACGGCAGCTGAAAACGATCTGAACATTTTCACACGTGTCCCTGGATATGATTGATCAGTTGGTAAAAAGTTCTAACAACCATGTGCGAATAGTTAAGACAGCCAATACACATCACTTTATCATTAACCAAAACAGAGGTATACAATGTCCAGAACAGTTGAAACATGAGGCAAAATTTCTTCCAGCTTTCAGGCAAAGTTTGAAAATTTAGGAGGCAAAATCAAAATATATACTTTCTGAACAAGGCCAAACTTATTCCATGGCTTTGAAATAAAATGCTTCATTTATCATTTAACATATAAAATTGTACTGTTAGAGATAATTCAGTTAATTTAAAAGTACAAATGTTTTCTATGATCAAAAATCCCTGACTGGTTAGCGTTTAGACGGGAGACCTCTAAGGCAGTGATGGCAAACCTATGGCACGGGTGCCAGAGGTGGCACTCGGAGCCCTCTCTGTGGGCACGCGCACATAGAGTTCATCATGTGGGGGAACGGAAAATCACCCCCCACACACACACACACACCTAGGCTGGCCTGGGCCACTGAGAACGACGTGTGTGCACCGCGGTGAGCAGGGAGGACTCAGCTGGCGGACCTGCTGCCTGTGCTCCGGGTGGCTGCTGCACGAGGGGGGGGGGCGCAGAGGAGGTAGAGATGCTAGAGAGGCACAGAGCGGTGCGTGCGGGACTTGCTGGAGGCTAGAGCAGGCTGGCCCCTGCTCCAGCAGGTGGGGCGGAGGAAGAGGGAGCCAACCGTTTTTTTCTAAACGAAAACCTCAGCATTCAGGTTGAATTGCCGGGTTTGGGTTGCCATTTGGGCACTCAGTCTCAAAAAGGTTCGCCATCATTGCTCTAAGGCATATAAGGGTTGTGATGTAATGACAAGCAATGGCAAACCGCCTCTAAATGACTGTTGCCTTAAAAATCCTACGGGGTTGCCATAAGACAGCTGTGACCTGACAGAAAAAAACAAAATTACAAATACACCCAATTGTTACGGTCCTGATCACCCCCAACATATTATTGCAACATATTTTCTTTGGTAAAATCATATTGGCAGAAGCCAGTTGTCACACACCTCTCTGTGTAGGTAGCAGAATGTCCACTTGGCAGCAAGCCAAAGGCAAAAGGTTTGCTTTACAAAATCTAATCAAGGGGATGAATTACTCCAGTATAATTTGGAGGTCTCATTTTGTTTGTGGGCATGATCTTGATTACCACACCTTGCTAAAATACTGTAAGACAAAAGAATATGGAAAGACACCTTGGTATCAGATGTTGCATTTCATTGTCTCTTTTAGGAAATATGTCAGCAACAAATGGTTGCTTCTTTGCTTTCCCTCCACCTATTGTCTCAGCCAAATTTGAATAACCTGGGCAGTGTCTCTACAGAGTTAATCTGCATGAAGCCTTACAGCGCTTCCCCCTTAGCATAACAAGCAATTGGCCCTATTGTCCCGGACTTAGTAATAGATGAGCTGATTAACTAGATCAGCACCCCAAACCCAGCAGATGTGGAGAAACGAAACTTAGTGCAATTGGTCCATTTTTCCCGCCAAGAGAACGATCTACCTTATAAAAGCCTGGTTCACCTGCAACACCTTGCTCATTGCCAACTTGAACCTCCCTTAGTCCTGCACGATATATTGTCTTCTACTGGGTTTCTGTGCTGGCGTGGAATCCCTGCCTTCTACTACGTATACTCCTTAAGATCATTAGGTAACGTATCACCCCGCTGCTTCCCAGCTCCCTCTCTATCCTCCCACCTACTTTTCCAACCTTTCTATATATTAGGAACTTGTATGTATGTGCTCTTATGCCTTGCTGTACGTATGCTTTTGAAACCAAATTTATATAAATATTTTAAAACTCAATTTGGACTTTTGTATTACTCTGCGGAACGCTCCTTGCCATCCATTCCCCGTTTACATAGTCTAAAAGATCCTCTCCTAGCAACCTCTCGCATTGCCAAGTCGAGTATTTTCCCAATAGCTACTTTAAGATACTTGTGTGCTGTTACACTCTTAGCAGCTGGTGGAGATTCCTTAGAAATAAGTTCACAACCCCTGTTAAGCTAGGTAACACAATGCTAGAAACATAGCTGCATACAACTGTACCCTATGCTACCTCAGTACATGTCTCTTAGGGTCAAACACATGTCAAGTCACAACTAGACTCACAGTCAGACATACGTTGGGGAATCGCATCTTTAAAAACACTTATTCGCTTGATGCTATCAGGAGGAAGAAGACACTTCCAGTGTCTCTCTTGTGCCTGTTTGGCCAGCAAAAATAGTGGGGGGAAAGGCTTTCCCCACCTTTCCCTTGGCTCCACATGTCCTTTCTAGGACACATAGAACCAGAGAAAAGACGCAAAAAGCCCAATGCTACCATTTCCGCTGTCAAAAGCAAGGTGGGAGGGAAACTGGAAGCTCCTTCTCCCCCATCACAGCCCCGAGCAAAAGAGCGCTTTTTAAGGTGAGTTCCCCCAGTTTACACTTGCTACCAAGCCTGGCCTGAGACATGACACATCCTGAGCATACCACGTTGTTACATCCTAGGTTTCTGCCATCTGAGAGAGAGGGGGGAAGCAGCAGAAAAGAAAGAACAGGGAATTTTTTAAAGTGAAGAAAAGTGATGCTTGGACCAAAACACTCTGCCATAGTTCTACCAGCGTCTTTGGATACAGGGCTAAAGCAAACAGTATTGGGACACAGAATTCAGCACCAAATTTCTGCTTGTGCTAGAGCTCTTGCACAAGTGGAGAGGCAAGCAACAGGCTGCAGCAGCTTCTTGCATTAAATAAAACAAAATATGGAATAAAGTTCTAGATGCTGCAAAAGATCTGTTGAGTGCAAAGCAGCACTTGGGCAGTTTATGCTCCTGCTTATGCATTACTGTATGCAAGTCAATACACGGAACGTGCTGAACCTCATCTATGGAAGTTTAATGAAAATTTTTATTATTCAGCAGGGTTGGAACTGCAAAACCCCTATGGAATACTTCCTGGGACTGCAGAAATTGTGATTTACGGGAACTTATGCTAGTACTCATCTTGGACACAAGCCTCAAGAAGAAGAGTTGAGATTTATAACCCACTTTTCTCAACCAAAAGGAGTCTCAAAGCAGCTTACAAACTCCTTTCCCTTCCTCTCCCCACAACAGACACCTTGTGTAGTTGGTGGGGCTGAGAGGACTGTGACTAGCTCAAGGTCGCACACAGGTTTCATGCGTAGTCACGAGGAAACAAATCTGCTTCACCAGATTAGAGTCCACCTGCTCTTAACCACTACACTACACTGGCTCTCACATGGTGAAGACCCAAGCCAAGACTAAGAAGTTACCTAACCCAGAGGATTACAGGTCTGTTGCCATTAGAGCTTTCTTGATCAACTGAATTTCAGAATGCATAAGCCACTGGTCTACCAAAGAATACCCTTCCAGGAATAGTGTGAAAGATCTCTTCTAGGTTAGGATCTCTTCTATCCTTTAGGACAGTGGTTCTCAACCTGGGGGTCGGGTTGCTTCTCTGATGCCTCTCTGCATCAGTGATCTCCATCTGTAAAATGGATAAATGTTAGGGTTGGGGGTCACCACAACATGAGGAACTGTATTAAAGGGTCACGGCATTAGGAAGGTTGAGAACCACTGTTTTAGGAGGATGTCCCAAATACTTTAAATTCAGAGAGCTTTTAAATGATGTTTTGATGGTGTCATTAGGAATACTGATCTGATTTTGAGCTGCTGTTATTGAATATGGATCTTTACATACATATTTAACTCCCATTATATCCAGGGCATTCCATATCCCATTCAAGGTGCACTCATATTTACAAGAATGTCACTTTAAAATAATTACATGTACTCAAGCTGACTTCAGAAAGAAGCTTTAATTTAGCTGAAACAATTCAGCAAAATTAAACTACTTACTTTAAAATGAGGATTTTAGTCCTCTGTGAAAGCATTTCAATGCTTCTGGTACTATGTTGCCTATGTATAAACTTATTTGTGATAAATAAGTGGGGTTTGGGTTGCAATTTGGGCACTCGGTCTCGAAAAGGTTCGCCATCACTGCCTTAAGACCTTTCACAAAGAAACAATGGAGGAAAGGGGTAGTGCCTACTAGAAAATCTGAAGAATTCATACTGGATTTGTTGTTCAGAAAAACATGGCTCTGTAAACCTGATCCCAAAGATAGGATCTACTTCCATCCCTAACACAGGAAGCCTGTGTTACCATTTCATAGCCCGTGTTACCATTTCGTTTTCCTTTCGCAACTCTACAGAGTAAAATAATCTCTCCATAGCCAGTTCAACACATACTTCAGGTAAATGCTGGCAAATCAAGAAACCAAGGAGTTGCATCATCACCAGCATTACAATTCTGGTTTGCGATGTTTTCCTTGTTCATGCTTTCTGTCAAATGACTCAATTCAAAGATGAATTATATCACACTAGATATTAGATAAGACAGCAGATAGGACCCAACACAATACATACGAGCTAGAAGAGACAAACTTCTAAGTGGTGTAAAAATGTCCAACTCCTTTCAGTAAGGTTAGAAAGTTGAGATCCCATACACAGAGGGTGTGGTTGTTTATCACATGTCTGCAACACAAATCTCTAACTTTCTTGATTCAGCTGCAAGTATCCATGGATACCTTCTTTCTTACAATTTCCAGTCCACTTATCTAAAATCCAGTTACTATAGTAGCATTGCATCATTGTGATTAACACTTGTTGACAACGCTATAAAAAATTCTCGGCAACATCAGGACTTGATGATGTGATTATTATTTTCACACTGGGAAATACAATCCTGACAGCAGGGAAAGTTAACATTTGGACAAACTGAACATCAAGAACAGATACGTTCAAAATAATTATCTTTTTTCACCCAGCCATTAAGACTGCCTTGTTCCTGGCTAAACAACTTGCTATTGAGTCAAACAGCTACTGCCAAGAGTGGAATAGCAAACAGCATTGCTATCATTCCTCCCTGCCTCTGACACATACGCTGTTGCAGTTGCTGACTTACCTCCCTTCGGTACTATAAGGACCCTACCCCCTCAAGTATTCAGTTTCCCAAATCTGCAAACAGTGAAAGATATCTGGAACATCCATTGTTTGTACTGCGGGTGCAACATCCCAGAAGAAGGTGGGAGGAGAAGACTAACTTCTGCATCTTTCCAGCAAAATGCAGGATTTGTGTCTTCAATTGTATAGTTCTTCATCTGGAGATCTCCAGAAGCTTTCAGTTACTACTGCTTTGCTATAATGACCTTTGTTTCAAAACCTATCTACCAACTTGGGCCACTTTTCAATCCCAAGGAGCATGGTAGAATTTATTTATTTTATTGGAGTTGGATGCCACCTCCCCCTTGCAGATTCAGGGCAGTTTCCAACAAATTGAGTGTACAATCCTAAAACATAAAAGTATAAATACACAACCAATTAAAAATCCTAGATGGCAAATAAACTTGATTTACATTCAAACAACATATACCCCCCCCCCCCCCCCCCGACAATATTTGCAGCAGAGGAAAAGAATGGAGGCCATAGGGTAGCTGTCTCAACCATAGCTCTGGTGGAACAACTCTGTCTTACAGGCCTGGCAAAGCTGCATCTGATCCTGCAGGGCTTGGATCTCCCTAAACTGAGAGTTCCTCCAGGTAGGAAACAGGGCTAGCTGGATATCTTTCAGGCCAGGGACCACCAGTAGATTGTTCACACATTTACACTTTGACCTACAGCTACAAGAACTAGCAGGGAAATTAACTGAAGTTGGGATTTCCAGAACACAAACCTAAGAGTTAGAAGTTTACAGAACAACAAATTCCTGCAAGAAACAAACACACACTAACAACCTGCTTCTAAAATTAGGATTTAAGGGAGTCCAATTGGGCTTCTCCTCAAGCAAGGCCACAGAATGATCAAATGGCTCTACTGTAGATCACTCTACGGTGGTCAACTGAAGATCCAATTAACTTTCTGGGATTTAGTTCTGAATAGATGTTTTTAGGATTAAGACTGCAGGATCTAAATATCCACTCCTACACAATTTAGCAGTCACACATCTCATTTAGTTTACATCTGACAGTGGACTAAGAATCCATGCTAATAACCACAATTGAGAAATAGGCCAAGTGAATTTTGAGAAACAGGGCAGGGCACCAACTTTGGGGGCAGGTTGGCAGACAGAACAATCTTATGCATGTTTACTCAGAAGCCCTGTTTTTATCCAGGGTATTTTTTAAAAAAATCCTGTCTGTTATCTGGTTCTTATGCATTTGACACTTGCTGATGCGCTAGCTGCTTTTAACAAGACGATGCAAAACAACTCAATTTAATTAGCCACCGAGCTTACTCAGAGGTAAGTGTTCTCAGAATATACAGTGTATGATCAGAAAAGGTGGGTGTAATTTTTACCATTTAAATGAGAGAACTGAACCTAACCTTGCAATTATAGCGCATCATGGTCCAGCAGGCAATGCTAAAAAACAGGTACCTGCTTCCTCTTGCAAGAGTACCTTTCCACAAAATCTATATCCTGTTTTGTACATGACTTATGTCCGTGCAGTCTGTTTCTGATAGGCAGTTTCCCCTTTAGATAATTTGGTTTCCTCTTTAAACTGCTTGTCTAATAAATCCACAGCTTATAGCTACACACCTATGACTACCAACTTGGAAGCAAGGACTTCAGAAATTAAGGGCCCATTTTATAGTGAGACGCATCTAAGACCAGACGACTCCACAGCTTCCTGAGAAGCCTGGAGCAGTTTCCAAAGCCTTCTCCCGTCCAATAAATTTCGCCATTAAAACCCACCCGGTTGCTGAGGAAAGCGCAACGGCCGCCCTGCGGGTCAATTGAGAGGGAGCAGCACCCTTCAGCCCCGACCCTCCTTGGGCGAGGAGAAGGAAAAAGCAGCACCGGGTGAAAACCCATCCCGCCCCTTCATCGCGCCTCTCCGGGGCCGGCGGTCCCCAGCCACGCTTCCCAGGACTCACCGCCTCTTGGGGAAGGTGCTCGGGGGAGACTCCGCCGACGGCACCGCTCGCCCTCGGCACTGACTGGCTGACAGGGACGTCTCCGGAGCGCCGCGCAGGTGGCCCGAGAGGACAAGCAGCCTCCGGCGCGCCACGGACTCGGAGGATGAGGCAACGCCGCTTCCACTACCGCCCGGCCCCGCCGCCGCCATTGCACTTCCGTGTCGCGCAGTCAAGCAACGTCGGGTGAAAGGTCATGCCTGACCCGAGTCGCGTCTTATAGGTTCTCCCCCCGCCAACCAGGCGCGCGCGCGCGCGTCTGAGTCTGGGGCCGTTAGTCTCGCGCCTTCGTTGTTCGTCACGCCTAGGAAGCGAGATAAGCCACGCCCTTGGCCCCGCCCGGCTTTCCTCCCGTCCCTCAGGTTGACTGTGGAGTTTAGATGCTTGTTATCCCAGTCGATGCGCTGTTGTTGTTTTTTTAAAATCTCGAGTAACTTCTGTAGAGTTATCTGGAAACCCCCAAATCATAAACTCTATTTCTGCTTTGGTTCAGGGAGACACTATGGACCACAGGTGTCAAACTCGCAGCCCTCCAGATGTTATGGACTACAGTTCCCATCATCCCCTGCCAGCATGATGCTGGCAGGGGATGATGGGAACTGTAGTCCATAACATCTGGAGGGCTGCGAGTTTGACACCTATGCTATGGACAATATACTGAAATTGATGATTCCAGAGGGGTAGCGATATTAGCATCAAAATAAAACGAGGCACTTACTATTGCGGCTTATAGCAGCTTTCTTTTCTCTCTGGCTTTTATAGGACCAGCAATCTTTTTTCTGAGACAGGCCTACAATTGCCTAATCCTGAATCGCAATTTCTTAGCACTTACAACCATGAGGTCCTGAGCTGTGCTCTTGATTTTAATTAAAGGCAAACAAGTGTGTTTTTTAAAAAATGCAACGGGGATCCAGATTATTTTAAACGGATCCTCATGAATTCATATGATTTTTCAATTGGGATGAAATTAAACCACTGTGAAACTATAGATCATAGTCTACAGGCAGCACCAACACAATCACGCATCCCACGCTCTGTGGCGCTGCAGTGGCGCAAAAACCTGCTGGCAAAACATGGATCCTCATGATTTCTACACTAAGTCATCCCACAATAACTAGCACATCACAGCTCATGCCCCTGGCCACATGTCTGAACACAACAATCACGATCCCACACTCCGTGGTGCTGCAGTGACACAAAAACCTGCTGGAAAAACACGGATCCTTGTGTATCCTCATGAACACTATAACATCTTAGCTCTTGTTCCTAGCCACATGTCTGAACACATCCACCATATATGCCATGCTTAGCTGGAAAGCATGAAAGTTGGAAAGTATGGATTCTCATGAACCCCACAATGGCAGCAACAAGTGACATGTTAAATCTATGGACACAGCTTGCCACCAAGATCAATCACCCACTGTTTTGCAGGACTGCCATCATTCAAAAAGATGGATCTGAAGCACTGTTATTCATGGATCCTCTGGCTTTTAGCAAATTTACCATGAATTCACATATCAAGTCTATAACCACAGACTCTACCACATAAACACACATTGCAGGTATCAGGGGGTAGCTCCCCAGTGCAGACATGGTTCTGAAGCCTGTGCCTCTGTGCTTGCTGACACAGTATTTAGCCTCCATTTGGCCATTGTTATTAGTACTTCTCTGCCATGGGGCATCCCTGAAAAACACACCAGAGCATGCCTAATCCGTCTGAGTTCCAGTAAATAAATATACTGTGTGGACTTGTTTTTGGATCAAAATCCATGAACAGCAAAACCTTGGCAATTGTCTCCTTATCTGTAAGGAGGGTATCAGTGATTATCAGAATAGAAGAAGCTCTTGTCCCAGGGGTATTCTCTCCAACAGATTGTGTTATATCTGCCCCCAGTGCAAGAATCGAACAACATAGAATCATACAATCATAGAGTTGGGAGAGAACCAAGGGCCATCAAGTCCAACTCCCTGCCATCAACGCGCTCCTGACAGATGGCCATCCAGCCTCTGTTTAAAAACCTCCAAACAAGGAGACTCCACCACACTCTGAGGTAGTGCATTCCATGGTTGAACAGTCCTTACTGTCAGGACGTTTTTCCTGATGTTTAGGTGGAATCTCTTTTCCTTCACCTTGAACCCATTACTCCTGGTCCTTGTCTCTGGAGCAACAGAAAACAAGCTTGCTCCCTCACCAGCATGACATCCCTTCAAATATCTAAACTTGGCTATCATGTCACCCCTTCACCTTCTCTTCACCAAACTAAACCTCCCCAGCTCCCTAAGTCTCTTCTTGTAGGACATGAATTCCAGACCTTTTACCATTTTGGTTGCCCTCCTCTGGACCTGTTCCAGCTTGTCCTTCTTGAATTGCAGTGCCCAGAAATGTTCACAATATTCCAGGTGAGATCTAACCAATGCAGAACAGAAAGGTACAATTACATCCCTTGAACCTGACACTATATTCCTATTGATACAGCCCAGAATCGCATTGGCTTTCTTGGCCTCTGCATCATGTTCCGTTTGGCCTCTGCATCATGTTCAGTTCATCATTTTCACTACTGACTCATGTTCAGTTTGTGGCCTGTAGACTCCCTGGCGATATCCCCACTGCTGATTAATCCCGGGATACTCACCTGAAATACCCAGGTTTTATGAAGAACTCCCCACAGCAGTTTAAATTTTCCTGGTCACATATTTTATGTGTTGTACTATACCAACCTGTGGAATATGTTGGTTCACTGTTTCAAAATCTAGTGGATTGACAGTCTGGACGCATGAAAACCTGTGGTAGTTCTTTTGAATCAATGCCAATGCAAAAACAGTGGTACCAATCTTTGCAGTTTCCTTCACAGTAAACCATGGTAAGGTCACTGCTGGGCCTCATGCACTTCTCCTTCAAAAAACATTGTGACCAGTGGCCTTCGAAGGTAAAATCCTTGAGCAATAGGCCAGTGTATCCTCGTATCCCTCTGGCCATGATCTAGACACAGTAATACAAGACTCTTTCAAAATACGTCTCCTCTTGGAAGGAACACTGGCAGTTTCCAATGGGATATATTTGTCTTGTCCTTCAAGATAGGTTTTCCCTCTGAACCAGATTATTTCTTTTGTGATCCAGGGTCCAGTAGTAGCCATATGCTTTTGTGTAAATTGTAATTGGGCAGCAGAAGCAATCAGATATGCAACGGTACATGTGTAAGCACCACAGTCAACTGGAATTACTTTGCCTGGGTATATCAGTTGGTGAAAAAAAAACCAGTCAGCAAAACTATAGGGGCATTTTGAATCCACCTCATACAGGCATGCTAAGAAGGATGTTATCATATCAGTCACATGATAATTCAATCCATGCTTGGAATCTAGATAGAGCATGGTCTCCCTTTTAAAGATAACTATCAGTATCCAGTGGACTTCCTCCTCATTTACTGGAATGGTCAAAACATCTTTCTGTAGCACTCCATATTTCAAACAGCACTTCAACGTTTTTGTTGACAATCTTTGACACATCAAGGTCTGAATGAAGTGGCAACTAAGTGGGAAAATTGTTCCCTCATGAACTAGCTCTTTGCCCATGATCACCCTGGAAGCAAGAAATGCATCTATAATGTGGTCATTTATCCAGTTTGATCCTTTCAGTGTGTCTATGTCATAATCACACACACAAGTCCAGTGGTTTCTTGACTGAGTGTGGTGAAGGTACAGTTGAACCACGGAGGGTCAGACGTACAGAGCAGTGATTTGTCCAAACACTTCTCACTTTGTGTTGGAAACACAGAGCTGCTATGAGAAGAATCAATACTGGCCACTCTCGAATCCTCTTTCCCATCTTTTGGAGTGGAGCTCATCTGGGGTCGAGTGCTTTCCAGTTGTGCCATAATCAGTAGATGATCTGCCTTTAAGGAGTCAAACTCCTCAGCTGCCTCCACTGAGTCAGATGCTGGAGCCATAATTATATTTTCCTGCAGTCTGGGGAACTTTCTTCTTAATCTAGTCTTCTGTCTTTTATTTCACCTCAGCTGCGTGAGCTGCAACCGGTGAGGCTTCCCTGGTACTGATGGCATGCCAATGGATTTTTTGGCAGCTATAAAATGGTAACAAGTCCTAGAGGATGGACAAGGCCAACTTTGGGGAAAAGATGGACAACATAATTTTGTTCATCACTCACCACAAACACACCCAGCTGTGGACAAAGAGCTGTTAAGTTGTTCTGTACTGTAAGGTCTGCTAGTGCTTTAATCTTTCTTAGGCTGTGGAAGTTCTCCATGTTGTATGAGATTCATTATTTGTGATGCATCACAAGCTATATGAGGAAAGACTGTATGTTCTAGTGATCTCGAGTGCTTGATAAACTGAGGCTGCAAATGAAGGTTTCTAGTGTTGCATAATCCACGCAAAGTTTCTCTCCAGTAAAAGTTTTGCATTGCATATAGTGATAACACCATTGTCTCCATTATCATTTTTTTCCATTGTGAAAGTCTTTTCAGAGCTGCATGAAAATTCTTAGAGACATTTGTCGTGATTCCACTTTGTTCTGTTCCCCAAGCAAACTAAATTCAGGTGCCTTGTACTGGGCCAGAACAGAGTGTAAGACCCACAAACAAATGAGTAACAGTTCAAAAACGATTTAATAATATTGAAAGCTTAGGGCTCTGACTCATCTTATGAAGTCTAAATAAAGAATACTTGCAAAGCTGGAAATGTTGGGAGATGGTTTGAAGAATTTGCAGTCATCAACTCTTTTCTTAACTGCTTCTACAGAAGTCTGTGCTGCTGGCTTCTTCTGGGTTCTCCCAGTACCCTCTGCTTGGACTCTGTTTCCTTGCAACTCTGGAAACTGGATTACTGAAAATATCATGGGTCTTTTACACCCTAAACGTCTGAGATATTGCTGTCTCCAGCCTTCTCCAGACACCTGAACTAAGACAAACTGTAAAGAAGGAACTGCTAAAAGAATGCTATGGTGCATTGCCTCTAGAGGGCTTCTTAAAGGGACAGGGGCTAACCATAGAAAACTATTAAAAAAACAACTAAACCCATTCTAACTAAGGGAATAACTGAAGCTTAAATAAGGAAAATTGTGAGGGCATCCCTGGGGGCATGACACACTTTCTTTCATTATATATGTTCAGTTTCTTGAGAATCCAGGCACTGACATGAGTTAAGATTGCTTGGTGCAGCTCTTCTTAAAAGTAATCCAAGAATCCTTTGCTCCATCTTCTACTGAGTTTATTTAATTGTGATGGTATTTGGCAAGTTGCCAGTCACACAATCCAGAATGAAGGAGTTAATGTTGTGCATGCTAATTAGTTAGTGAGGTCAGAAATCAGTGACCAAATAATTGACCCCTATTGGTCAAGCAGACCTGGCATGAGATACATGCAGGTCTGCACAGAGACAATAGGTATATAATCTTTGGCTCATTCCACACATGCAAAATAATGCACTTTCAAACTGCTTTCAGTGCTCTTTGAAGCTGTGCGGAATGGCAAAATCCACTTGCAAACAGTTGCGAAAGTGGTTTGAAAACGCATTATTTTGCATGTGCGGAAGGGGCCTTTGTTACTCTCTGCACATGCTCTCCAGTAGCTTATTAGCCATGTGATAGCCAAAGTAATAGCTAGCAAATGGAGCTAGCTGGATAGAAAAATACTTTCTTGTTTTTCACCTAAGTTCACCCTTCCCTTCTTGTATAGATAGTGAACTCTATTTTCAGTAAGCAACTGTCTCTCTCTTTATTGTGCAAACTCTGCATATGTAAGAACTGTGATATAATTATCACAACTAAGATTCACAACAAATTGAATGTGCAGTTTTGCTCAAAATTTGACCTCAGAAGGTGAAAGAAGTTGGCAATGTACACCTTGGTATCTTCCAAACTGCCACCATGTTTCTTCAACCAGAACATGATGTCTGAGAGCTGACCTTTGCAGGAGAAGGAGCGTAGTGGTTAAGAGCAGGAGCAGCAGTGGCATAGTGGTTAAGAGCAGGTGCATTCTAATCTGATTCCCAGCTCTGCCGCTTGAGCTGCGGAAGCTTATCTGGGGAATTCAGACTAGTGTACTCCCACACACACCAGCAGGGTGACCTTGGGCTAGTCACAGTTCTTCTGAGCTCTCTCGGCCCCACCTACCTCACCGGGTGTTTGTTGTGAGGGGGGGGAAGGGAAAGGAGATTGTAAGCCCCTTTGAGTCTCCTACAGGAGAGAAAGGGGGGATATAAATCCAAACTCTTCTTCTTCTTTGTATACATTGGTATTAAATATCCCTTACCCAGCCTCCTGCAACATTAATAAGCAGTCTACTGTAATGCTAATTTCCCCCACTATATTGAGAGACTGTGTCTCCACCCTGGGTAACAGCAGAGTTCAGGGATGTAAAACTTTATGGAACATGGGATGATTTAAACTCACCCAGACAGGATGATGTGCAATCTTATTGGAATATCTGGACGATCTGTTATGAATAGTACCCTGTTTCCCCTAATATAAGACATCCCCGAAAAATAAGACATAGTGGAGGTTTTGCTGAAGTGCGAAATATAAGGCATCCCCTGAAAGTAAGACGTAGCAAAGTTTTTGTTTGGAAGCATGCCCGACGAACAGAACACAGGAAAAATAAGACATCCCCTGAAAATAAGACATAGCACATCTTTGGGAGCAAAAATTAATATAAGACACTGTCTTATATTCGGGGAAACACGGTATGTCATCCTAGGAGTCCACATAAGTGTGAACAATTTTGTAGCAAGAGCTTGGGAGACTACATCGTGTCTCTTTGCTACAGTTTTGAGACAGGCGCAAGGTGAGAGTTTTAAATTGCTTCATACCACCATTGTATGAGTCATCTCATCTGTATCATGAACATATTACAGAATCACACAAAGTTGATGCATAAGCTGCATCTGAGATCCATTTTGAATCTAAAATGTTTCACAAATCTTTATGATTTGTTAGCAACTGCATAATATCAAACTCATATTTCAGCCCCTCTACCCACATATTCATCCGTCCAGTGGTGGGATCCAAAAAATTTATTTATTTATTTATTTATTTATTTATTTATTTATTTATTTATTTATTTATTTATTTATTTTGATTTATTATACCGCCCCATCCCCGTAGGGGATGGTTCCCATGGTGGTGGGATTCAAACTGTGGTTCCCATGGTGGTGGGATTCAAACTGTGGCGTAGTGCCAATGGGGCTGGGCGGGGCACAACGGGGGCTTAGTCGGGCATTCTGAGGGCGGGGCATTCCTGGGCAGGGCTGTGGCAAGGACGCAGCTACTGTGCTGGTCCTTGGGCGGGAAACGAATGCACGCAGGCACAGGCTGCCACGCACGCCGGTGCACCTCCTGCTAGACTGCTTCAAGTTCTGCGCGCTACTGCTGAGAGAAGGGGCATAACCAAGGCAAAAATCACATGGCAAAATCACCAATTAGTAACCCCCTCTTGGCACACACAAATAATTAGTAACCTACTCTCGGGAACCTGTGAGAACCTGCTGGATCCCACCTCTGCATCCGTCAATCCTTGGTCCAGCAGCAAGTCAAAAGATATAATTTTAATCATTTTCTTAATACAGTATATCAACTTTTCAAACTAATCCACAGAAGTTAATATTTCCCACACACACACAAAATTTTTCAGCCCAGCTAATAATTGTGTCTAGCTTGAAAATCCATGGACGGATTCCAAGGTGGGTCTGTGTGACAATATTTTGAGCCCAAATCCACATGAAAATAGCCTGAGCATAAAGAAGAAAACTCTAATTTTGCCACCTCTCACTTCTGAATGGTTCTACACCCGGTTTAAGGAACACTTCAAGTGAGGAGAGTGACCCACAAAATGGCAATAGGGTATCTTTGGCAAAGCAGTGAGGTGCCTCTAGCAGCCTGGAACAAACACCCAAGATCTGGATAGTACAAGTACTCCTGTCATCTGTCCTCTTCTGTGGCTGGTGCAACAAGTAGGAAAAAATTAGGCAAAAAAGAAGGAGGGAGGGGGAATGTTGCAACATCACTTTTAGTCACATAATTAGAAGCAATGTGGGATGCACAACATCACTACTAGTTCTGCAACAGGAAATGAGGTCATAGTGTTGCATGCAGCCGTGCAATTCCCAGCCTCACTTCCAGAAACTTACAGAGCTTGCTTGCCCTTGGCTTGCAACCCCATGTAGAGTCAAAACATAGGTAAAATTTGTTAAGGGGGATAATACAGGGAAAGCAGTCAAAATAATATGCATTCAGTAATAACAGCTGTGACATATGCCAGGCAGCGGGGGGGGGTGGGGGTGGGGGTGGTAGGGACAGGGCAGGGCCCTGTTCTCAGAGCTAAAGCTCTCTCCGGTTACTCACAAATAACCATCCATAAGCTTCTTCAGTGTTCAGAGTTAAATATATGGCTTAAAACATTATAAACTATACGTTCATATCAGGGGGGGGAGGTATGCCTGGAAAATTGTACTACCCTGGCAGCACCCCAGGCTCATTTACTTAGACCCCTTTCTTAGGGTAGCCAGGATGGATTTAATGGGAATAGAGTGCATTCTAACTTGCCCCACACTGCACAATCTTTTTCAGAGAGTAAAGATCCACTGAATACATCTGAGTAGGATTCTGAGCATATCGGCTTAGGACTATTTTTTCATTTCCTTTAGCTACCTGTAGCTGAAATATCCAGTACATATATATCCCTTTATTGGCATCAAAAATATAATCCAGTATAATAATTAAAAGGAGGCACATTGGATTAATATTAAAAAGTAATATAAAACAGACTAGAAAACAAAATTATAAAAATACATATTAAATATCCAGTAACTGTTTCCTGTGAGCCCTTTGGGGGTAGAGTGGTTTATCAAATTGAATAAATAAATACATAAACAAACAAACAATAAATAAATAAACGGTTCTCGGTTAGTCTGAAGCGATCTATTAAACATCTAAGCTTGTTACCCGCAAAGCACGTTTCCCCCCCACCCCCATATGTTGCTTTCTAACTCTCATTTCTTAAGTGTTCCTGCCCCACAGGATTTTCATCTGACCTACTGACTTGAGAAGCTATGAATAAATCATGGTAATACTTCTATCACACAATACTAGAAGCCTGGCCATTCAAAACATCTATGCACATTTTTTTCCCACGGAAGTAGGAAGGCAGAAAGCCAAAAGATAAAGTGAGCAAGTGTATGTTAACGTGTCCCTTGAAAGTTCATCTTTGCAGTTCTATCTAAGCACCGAGGGATCCAAATGTGGCAAATAATTGAATGGAAAGGCAAGAGGCAGAATTCACAGGATGGGGATTAGAAAGTTGATTTCTGGGACATATTCTGTCCCCAGCTATAGGACAAACAGAAGAGTCCCAAAACATAACTCCTTCATTTCTGAACTTGAAAGGGGAGGCAACTTGGAGGGTTTAATTCCAGGTCATGGAAGTAAAAAGTAGAAGATGTCTGGCTTTCCAGATAGGGAAGAGGTAGTGTTTCTGGGTAGCAGGCAAGGCCTCGTCTGTAACATGAAGCTTTGGCTGGCAATTCAGTAGTCTAAATTGGGTCACAAGGTCACCCAAAGACAGGCACACCTTTATTTGAGAAATGCTTATGCAACAGGTTCTATTTGTGACTACCTGGTTAATCATTGGTAGTCTTTGATGAAGAAACTTATGGCCAGATATCAAGAGAGGCAAAGCTTCACTTGGGACAGCATATTTTATTTCTGTTAGTACAGTGAAATTAGGTGTGGTCCTCCTCCTTCTGCCAGCTTTATTTCTGATACTGTGGTAGTGATGCCAGCCCTGTTCACTGCTTGATGTGGCATTCAGAAAGGAGCTCTTCCCAGACTTAAAGCAGAGGAAGGAATGGACTGAAATAAAAGCTGTCTTGTAACAACCACAGGGTCTCACATTAATAATCAATAGCGTGAAAAAACAAATCAATATTAGCTTTACCAAACTAGCAAACACCAATCAAATCTAGACCCCCCTCCCCCCCGATGGGACTCAAGGATCTGCACAATGCATTAATCCTAGACTGGACTAGATCGTCTAGGGTCCATTTCTCATTCAGCATTGGTACAGCCCAGAGTCCCACTTGGTTTAGGGCCCAGAAATTATATTATTGCTGTCTGCTAGGAAGAACCAGCATGGTATAGCAGTTAAAAACAGCAGACACTGATCTGGAGAACCAGGTTTGGTCCTAACCTTTGCCAGTTGATTATACAGTTATAAATTAAAGGTTGATGTCACTTAGCAAAAATCATAACCTTGAACTTGTCATAATTCATTTCCAATTTTTCCCTAAAACAGTACTGAGAAAAACATTTCAACAAATGCTGAAGGCCCACAGGAGTATGAGAGAGAAGGAAGGTATCATCTTCATATAGCAGTAAAGGAATTTCAACATTAGCTAAAGGAGGGGAGTGACGATCAGGTGATTTCAACTTGGCAAAAAGGTCATTAAAATATAAATTGAACAATAAAGGAGTCAAAATACATCCCGGACGGATCCCTCTCTGCAAAGGATCTAGACCAGGGGTAGGGAACCTGCGGCTCTCCAGATGTTCAGGAACTACAATTCCCATCAGCCCCTACCAGCATGGCCAATTGGCCATGCTGACAGAGGCTGATGGGAATTGTAGTTCCTGAACATCTGGAGAGCCGCAGGTTCCCTACCCCTGATCTAGACGAATGACCAGCATTGCTGTAACAAACACATGCAATAGGAGGGCTAATAGAGGCTTTTTCCAAACAAAGCATTTAAAATGTTTTGCAAACATTTTGAAAAGCATTGTTTTCATGTTTTTTGTCTACCTAGCGCAGAAAAATTAGCATTTCAGATGAAAACAGTTTTCTTTTTTTAAGTGCAATGTGTCTTCAAAGCTACAAAGACTTGAAATCTGCAAAGCCTTGCAAATCTGTATGTCGTATCTACATAGCATCGAATCTAGCTCACACACACAAAAATTAAAAGGAAAAACAGCACTTTTGCGTAATCAGCAGGCAAAAATGAATTTATTAGTGGACAGCAATTACAGAAATGGTGGGTAGCTGCGATGCCAAATGAGACAGCAGCCATAGAAAACTTCAGCAAATGGCAGACAGGCAGAGAATCACTGATGTGGTAGAAAATGGCAGGTGGCAGAGAAACAAAAGTGAGCGCTTCAAAATCGGGTGGGAGAAATAAAACATTTCCTGATTTCTGCACAGCAAGTAGGAAACATTTTGAAAACATTTTGGGGGGAAAGATTACTAGTTTGCCATATCCAAATAAAATTGTTTGAGGTTGAAATAAAACATTTCCCAAACATTTTTGGTTAAAAGCTGTATGGAACTTCTGCAGGAAATGTTTTATTTTCCAGTCTCAAAATGTTTTAGTTGTGATGTGCAGAAAGGACCATAGTCTTTTTATTAGTCATAACAGTCTACAATCATTGCAAGTGGTTTTCAGCTTGGTCCATAGTTGGTTTCTTGGTTCAGAGTCAAAAGCTGCCTGTAGATCAATGAAGGCAACATACAAGGAGCACTTGGGATTATAGTTTTTCTGCCAAGTAGTAGAGAATTGCACAATGATCCAGCAAAGAGCAGCCAACCAAAAAACCAGGCTGCTCAGGGCCAATAGTCTGTTCTAATCAAACCCAGTAGCCAAGTTTCTGATGTAAGTATAAAGCATACCATTTCCCCAGCATAGACAAAAGGCTAATTGATCAGTAATTTGATGGATTAGATTTGTTTCCCTTTTTATGGATTGGTACAATAATAGCTTGGTGCCAAGATATAGGTATTTTGCTTGAGTTGTTGATGCATATAAAAATGTGTGCCAGGAAAGGGCCCAGGATCAGAACGAAGAATTTCTGCCATAAGTCGGTCAGACCCAGAGTCTTTCCCTGCTTTGGTTTGATGGATTCTGCATAGCAGAAATATAACTTCTGGAGGACATTATAAAAAATGTTTTGCAGGAGAACTTTGCGCAGCTCTCTTCCCCAAAACAGCTGCAGTCTGTTTTATTTCAAAAATCGCTAAACTAGTGATCTTTTCCCCCCAACCCAGTCTGGCCACCCGACCTTTGCCCCTGAGGCTCTCCAGTGTTGTTTAGAGGCTGTGGCTGGTTGGTTGAGAGCGAGTAGGCTGAAGCTAAATCTAGCTAAGACAGAGGTTCTGTGGGTGGGTCAGGGGGAATCATCGGTGGCCTTTGGTCTGTCTCTGTTAGACAGAGGCTCATTCCGCACATGCAAAATAATGCACTTTCAAACTGCTTTCAGTGCTCTTTGAAGCTGTGCGGAATGGCAAAATCCACTTGCAAACAGTTGTGAAAGTGGTTTGAAAACACATTATTTTGCATGTGCGGAAGGGGCCTGTGAGGCATTACATCTGGCCTCGTCTGTCAAAAGTGCTCGAGTCTCATGTTACCAGGACCGCCTAGGTAGCTTTCTACCATCTGCATCAGGCACGGCAGTTGGCCCCATACCTTTCCCGTTCCGACCTGGCCACAGTAATCCACGCAATGGTCACCTCCAGATTTGATCATTGTAACTCGTTCTACGCTGGCCTACCTATGTCCATGATCCAGAAGTTGAAGCATGCAGCAGCCAGGCTCCTTACTGGGGCATCCTACGTGGACCGGATTACTCTGGTCCTGTATCATCTTCACTGGCTGCCAGTCAAGTACCAGATCACGTTCAAAGTTTTGGTCATGACCTTTAAGGCTGTGAGCAGTCTTGGACCTGCATACCTGCAGGACTGCCTCTCCCCATATTGCCCCTTATGATCCCTCCGTTCTTTCGAGAAAAAATTTCTGGTGGTCTCTGCCCCAAAAGATATCCAGCTGGCCACCATGAGGGCCAGGACATTTATGGCCTTGGCCCCTACCTGGTGGAACAAGCTCCCTAGTGAGATCAGAGCCCTGCGGGACTTGAATGGTTTCCATGGGGCCTGTAAAACGGAGCTGTTCCACCAGGCTTTTATATCGGGCCAGCTGGATTTGAACTGAAATCAAACCATTGTTGTGGCCTCCCAGGGATGTATAAGGGCATGGGATGGCACCAACTTCTGTTAATGTTTTAAGCTGTTTTTAAGCTGTTTTATGCTTTAATGTTTTATGCTTATTTTGTTTTATATTGTCTATTACTGTTGTTCACTGCCCTGCGGGGAAGAGCGGGTTACAAATTGAATTATAAACACATAAACACATAAATAAATAAATAAATAAATAAATAAATAAATAAATAAATAAAGAAAGAAAGAAAGAAAGAAAGAAAGAAAGAAAGAAAGAAAGAAAGACAGGCTTAAAGACTGACTTTCCTCCCTTTTTATCTTTTTAATTTCCTTCTTTATTACATGGACTTTACTTTTTTAAAAGAAAGTTTGATTGCACAACTGTGGCAAAATTATTTTTATTTCTAGGAAATGGTGAAATAACTGAAATGTTGGAAATCTTGTCAAGAACATTCTGTGATTTGTAACTGAATTTCAGAAATGCCAACAAGTAATTAAGTGGGGAGCAAGATTGGAGATCTCCCAATGTTATCAAGCTGGAGTTGCAAATTTTCCTTTTTTTTTAGAAAAAGGGAGGAAAATATTTCTGCTATTGCATCTGCTGCCATATTTTCCTTTCAGAGATTTAATGAAGTCTGAATAACTACCAAGCAATGTTCTTTGAGGTCTGTTTGATTATGACACATATTCTGAATAATGACACTATTCTGGTGAAGTCCTTAATTGTCTTGGGTGTGGCCAAAGACAAAATAGCTGGATTTATAAAGAACCTGGACTGTTTGAAGATTCCCCCCACTCCAATGAGTAGACTGGTGCTGTTGTTTTCTTTTTCTTTCTTGTTTTATTGCAGCCATTTTTTAATTTTTTACACAACATCTTTTTTAAGTAGACAGTTGGCACATGTTTTAAGAAGACATTGAGTATGAGCAGTGGTGGGATTCAGCCTATTCGAACCTATTCAGTAGAACAGGTAGCTAATTTTTTGTTCACTGAGTCCTTTTGGAACCGGTTGTTAAATTATCTGAATCCTACCACTGAGTATAAGTGTTTGTGGAATCAAGATTTGATAGAGATTTCTGAAAGATTGGATCCATCTTGAAAGCGAACTGGTGACACAGTCCAATAGTATTTTGCAAGAAGGCTGAACAAGAAAGATTTGGGGGCCATCTGGTGGCTTAAAAAAGAGCTACAAAAAGAATTTTTGTTTTGGAATTAACTCGTGTGACATTAAAAAAACAACAACTCCAATATATATTTTGGGACTATTCTGCTAATATTTAACAGCAATATAAAAATACTAATTTTTATATTTTACATTAATATTAATACATTAATATACAAATGCTAATGTTTTTATTATTATCTGTTATGGACCTACTGGGTCCAGGAGTTACCAAGTATTCCTCTGATGAAAAATCAGCTGGTGGCCCTGGCTTCTGTCCACAGCCAGTGGCAGAAGTGATACAAGGAGAAGATGACGATGAACAGAATGTTCTTTCTAGAGATGAAAAGAAAGCTTTCAGAAAAACTGATACAGCAAATTCAAGCAGTTACAACCCTAATTAGGCAACCAGAAGAAAGAAGTCAAAGTACTCGAGAAAACATTAAACAAACAGAAGAAAGCATGCAAGAAAGGATAAAAAAGAAATTCTAGTTGTGAGATAGAAGGACTACGAGAAAATTTTAAAGGATACAAGAAAATACACATGAAATCAGGAAAATCAAAGGAAAACAGAAAGGAATTGAACAACACTTAGATGAGCAAGACCTTTCGATGAAAAGGGCAGAAAAAAAGGATTGAAACTTTAGAGGAGTGGTGGAGAAGCAGCAATTTATGATGAGGAGGAATTCCAGAATGTTTTGGTAGGGCAAATTTAGAAAACAATTTTTGCAAGTTACCCGAAGATCCAATGACACTTTTCAGATATTGACCAGATATTCAGAAGAAAACTCTAGTTTTGCATTTAAGAATAAATTTCCATGAGATATACTGGTCAGGTTTATACATAAGAAAACATGAGGCCCTAAACTGAAAAAAAACCCCGAAGAGAATCTCCACTCGATGTGGTAAGGAAAGAATCACAAATTTTCTAAGACCTATCTACAAGTTTGTTGAGGAAAAGAAGGAACTCTGGTTTCTTAAGACAAATTCTACAAAAGAATTAAATAAACTATTGTTGGAGAGTCTGCTATAGAAGTTGTACTACCAAAGGGCAGATGAATAATCACTACAGTAGAACAAGCTAAGCAACTGGAAGAATTATTAACTGAAAACAAATCTATAGAATCTAAGAGACAACTGAAGGAAAATTTCATATTTGTTTAAATAACAATCTTCTATTAGAAGAAAATATAGTAAAAATATAGAAGAGGTATAGAATAAGTTTTAGATTAAACAATACAGTTTATACCCACATTGTAACAATATGGGAATCCAGTAAGGCTTATATGCAAGGAAACCTAATAACTTTAGTTTAAAAAAGAAAAGAAAGATTACAATCAAGAAAATAATGGACAGAATTCAAATGCTGAACAGTATAAACATTGCCTTAATAAAGCAATTTTAACTGAAATTAAGCAATTGAGAAACCAATTAGATATGCTTGAAATTGAGAAGACACAGAAGAAATCAAGATTTTTAAGGCAGAAGCATTTTGAACATATGAGTAAACTTGGAAAATATCTGGCACATTTTTAAGCAAAGAAAATGAATGAAGAATGTTTACAGGGGTGAAAAGATCAAATTACTTATGTAGAAAAAGAGATGTAGAAACAGTTTGATCTCTACTTTTCAGAATTTTATAAAAAGGATTCACCAGAAAAGAAGGAATAGAGGAGTATATAAAAAGGAATACATATGGAGAAAGTCTCATCTGAACATGGATATATTTAATCAAACTATTACAATTCAAGAAATAAACTATAAAGAAATTGAAAAAAAGACAAAGTGCTGGGCCAGACAGACTTACATCAATATATTAAAGAAGCTGGAAGAAAATATGATATTATCATTTTTAAAATATATGAATTAAATTAACAAACAGAAAATACTGCTCTCATCTTAGCAGGAAGTTTACAATACATAGATACATAAAGAAGGCAATGATCCAACACTACCACAATCTTAAAGACCCATCTTATTGCTGAATGTGAACTATACTCTTTTCATCTCAATAATGTCGGAGGAGTTAAGGACATGTATAACTTGTCTAAGGAAATGCATAACCAGACATATAGTCTAATTCATAATTCAGTCTAATTAAGAAATCCATGAAAGTAAATGTACATTTTTGTCATTTATGCAACAAAATTTGTGGGGGAAAAGAAAGCAGCATTTATGTTCCCACATGCTAAAAAAGCATTTGACAATATAGCTGGCTTTAAAAAAAACTGGAAATGCTTGAAAGTTTAAATCGTAGCTCAAGATACATGAACTGCATACAGCACCTTGGGGGAGGGCGGTATATAAGTCGAATAAATAAATAATATAATAGTATTCACACAGCTTTAACTGATGGATTTTAAATTAAAAAAGAACATGCCAAGGATGTCCATTATCTCCACTTTTATTTCTTCTTGTGCTTGACATGCTAGCCACTAAGATCAGACAGCATCCTAGAATTAGAAGTATTGAAAATGCATGGAGAAGAGTTTAAAATTAAAAAGTTATGCTAATGACGTGGTGCTGGCAATTGTTAATGACATACATAATAAAACAAAATGAAAAAATAGATTTTTTTAAAATTAATGAATCAAGAAGAGACAGATATTAGAAGGAGTACAGGGTGTGCAGTAACATCAGATGCATTTATCTATTTGGTAATAAATCTGACTGGACAAAATGACACACTGTTTAAAGACATTACAAAGCACGGTGTGTGAAGATACAAGAGGATCTGCAGAGATGGTCTAAAATGAGTATTTCAAAGCGATTGCTACATTCTAATTAAAAATGAATGTACTGTCAAGACTAAGGCCAATTATGCGCCCCTGTCTTAGGCCCCTTCCGCACACGCAAAATAATGCGTTTTCAAACCACTTTCACAACTGTTTGCAAGTGGATTTTGCTATTCCGCATAGCTTCAAAGAGCACTGAAAGCAGTTTGAAAGTGCATTATTTTGCATGTGCGGAATGAGCCTTAGTCTGCCTTTTTCAGCAGTAAATTTGCCTCTCTTTCATGTTGGGCAAGTAGTGTGTACTGTGCTGCTGTTGTCTCTGCCTCTTCACCTTTTTTCTGTCTTGGTGCAGGAGTAACACATTTCCTTGGAAATCACATTCTCCTGCCCTGGGTTTGTGCTGTAAATTTTGGGCAAGCAAACAGAATATGCTCTAATGACTATACAGAGATTGGGCAATGTGTGCAAGCACGCGTCTGGTGTAAGGATGTCTTAAATCTCTCTGGGGATAGATTAAGAAGAAATGTGTTGATTCTTGCTCTGGTGATCACCCATCAGCCATGATGTGTTGCCTGTGTGTATTTCTGTATCAATAATATTTGCCCGGGGAATTAGCACGGTTGCGCCTGTGTGGATCAGTATCCTGCAGCGCATGCAGTCTTTCTTTCATATGCCCTCTAGAGCTCTTTACCCAAAACCCGCTTGGGGAGGGGGCAATACAAACCTTATTAAACATATTTTAAACAAACGTAACATTAATTTATCAATACATTGATTTTACTGCCAGTGGGAAACAACGGATTCTATGGTGTGGATGAAAAAGGCGGCAAAAACACTTGCCATGGATGCCACGAAAGTTGGGGGGTTTTCTGCTGGGAAAACTGCATTGATCACAAACAAGCATAGGGAAACCAGCAAGGGTTTGAGCTGTTCCACCAACCGTACCAGTGGTGCCCTGCAAACCTGTCAGGGATGGCGAAAACTCCCAATCAAAGTGGATTTCACAAAAAAATGTATCCATGCAGTGTTTATGTGGTGTTCCACAATGGTTGCTAGTTGGACAAAGGGTTTAAAGTTGGGATTGGTTGGATTCCCCCACAAGTTGGTGTAGGAATGATGGGCAAGGAGCTCTCAAGTGAACGCGAAAGCCAGCACGGGTCCCCAGACAAACGGAGGCCTTATGGGCGCCGTTCACAGATATTTGGCACATATATTTTCACATTATTAATACATTAATGCATCTATGTATTACACAATAAAATAAAAACATAAAATAAAATTCACCAGAAGCTACTTGACCAGATAGCAGAACAAAAATAGAAGTTGGAGTGGATGAGGAGAGGGCTGGCCCAAAAAGGTTTGGAATGATGCAAATGTAGGAGGATACTGTTATGGGTGGGGGAAAGGAGGAGAGGGGAGGGAGGGAAAGACCTGAAGGAGACATTGCACATGTATTTACTTTGCCTTCCCTGTGAAGTGAAAAAAAGTCAGATTTTTCCCACACTTGGAAAACGCAGGGCTTCCCTTTAAAAAACTTCAGAGCAGTTGCATAAGGGGAAATCTAACCCAAATCATATAACCAACTGTTGCATAATTAAAAAGCTGATCTGAAGCAAAAAACTGCTTGAAGCAGGAAACACATCAGTGTGTAATTGGCCTACATTTTCTGATTTTATATATATTATAGATATATATAACCTTGAAGGAATGGCAGAGACATAAATACATTCATGTGGAATGGCAAAAAGCCAAGAATCAGATGGGCAGCCCAATCCGGGGGGGGGGATCCCCCTCTGGAAGTGGCACGGGCCTATGTCAGTGCAAATGCCCTCCCTGGGACACTTACCCCAGCAAAGGGGCAAATCTGCTGTTTCCCAGCTGCTGGTACACTGCAATGGTGCCCACAGAGCCTGGCCTCTTGTAGGCACTACTATCCCGCCTCCAGCCATGCTGAGAACCCAAAGGGTTAACATGGAACTCCATGTGATTGGCTAGAGAGAACTGCCGTTCTTAGCCAGAGCACTGCAAGTTTTGCAGAGACAACTGAATTGAACGTCAGAGTGAGTGTTTGTTCTGTTGTAGCTCCATTCTCTGGAGGCGGAGGGCCAATTCAACCCCAGATTTGGTGTCAGTTGCATCAAGGCCCCAAACCTGCACTTAGGCCACCCAAAGGGCGGTGTAAGTGCACAGGCTCCATTAGGGCACTCCCAGTGGTGGTGGTGGTGGGGTGTTTTTGAGTTTCTCCCCTCCCCATGCCATTAGGAAGGCTTGCTGGAGGCGGCGGAACACTGTCTCCAGCAAACCAGCCCCGCCAGCACATCCCTTCTGGACTGCACTTGTAACCTCAGCTTGTGGGTTCTGTGGGGCAGTACTTGGAATGAGTTGCAACAACAATTTTTAAACAACAACAATGGTTTACTTTTCTTTACATATAACATATAACATCAACATTTAACGTTACAATTCAAGGTCCTGTTCAGGTTGCATTTCAAGTCCTTCTATTTACAGTCTACTGATATTGCCAAGTCCAAATCTTCTTTGCAAGTTGGCTGGCTCCTGAAGGGCTTGATGAACAGGTTGCAACATGATGAAGGTCTCCAGGAGAACTCTCACCCATTACAACCACAAAAGAAACCCTGAAACAATAAACTCCAACATTTACAACACAGCAAAACAACAACTACCTTCCCAGTAGTTCCCAACAATATTGAAATTACCTTAACAAGGTGTTAAGGGCTTATAGAAATCAAGGTCCGAGTCTGGTAGCCTTGTTCTTCTGCAAAAGAGCTCTTTCAGCCTCTCTGCTGCTCCGAGTCTCCACCCCTTACTGGGTCAACCCATTCTGGGCCAACCCATTCTGGGCATGAGGGTTACACACTGTTAAACTATTACAGGATGAGAAAAGAGAGGAGGACTGGCAGTACCTGATATTAAATTATTGGCCTGGTTTGGATTGTGGACAGGATTAAAAACCTCAATCAAAGAGTAAAACAATTAGAAACAGCAGATTTGGAAGAAGGTTTACATAATTTCCTATGGATTAAAAAGTTAAAAGAGATACAATGCAAAATAGAAGCCATGTAATTAGGGGGCGGGGGCTACTCAAAATCTGGGCATTTACTCCGCCTGAAAAGTTAGCCGTCCAAGATCTCCATTACCGTCACCTATAGAGACATATTATAAGAATGTTTGAAAAAAATGATGATTTTATAACCTATGGAGATATGACAAACTCTCAAGAAGAAATCAAGTCTTGGCAAAAGAAAAAGGATGAAGGCAGCAAAGTAGAATGGCTGCTATATTTTTAACTAGTTTCACGATTTCAAAAGGACATTCACATAGCAAAATGCACAAGGGAGTTGACTAAATTGGAAAAGATAATAATGCAACAAAAAGAACATTTATTAGAGTGAATTTATAAACTATTATTTCAGTTTTATTGTAAGAAGGGTAGTTTTATTGTAAGAAGGGTGGATATATTATTCCGGCAGTCCTTAAACTATCAAACAAAAATGCTTCCACAACTCCTATAAGGCTCACTTTTAGGACCTGCCTTCTCTTGTTTTGCCCTGTTCGAACAGACACAAGAAAAAATTGAGCTCTACTTCAGGTCCCAAATTGTGTTTCAGATTCAATGGTAAGATTAGAGACTGGTCAAATAAGAGTGGAGGCTAGAATGGCTCTTTTATTAATCTACCTCTGGCTCAAGTCGAATTTTATGTCCCATGGCCTTGTGTACAGCTGGATCATCTCCTTTATTAAAAAGGCTTGTAGGTTGTGAAACTCCTCCTGGCCACTATCACTGTCCTTCACATTTCCCCTTTGGAAGTTGAGTTGCCAACCTCCAGATAGGGGCTGGAGTTCTCTCACTATTACCATTGGCCTCCCCTCCCCCTCTCCCCAAACCATGCTGTCCCCAGGCTCCACCCCAGAAATCTCCCGGTATTTCCCAACCCGGAGCTGGCAGCCCTATCATCGGATTTCAGAACTGGGAAAGGGAGTTGCTTCATTTTATCTCCTTCCGTTCAGCACCTCTTGGCTTAGTAGAGAGATCTGACCTTCTTTATCCCTGGCCCTGGTGTCAGCATTCTTTTATACCTCCCTTCACTGCCCACCTCTTCTGGGAACCACCTCATGGTCCCCAGGCCAATGGGCTCCTCCAGTGGTTTGGCTCAGCTCCACACACTCAAGGGACTCAACCTTCTCCTCCCTTTTCCTTTCCATCCCCCCTCAAGGCTTTATGGAAGGCTGTCCTGATTCTCCATCCTGCCTCCACACTCCTAGCTGGTCAGCGAGATGTGCCCCATCCTCTGCTGCATAATCCCCATCAGCTGGATCAACCTTAGAGGGTCTCCTGTTCCTATTGGCTGCTGGGATAGGGAGGAGAGTAGGCCTGGACATCGGGAGGCTGGGCAGTGGGCGGTGCCTCCACTGGTGGGCAATGTCTCCAAGCCCAGCTTGGAAGCTGGTGTGGGTGGTTGTGGGAAAATCCAGGGCATCTGGAGACAGACATAGGTGGAATCCCCACGGACAATTAATCGCATGATACTCATGCAAAATATCAAGGTTTCATCAAGACCTTCCCGCTGCTTAATCACCAAACACGGATTCATCCCAGTTCTGGTGTGCCCTCTCCCCCTTATCACGTGTTTTCTAAGAACCTGCATGGAAGTGCACCTTTTTTAAAAAAAACAACACGTGCTGAATCCAGATTGGTGGGGAGGTTCGGGGTTTGAATATAGATTTGTTTTCCCGCCATAGGGAGTGACGCGGAGGCTTCCAGCCAATCAGAGTGCAGCGGGTTGTGCGCGATGCTTCAGTAGAAACACGCTGCAGTGAGGAGGGAGAAACCGCAATGAAAAGGTTCTGTTTCTTTTGAAACCTGGTTGTATCTGGCTTTAATTTCTCAGTGGGGATTCCACTATAGTAAAACCCTGAGGTAGCACCTCTAAACAGATGCGTAAAATAAACTGTACCAACCTCAGTGATTTCACAAAACATGACATTATGTTGCCAATGTGGACAGATATTCCAAGGCAAATACAACCATGTATAGGGGTGATGCACATGAAGCCTGCTGGAGTGAGTGAGCGGTGAAACACGCAAACCAGCATTTTTAAAGCTAGTGACACCAAACTTTCAGGGTAACATCAGGAGACTGTCCTGATGATAATTTCAGTGCTCTGGGTGCAGTTTGTCTAGGGGGAGCCAAAGTTATGGACTCTCAAAGGTGTAGCCCCCATCCCCTATCAGCTCCCATTGGAAACAATGGGGGATAGTTGCACCCCTTTTGAGTGGTCCATACCTGGAACCAAACTGCACCAAACTTGCAGGGCAAACATCAGGACAGTCACCCGATGACACCTTGACAATTTGGTGCCACACATCTCAAAATGCGTCCCCTGCAGGCACCCCCCCCCAGAAATTTGCCTCCAAGATTCTTTGTTCTTGCAGTGACTTAGCTGTATCAAGCTGTCAATGGGGAATTTCTGGTAGAGGGAGCCGTGGGAGGGGTGCACATTTCTGAAGGTATGGTCACAAAACTTTCAGTGTATCTTCAGGAGAGTCTCTGGATGTCACTATTCAGGTTTGGGGAATGTTGCTTCAGGGGGTTTAATTCTATGGGACCCAAAAAGGGTAGGGCCCATCTCCCACTTCCCCCTGAAGTAAAGTTCCCCGACCCTGGATGGTGTCATCCAGAGACTCTCCTGAAGATACCCTGGTTTTGTGGGTTTACCATGAAAATGCACCCACAGCCCCCCCAGAAATTCCCTATTGACAGCAATGCAGCTAAGTCAACTGCAGAACAAAGAATCTTGTGCAAATTTCTGGGGTGCCTGTAGGTGCATTTGTAGATGTAATGGTGTTTCAATATTAGTAGTCATCAGGAGACTGTCCTGATGATGTTCTCCAAGCTTGCGTAGTTTAGCCAGTTATGGACCCTCAAAAGGGTAGCCCCTCATCTCCTTAGTTCCTATTGGAAAGAATGGGGATAGGGACATCACTTTTAAAGTCCATAACTTTGGCCCCCCTAAACCAAAATGTACCAATCTTAGAGGGTATCATCAGGGACAGTCTCCTGATGATACCTCTGGAAAATTTGGTGTTGATATAAGTTTTAAAAAAATGTCTCCCCTGCAGGCCGAAATGTGAAAAAAACACCAAAAAAATAAAACGTAATTCGGTTGGTAATCCCAATCCCATGGATTCGGATCTGTTAGGATTCGGACAGCTCAGATTCGGCCCCTGCTCGTCTGAATCTGGCCCTGAATACGTGCAGATTCGGTAAAAATTCGGATTTGGACTGTCCGAATCTCCAACCCTATGGGTTACTAATTATTTGTGTGTGTGTGCGAGAGGGGGTTGCTACATTGGGTCCCAACTTTTCCATCTCCACGCCCTCCTACCTCCTCGAGAGGCACATACTGCCTTTGAACATTGAAGGTTCCATATGGCAATTGAGACTCAATAATGTAACTCCCCTGAACTGGGTTAATCTCTTTCAGGGTACTGCAATTCTCATTGATTTCTCCCAGCCTTTGTTGTGCCTCTTTAGATCTCTCACCAGTCTCTATCAAAGAACCTGTGTGTTTCACCATTGCTGTGTTCAGATTTGTGAGTTGGGGCATTTTCTATAATGTGATGATGTTTTAGAAATGACCTGGTGCAAAAAAAAAATGCTTCAAATGTGATGGGGTGGAGCTGGCCCATGCGCGGGGCATCCAACTCCAGGTTTTGCCCAGGGCTCTAGGGTTTTGCCGTTCTTAGGGTGATTCGCCTCTGCCCCCTTTGCTGAGGGGGGGCTGGCGAGGGAACCTGTTACTAAAATTTTTGGATCCCACCACTGGGGAGATCCCCTTAACCATAAACTTAATTGACTGAGCCAATCATTCTTACTCAACCAAACCCGCTTCACAGGGCAGCTGTAGGGATAAAATGGAAGGGGTGACATTGGAGTGGGTCTCGCACAGGCATATTTGGAATTCTAATATTGCAGAGTGGATGCAGCAACGGCTGCTACAGAATGGCTGCTGTAGCCACAAAACAATTGCCGCAGCTTAACTTCAATAACACAGCACAGATGCTTGTGCTAGGGTAGCAACTGCTGCCAAAACATTTTTTTTTAAATCTGCACAATCAATCAGAAACTTTACAGGACAAAAGTTCTACCTGGTCCCAGTGGTGGGATCCAAAAATTTTAGTAACAGGTTCCCATGGTGGTGGGATTCAAACTGTGGCATAGCGCCAATGGGGCTGGGCGGGGCATGACGGGGGTGTGGCCGGGCATTTCAGGGGCGGGGCATTCCTGGGCAGGGCTGTGGCAAGGACGCAGCCGCTGCACCGGTCCTTGGGCAGGAAACAAATGCATGCAGGCGCAGGCTCCCACGCATGCCGGTGCACCTCCTGCTAGACTGCTTCAAGTTTTGCGCACTATTGCTGAGAGGAGGGGCGTAACTAAGGCAAAAATCACGTGGCAAAATCACCAATTAGTAACCCCCTCTCGGCACACACAAATAATTAGTAACCTACTCTCGGGAACCTGTGAGAACCTGCTGGATCCCACCTCTGCCTGGTCCTGACCTCGTCCTAAACGCACTTGGTGGGCCCCAGAAAAGGTGCCATGTTGGGGACTCCATATTAGTCACTGCACTCAGCAAAGTATGAAGCCTTCCTCTAACTTAAGGAAGAGCCAGAGGAATAGGCTGGGGGAAGTCTTCAAACTTTGTTGATTAAATGGGATGACCCTAAACTGTAATGGGACAGATCCATCACTTAACGGACACAGATGAGTATAACACTGCTTAGGTCTGCAATCAGAATGTTTGAGTCCATTCCACCATGTTTACTATTTTCAGGAGCACGCGTAGGATAAAAATTTAACCAATTATTGGGGACCATGGTGGTAAAAGGAGATCATTATTCCATCTAAGGTTACTAATCTTATGGTGGCTCTTGGTGATCCCACGAAATTACAGCAGATCTCCAGACTACAGAGGTCAGCTCTCCTGAAGGAAATCATCAGCTTTGGAGGGCAGATGCGACAGTGTCACATTTCACCCTTTTACAGGCATGGCCCTCAAATTTCCAGCAATCTCCCAAGCTGGAGTTGGTAACCCTGTGCCCCTGCCACACCCCCGCCCTGCCCAGGAACGCCCCCAGAATGCCACGCCCCTGCACAGGTGCATGCCTGGGGCAAGACGCCCCCTGGGCCCCTGGGTGCTATGCCACTGAGGTTTCTCATCAGAGACCTCCTGTTTCACATGTGGTTTTGCCTGAAGTTTACGCTTAAAAAGGAGCCATAACCAAATTCTGCACTTTTGCGATGCACAGATTTATGACAATTGTATCCATAAGGCCTGTGGTTCACCAACAGTTTTGTGGCACCCTAAAATGATCATGGTTATTGGATTATCTGAGACAGAAGCTACATCAAAAATATTTTATTAAGACTGCAGAGTATTTTTTAAAAAATTAAACAAATAAATAAAGTCTATTCCCAGTTGGTGGCACAGTGTGGTACAGTGCATGGAGATAGAGAAGGAAACGTTTATAAGCAGTGTGAACTTTTGATCTACCAGTTCCAGGTAAAATTGTATGCATCTGGTCAAGCAGGCTGTAGTTCACACTGGCTTATACCACAATATATCCCCACTGTTGCTAGAACTGCCTGACTTGGCTACCCACTTATTTTTAGTTGTGCAGTTAGTTATTTTTTAGGTGTTATTTTGTCCTCCAGGTGGCACTTTTGAGGCATGTTGCTGAAAACTCAGAACAATATTTATTACCTACAACTATCCACTATTCCCTCACTTTCCCCTGATTTATTCATTGACATTGTGATTGCGGCAAGCAGTGTGGTTGTGCAGATGTCACGAGCATCTCTCTGGGATCATTTCTGAGAAACGATAGCCCCTTCACCCTCCACCCTGAGTCCACGGCAATGCCATTTTGTGACTCTTTTGTTCAAGCTTCACTATTTTCAGGATTTTGAAAATGTTCTTGGGAAACTGAGCTCAGGGGGACATCTGTGAACATTGTTTGATACCCCCCCCCACAAGAAGAGCTTCCCCACATCTGTGATGTGCAGACAGCGGTTTGCTACTGAGGAAGATCACTCAACGGCCACAATAGCCTTAAATATGATACAGTTTTCTGTAATGGTGATGAATGACCCAAAAGGAAGCAATACAAATACAGATCTCTCACTAGCACTAGACTTGAATAGGATTCTGAGAAAACCTCCTTAGGGTTGTTCCCTTACAGTTCAATCCTAAACAGAGCTAAACAGACCTATATGGGCTGAGAAGGGTGTAACTCGGTTGGTTATTTTGACCACGGTGGATTAACATGGCTACCCCTTTGGGATGTGTTGTGGTGAAATTAGCGCATTATAAAAGAAGCCAAATAGTTTGTTCTGTTGAGTATGTGGATCATAAATTACAGTATATGGATCTTAAAGTATATGGATCATAATCTACAGCAGAGGTGTCCAACTCTGGCGCTTCAGATGTTCATGGACTACAATTCCCATCAACATCAAGGATTGATGGGAATTGTAGTCCATGAGCATCTGAAGTGCCCGAGTTGGACACCCCTGATTTACAGTTATGGTATTGAATACATTGATAGTCACAAGACGAGCTGATCACTAACTACTAGTGTTAAGGAGGACAAATTTCTCCAAAAAAAAGATTTCACTAGATTTTCCTCACATTGTTTATCACACACAGAGCTCCTAGTACTGGTTTTATTTCATTCAGTATATTATTCAAAAAAATGTAATGCCTTTGCTCTTTTGAGCCAAGAGAACTGGGCCTCTGTTATCAGGCACACCTGAACTTAAGATTGTTCTTTCTTGCTCCATGCTAAACTGGTTTGAACTTGATACAGTTTACTGTTTCCACTGTTTCCAAGGAAACCCAGAAAAAATTCAAAGAAACAGAGATAGGGGAGGATCATTTTCAGAGCAAACCGGGTTATGTTATAACTTATGAGGAGGAGGGAAACAATTAGTGTTCCAAGTTAGTTCTCCACGTAAAAACCAACCAACCAGGTTGCTAATAAATGCTAGCCTTTGAAAGACCTCTGTATACTTATACTGGTTAGAGAGAAGAGAAACACATTTTAAAAATCTTGCTGGATCAGACTAATACAGTGATTACTTTCATACTTCCAGCCTCTGGAAAACTTAACATATGGATGACACACAAATCACCTAAAATGTTTCTAAAACATTTTCAACTCTCATCCCCTTTGCCACAATGTACATTCACCTCCTTGAAACAATTCCTGGTCACCATTTGAGTTAGAAGCAGAATCAGTGCTTCAATGCTCCACAGCTTCGTGCTGTGATTCTCTACACCTTGTATACTCAGCGCTTCAAAGATTGACCTGCCCAATTAAAAAACAAACAGAAATAATGCAAATAAACAAGCAAGGGAGAAAGGAGTGCACTAAAATAGTGATGTAGAAGAGGAGTGCACCCTGCACTATTTCACTAAGGTAAGAGTATGTGTGTGGGAAGGGGTGCCACGGGGGAGGCAGGAGGGGGTGCCATGGGGGGCGAATTTCCGCCCCCCCCAGGTGCGCACCCAGTGTAATGTGCATCCCCCCGCCCCTGGTACTTCTACCTCTGCCTGTGATTACAAATCTTCCAGCTCTGTTGACCCAATGACTTGTACAGATAACTTTTAATGACATAATGCAAAGATTTAAAATAAAAGACAAAAATTAAAAGACAAAGTACAAAGCAAAATTAAGATTGTTTGTTTATGACCGTGCATAAAAACTTGGCTGTTTGCTAGAGAATCCCTGGATTCGTTGTTTAACAGATAAACCATCTTCTGCTGGTCTGTCCAGCACTCTAAGCCCATCAATAAGATTGAGAGGAACTTTGTTCTGGCCCTGTTATGAAGGGGGCAGTAATACAGAACATGATTATGTTGACCCAGCTGGCTTGCTTCTCCAAAACCCAAGCACGTCTTCACCTGTTGAGCAATCAGCTGCAGCAGGGAGACGGGCGGCACGATATCAAGGCACAGTCTAGTTAATACAGCTTCTCAATTTTTTAAATAACACTTACTTAATTCATTCATTTATACCCCACCTTTCTTCCCAGTGGGGACCCAAAGTAACTTGCATCATTCTCTCTTCCTCCATTCTATTTTCACAACAACCCTGTGAGGTAGGTCAGGCTGAGAAGATGGCTGGACTCGCCCCAGGGTACCCAGCAAGTGAGTTGGGATTCAAATCTGGGTCTTCCAGTCACTAGTCTTTCATTCTTAACCACTACCCCACATTGGCTGTCAGCAGTACCATAAAGATGAACAAAATCTGCAGCAGAGATGTAAAACCCATTCTAGCTTATGCAGCTGCAACAGGCATAGAAAAATCTTGGAAGTCCTTTCCAGCAGATTTAGTAGACTGTGCAGTGTGTGTCCAGAGGGTCACATTCAGACCCTACCGATAGTTCCACTGTCATATATACCCACCACAATAAGAATTAGGATTCTAGTCAGCTCTGAACTGCAGACCAAGACATATATTATCTTGCAGACACAAAGATATTAAAACACTCCAGCTATTTTCAGCCCCCAACCAGCGAATGAAGTAATTCCTTAATACAATTACCTCTGTATAATTGAAAGTTAAATCAAGGCTGACTGTATGGTTTGAATATTAATTTAAATAATTTCATCTTTATTACACTATTTCGTTAGTGCAGTGTACTGCCAGATGGGTTATTCATTTTCTGGTTGATTTTGATTTACATGCCCAGAGATACACAAAGGAACACGCAAGAAGCATTTTTGAACCTTCAGAAGGCCCGGGTGTGAAATTCTTTTTCATTACTGACCCCCCCTGTTCACGAACCACTTATCTATCTATATGCATGCATTGGTGCCAGCATATAACGGAATTAGTGCAATATGTAAAATGACATTTTGTGGGGACTGCAGTCTTAGATATGAAAGGAAAGCATATACAGTGAGGCCTATAGATACCATATGCATTGCAATTTCCACAATACATATGTTAAATAAAACCGGAATGTAGTGGCACCTTAAGGATGAACAAAATTTATAATAAATCTAGTAGTTATCAAGCTCCGCATAGGCCTGGAGTCCAACGGGAATTATCGTGGATCTCCAGATCACAGAGATCAGTTCACATGGATTAAATCACAGCTTCAGAGGGAACGCTGTATGGTGCTACACCAATCTCGTCCTTCTCTAAACTCCACCTTCCCCAGACACTGCCCCCAACCCTCCAGGAATTTCCCAGGCTGGAGTTGGTAATGCTATTAGTCTTTGATGTATCCAAAGAATGCCTTTTGTTTTTTCCCCACAGCAGATGACTATGATTATTCCTGTGGTATTAGTCTTGGTTATAAAGGTGTCATTAAAATGATTGTGCAGTTGAGATATGAAACCTTTTGCAGCAATCAATTTTGCTAATCTTTAAAGTGCAACTGAACTTTTATTTTTGCTGCCACATACTACCTGTTTTGGAATGATTATTTCTCTGACATGTTTAGAAAAGTTTATTTACTTGAGGATCCGCCCCCACTTGGATAGTTAAAATTAGCTTTGGAGCAAGTTAAGAAGAACTCCCAGCAGATGGTCTGGGACTTCCCATTGCTTTAGCATCATTTAAGTCGATGTGGACCTGCTCAGGAACTAACTGGGTGAGCACTAGGAGGTGGCATGCCAATTTCCAGGAATGGCCCAGAGACCTCCCAGGATTACAGCTGATCCAACTACAAGGATCAGTTGTCCTGGGTGCTTTGGATGGTGGATTCTATGCCATTATACCCTGATGAGGTCCCTCTTTTCCCAAACCCTGCTCTCTCTACAGTCAAATCCCAAATCTCCAGGAATGGCTCAACCCAGGGTTAGCAACGCAAACTAGGAATCCCAGAAGATAATAAATAAGCTCCAGAGAACCAGGCTCCATCTCCTAATCAGCGTGAAGTGGTTGAATTTAGGGCTTCTTTTACAACATAGGTGTCAAATTTGCGGCCCTCCAGATGTTGTGGACTACAGTTCCCATAATCCATTGCCAGCATGATGCTGGCAGGGGATTATGGGAACTGTAGTCCATAACATCTGGAGGGCTGCGAATTTGACACCTGTGTTTTACAAGGTCAAACCTGGCTAGTGCTAAGTGTACACGCAGCTACCGGAATGAGGAGGACATTTTCACCTAAATTAAAAAATGTTGACCAGGAACTGTTTCAAAGGAGAACAAAAAAAGGGAGAAGATTGAAAACATTTTACAAACGTTTTACAAACGTTTTAGGAGATTTGTGAGGAAAGGGCCAATGATCGCTACAGCTGAACTTCAGTAACGCAGTGCAGATCCTTCTGCTGTGGTGGCAGTGGTTGCCAAGGTAACATTTCTAAAAATCTGCACAGCCAATCAAATCTCCAGTAGTCCATCAGAAGCCTTACTTGGCTTCACCCACTTTCTGAAAACACTTGGTGGGCATCAGAAAAGTTGTATTGTCGAAGGCTTTCACGGCCGGATTCAACTGGTTCTGGTGGGTTTTCACAAACACCAGGACAACTTCAATAAGAAAGAAGAGACTCTGAAAATTAGCAAAGCTTGGCTCCCAGTACTTAAAAAATGGACTGATAACCCCACCCGCAATACAATGCACTCAACCACACCTTTGCATAGCAAGTTCCACCCAAACACTTAATGATTGGTTCCCCTCCCTGGGACATGGACAATATACCACACTAAACTTTCCCTTCTCACTTAGACACAGTGTGAAACATACTTTTCTCTGTGATACACCTCTAAAGATGCCAGCCACAGATGCAGGTGAAACGTTAGCAACAAAATCCACCAGACCACGGCCACACAGCCCGGAAAATCCACCAGAACCCATCAGAAAAGTTGTTCTTGCGCACCATGGTGCTCAGATGGGACAGCCATGTTCTAAATGACAGTTAGCATTGCAGGGGCAAGGGATTTATGCTTTTTCTGACCCCTGCCTAAGCAATGAAGAAGGCTGGTGAAACTCACACCTATCCATGCAATGTACAAGTTTTTTTTAAAAAAAATGAAATCAGTGATCTCTCAAGCTCAGCTTCCACTATAACCTGAAGAATGTATAAGAACATACAGATATTAGCACAGTTGTGCCATTTGATTCTTTGCAACAACCCAAGAGGATAACTCAGATGAAGCAGCCTGCTCTCTGTCTTGGGACAGCGGCTGTACGTTTTAGTTTGTGTGCAAACCATCTGCTTGCCCCTGTCTCTCTCGCAGATTCCCTGAACACAGTAACTCTTTAGCGCTATTACTCTGCAACTCTCTTGAGACGGCTCTACATTCTTTTCATTGCTGTCCAGTGACGTATTTCTGTTCAGAAAGCTGAAGAGATGACCCAAGGGGCCCTGACAGGAACACTGGTATTTGAGGTCAAGGATCACAGTTCCGCTTGTTCTCCACCAGGTGGCAACATCCAGCAGGAATCCTACAGGATTGCCTGAAAGTAAATGCAAAATTGACCACTCCTACCATCACTGAGCGACAACTTTTGCTACAGTGTGAAATACAGACTCCGCAGGAACCGTATATCTTAAAATGACCATGGTGAACGAAAACGGTTAAATTAAAAAATATATATTTTCTCTTTCATACTGCAAATGTTCTTATGTTCTTAAATGACTTTCATACTGCAAATGTTCTTATGTTCTTAAATGATTTTAGCTCAACCCACTCATTTTTTCCATTTCTCTATTTTGTGGAATGGCTGTCCTCCCAGTTGTGAAATACCTTCAGCTTCCTTTTTTTCAAGTTCTTCACTTTTCATATTTATAATCTCAATTTGGCTCTGTCTGTGGATACTTAACCCAGAGATTGGGGCCATGAACAAACCAGACAAATATTTTTTACGAAATCGAGAAAAGCCTCAGATTTAGAGAAAAATCAGAAATCTAAAAATACAAAATTGGGAGTTAAATCTGTCCTCCTCCACAAAGAACAGAAACAGCATCTGTAGCTTTAAGCTAAGGAGGGAAAGCTGAAGAAAGTCAGATAGAGATAGATAGGTTGGTTGATGGGTGGGAAGGAAAGTAGCAGGAAAAAGGAAGAGGCTATGGGGGCTTTCAGGTTCCTACTTGCGTTTAACTCTACTCTTAAACGGCTTAACTCTACTCTTAAGGGGCTTTTTAGTCAATGCATTTGTCTGTGATTTTGAGGTATGCACTGCATTAAGCTATTTGCATCAGACACACCATGCAAAGTTAGAAGCATTCACTTGTACAGGAACGGTGCTCAGATGAAACATGGTTTTCCCCCCTCATGCATACCAACCACTGCTGCCCTGAAGACAATCCAGAAACTGTAGCTCGTTCAGAATGAGGCATCCCAATTATTGTCAGGGGCTGGCCAATAGGAACACATCTTGGCTATCTTTAAACAGCTGCACTGACTGCCAACTAATTTCTGAGTCCAATTCAGGGTACTGGCAGAGGCGTAGCAAGGGGGGAAAGCGCCCAGTGTACCAGGGCGTCCTCTGCCCCCTCCCCGCCCTGGAATGTCCCTGTCCCGCCCCAGAACGCCCCCATCATGCCCCCACAGGGATGAGCGCCCAGTGCACTGGCGTAATGCCCATTGGACAAGGTGGGCAGCTGCCCAGGGCATCACCTTGTGGGGGGCATCAAAATGCTGGGTTCGGTTTTGGGTATTTTAGTGGTTTTCCATTTTTGGCCTGCAGAGGGTGCAGTTTTTAGGCTAGTGGCACCAAGATTTCAGTGTATCATCAGGAGAACCCCATTGACAGCAATGCAGAAAACTCAATGCAGAACAAAGATTCTTGGGCAAATTTTTAGCATGTTCCTGCAGGGGGTGCATTTTTCGATGTATCGGCACCAAAATTTCAGGGTATCATCTGGAGATGATGGCACCCCCCCAAGTTTGATGCAGTTTGGTTCAGGGGGGCCAAAGTTATGGACCCTCAAAACTGTAGCCCCCATCTCCTATTAGCTCCCATTGGTCGTGGTGGAGTGGCCGCCCATGGGGGGGGGGACATCCAACTCAGGTTTTGCCCAGGGCTACAGTTTGCCCAGGGCTGCCTCGTTACGCTCCTGGCCCAGTGCATCGCCCCCCCCCCCGGAGCTACGCCTCTGGGTACTGGTTATCACCTGTAAAGAACTTTGCAGCTTACGAACAGTGTGTCTAAAGGACACCTACTCTCCTATGTCCTGCACACCAGCTACAGGCCTTGGGCTGCCACCTTCTGCCTCTTGCCCTATTTAACATGGCCCACCAGCAGTGACGTAGGAGGTTAAGAGCTCGTATATCTAATCTGGAGGAACCGGGTTTGATTCTCTGCTCTGCCACCTGAGCTGTGGAGGCTTATCTGGGGAATTTAGATTAGCCTGTACACTCCCACGCATGCCAGCTGGGTGACCTTGGGCTAGTCACAGCTCTTCAGAGCTCTCTCAGCCCCACCTACCTCACAGGGTGTTTGTTGTGAGGGGGGAAGGGCAAGGAGATTGTAAGCCCCTTTGAGTCTCCTACAGGAGAGAAAGGGGGGATATAAATCCAAACTCTTCTTCTTCTTGTTGGAATAAGCGACTTCTGCATGCCTGGACAATGGGGGGAGGGGCGCTATGTATCTCTAAACTGCTCTATTGTTTGCTCTCCATGTCTAAGGCTCCGCCCACCAACTCCTCCTTCTTCACCCTGCAGCCATTTTCTTTCTTCTCCTTTTGCACCGAGCACATGTTGGGGCTTTCCCACAGAAACAATTCACACTTGCACATACGTGTTAGAATGCCCACTTGTGATAGGGGAAAGTTATCTCTTTAGTATAAGGATACTTACTTCTTACCTTTCACCTGGAACAATGCCTGTGATCTGAAGTTACTTGAAATAAATGTAAGTTTTCCTTTTTTCATATGCTTGTTTGGAAGAGCTCCTTTACTGAACTCACACGCAGGACGAGGCTGATCCATATTCAACCAAATTCCAACACACCTGCCATCAACTGGAGCCAATGCCTTCTCCATTGTAGCTCCCAGTTTGTGGAACGGTCTGCATAAAGAGGTGAGGGGGCCACCCTCTTAAAAAAATTCAGGAGATGCTGCAGCACCATTTTATGTGTCAGAGCTTTTTATAGAGTACAGAGCAGGGGTCGGCAACCTTTATCACCCAAAGAGCCATTTGGATCTGTTTTCCATAGCCCCGAAGATCTACCGAGCCAGTTTGGCCCCTCCACTCACCTTTCCTTCCAGCACTGAGAGGCGGAGGCGCCGGGCAGGGAAACCTGCTCTGCCCGGTGGAGCAGGGAGCCACCTGCTCCGTGGGGCAGAGGGGGAATGGCAGCTGCAGGGATGGCAGAGGGGGGATGGCGGCTGCTCTGGAGGGACACGCCCACGCTACCCTCCGACCTCCAGGGGTCGGAGGCCAGCATTGGCGTGTCCCTTCAGTCCTCCAGAGCAGCACTGGAAGGAGAGGTGAGTTGAGGGAATGCGAAAAGCGGTGCCCTCACGCACGGAGCCGCCTCCGGTTCGACCCCTCCACTCACCTTTCCTTCCAGCGCTGCTCTGGAGGGATGGAGGGACACGCCCATGCTACCCTCCGACCTCCAGGCCACGCGAAGCCACAGTATAAGGCTGAAAGAGCCGCATGCGGCTCCGGAGCCACGGGTTGCCGACCCCTGGTATAGAATCTAGGTAGAGTTGCCAGTCTGTACCTGGCAATTGGCTGGAAGGTTGTTGGGGGTGGGGCAACACCCTAGAGGAAAAGTTAAAAGAAAAATAAAATCCACTTACAGGAAGATCTTATCATAAGAGTTTCTGGCAATTGCTAACTTTACTTGGAAATGTTAAAGGGTATCTCAAGGAATTTCTGGAAACTTTACAGTAAAACCCAGAGGTTTGTACAAAGAGTTTCTGCCAGTTCCTAGAGCTACCTTTTGTCTAGATAACTCTAGGAATGCCAAGAACTCTAGGGTAATAATGTGCTGTAAGTAGACAAGACCTTATTCTTTTACAAAAATTTTCTCCTGATGCCACTTCCAGTGGTGATGAGCAATGGAACCAGCCAAGTAACTGGAGCAGGGGTCTGCAACCTGTGGTTCTCCAGATGTTCATGCTGGCAGGGGCTGATGGGATTTGTAGTCCATGAACATCTGGAGAACCACAGGTTGCAGACCCCTGAACTGGAGGATCTCCAGCTCCCACCAGATGCTTGGTAGCCCTACCTAAACAACTTGGGGGGAAGGATTAGCTGATGGCTTGTTTGTTTGTTTTGGGGTATATTTTAAATTGTGATAATCCTTGCTCTTCCAGGCCACTTTAAAAACAATATGAGAAGCTGTGTAAGCTAGTTCCCAAACTCCTGTAAGTTCTCTTCTTTAGAGAGTCTACCACTCCTTGCCTGTTGCCAGGGTAACCAAAATGGCAGCTGAACTTTGGTAGTAAGAAACAATCTGATCCTGTTTTAAAAGTACTGAGGAGAGAAGCAATGTAAGTTAAAGCCTGTTAACCCCACTAGAGTCAACAAGAATTTCGTCCGACATGGAGTCTGCAAAAACGCTATTTTATCCCAAGAATGATTTGTTTATTGTTCCAATTAGTCTTGCAGCAGATGTCCAACAGACTGTAAACAATTACAAACTATGTTTGCTATCAAAACAGATATTCAACTTCTGCTGACTGGGAGTGTTCTAAAAGCTGTGTGGCTGAGTCATATAGCATGTCAAAAATCAATTTTGGCCAGATGTTTGTATGATGTGGTTATTGCAAGCAATCTGGAGGTTGCTACAGAACTGTCTGAAACTAGCCTAAACCAAACCACACAAGTTTGCCCCCTCCCCCACTTTAATACTAGCAATTTATCAACTCCATATTTAACTATCAATCTCAGCAAAGGTAAATTCCAAGCTTATTACTGGACGGCTGTGCTTGGTTTTAATGCTTCCATTCTTACACCCGTGATCAGCAAACCTGGAAGCTGGAAAATGCTTATCATATAAAAAGTATTTAATAGCAATGTCGTGAATCTAGGATTGGCCTTCTCTTCTTATCTCAAGTTTCCAGCCAGATAGCAGAGGAATTTCAGGAAGAATAACTTGGGTTTAGCACACAGGCACAGTAGATTACTTTCACTGGGGAGCTGGAGGGGTTGTGATTCTCTGTGACCATGTTGACTCTCCAAGCCCTTTCAGGCAAGGGCATCAACACAAATAATTCTGGTGAAGGGAATGTATCGATTGTAGTTGTACATCGTCTGACTGCTTGCAGCCTTTATAATTTGGGTTCCTGGGTGGCAGCTGCCCTTCTTGCCCCTCTTGGAGGATAGTCAGGCTCCCAAAGATTTTTGATTTTATCAGTCATCGTAGCTGTGATGGAATAGTATTGTAAAACTAGCAAAATCACACATGACTGTGAAAAGTATCTTTGCCTTTTGATCTCCTGGAGGGAGGACAGGAAGCCATACAAAGGTGCCAGGATGAAACTTCAAAGGCCTAAGTTACCTCGTGGCCTGAACAGAGTTTTCCTGAGAAGGGGAAAACAAAGGTTTTTGAATTCCATCTTGAGACGTGGTCAGAGAAGCATGGGTTCTCTGGAATGGGGACAAAGAACCAAAAGGAATGTAACCAGTTGAGCAATCTCTTACTGCATTTATGTTTTATTTCTTTTATTTCTGTTTTTCAGTAAAAATAGTTGAGACCTCAGCTGGTTGGAGTTATTGGAGAAAAGGACCCAAAGGATTTTACTGAAACAAGCGTGACTCTCCCAGGTTTGCTTTCATGATATGGTGGCAGCTTTTGTGGTCTCCGATACTCCAGGGTACACACCTTCATGGCTTTGTGGCAGGCTTGCTTTCGTGATTCCAGTGTGAGCATTTTGGGAGGAGAAGGCTGCGTGCAGGTTGAGATGGTAACCAGAGAGTCTGATGCTGACGGCTTGCTTTCATGATAGTAGCCTATTGGAGTGTCTTGTGAAAACAGGGACTGTAGGTTTCATTTTGCAGTAGCTCTGCTCCTTTCTGGATGGAGGGGAGTTCTAGAAAGAGGGTTGTGCTTATGCCCCTTCCCCCTCCATTATGTGTCTTGATTTCAGTGTGCATTGTGTTCTGCACAGCAACAGACATCAAAGTACAATATAGACAAGTGTGGGCTATTAAGTCTTGAACCTTAAAGCAATAAACGGACTCTGGGTTGTTGATCAGCAGCATTTATTGATTGGTATCGAAGCGCCCAGCTTGGCAAAGCCAAGTTCTGGGGAACCTGGCTTTTGCTACCCATTTTGTTACAGTGTTGGTCCCCCTCTTTCTTTCTCCCAAGGAATGGGAGAGTTAGTTTGGACAGAGGCATCCCAAGGTTGGCGATAGACAGAAATAAAGCCACCTGGCATCCAACCCCCCAGGACAATGGAAACAATCCTGTTTCCCATGAGACTAAAGTGTCAGGGAAAAGCCTAGCTATCACTTGGCGTGTGAAGCCATAAAGCACAGATCAAGGAAAGAATGTTCCAGAATGGCAGTGATAACATATATCAGACTGGTTACATATATCTTGTAGTAGTTACATTGAGTTAGGAATGCATCTCAATCATTGTTAACCTGATATATAATAATCAAGTATTTATTGAACTGTTGGTTCATGTGGGGCTTGTATGATTGATATTGTTTTGCTTACTTCTTGTTGTGTTACCATGTATTGTTCATTTATTATGCTGTGCACCGCCCTGAGCCCTCCGGGGGAGGGCGGTATATAAAATAAATATCTAATCTAATCACCAGATACAATCCCCCTGTCAGCTTCCCTAGTTTAATCCACTGAGAGGATATGCCCTCATGGTATGTGTTTTGGGTATACCCTTTTCAACAAAAAGAACTAATAGAAGTGTAACTTCATCCACCACTTGCTGGACTTTCTTTGTTTTAGAATGCTCTGCTTGGGTCCTAGCGCCTATCAAAGAAAACGAAGTAAGCACTAGGACCCAAAGGGGGCATTCTAAAACAAAGATGGTGGATGAAATTACAATTCTACTTTTTATTGAAAAGGATATGGTACATTCCATACAGGATGGCATGGGCAAAGTGAATGGGCCAGGGGGGGAAAAAGGCAGCAGGAGATATTTAAAAAGTCCTATGACAAGCTTGGGATTTGCAAATTGTTTTACTTGACAAGCTTGAAGTACCACGCTTGGGAGAGCAAGTGCCAAGACAAAGGGAATAATAACTTGTTTCCTATGAGTCTTGAATGGTTTTGTACAAGGGCTGGAAGAGGTGAGCTGCTGTATAACCAGAGGGAGGAGATAAATGGGCCTCTGTGTGATATGAATACTCAAGGCAGGAGACGGAGAGAGGAGTGAACAGCTATTAATGGGCTGAAGCCCAGGAGAGCCAGTGTGGTGTAGTGGTTAAGAGCAGGTGGATTCTAATCCGGAGAACCGGGGTTGATTCCCCACTCCTCCACCTGAGCGGCAGAGGCTTATTGGGTGAACCAGATGTGTTTCCGCACTCCTACATTCCTGCTGGGTGACCTTGGGCTAGTCACAGTTCTTTGGAACTCTCTCAGCCCCACCTACCTCACAAGGTGTCTGTTGTGGGGAGAGGAAGGGAAACGAGCTTGTAAGCCACCTTGACTCTCCTTATAGAAAAGAAAGGTGGGGTATAAACCCAAACTCCTCTTCTTCTTCAGGTGGGAGGTATAAGCAAGATCTCTCTTTTTCTCTGAGGGTTTGATGTAGCATGATGGAGCTGCTGTACTGCAGAACGGCTCCTGAACTTTCAGCTGATGTCTACTTGTATATTTGTAAATAAAGCAAATGCTTCAAAGATGCCATAAGTCTCCCCCACTCTCTTCTCCAAAGGGAACCAATCTAAGTAAGTGTTAGAACTGGAACATCTCCCCCACTCAGGGAACTGGAGCAGGTGTGTAACCATATTGTGATAGTGGTAATCACCTGTTAGATCTTTTATAACACAGCACACTCATGGGTTTTTAATTAAGTAATCTAGAACAGCTATGAGTTGCATTCCACATATCCAGTGATGGATTAGATGTGTGTTTTGAAAGCGTGTTAAAACTAGACTCTTTTAACTATGTTACTGCAATATGTCAGAGGGGCTAAAAGCCAACCAATTCATGATATCATTTGCACACAGGAGACACAAAGTTAAACTTTGGGGGAAAAAAACTCTGGTACTGTGTTTCACTGAAAATAAGACAGTGTCTTATATTAATTTTTGCTCCCAAAGATGCACTATGTCTTATTTTCAGGGGATGTCTTATTTTTCTGTGTTCTTACTTTTGGGGGATGCCTTATATTTCGCACTTCAGCAAAACCTCTACTATGTCTTATTTTCAGGGGATGTCTTATATTCAGGGAAACAGGGTACTCATATTCAAATTAACCCATAATTCTTTTTAATTACTTCCAATTATCAAGACAGTTAAAAAACTACAGCTGCAATCCTAAAAGCACTTTCCTGGGTTTAAGGAAGCTTTGCTGAATGAACTGGGATTTACTTCTGAGAAGACCTACTTGGGCTTGCCCTATTGAGTCACCCTTTTAGAAGGCGTCACTCAGTTACAAGTGCTAGGGGGGTTTCCTAAAACTCTTTTTTTGGGGGGGCGGGGTGTGTGTGTGTTTCTGCAATGTTAGACAATTCACAAAAAGTGCAAGAGAGGGCCCGGCCTGCAGATTACAAAACAATAAGCAGGTTCCTATGGAATGTGGATTAACTGACCAAGCAAAGTGAAATCTTTGCTTAAGTCTTACCAGCTGAGGGCTTCCAAGCATGTTTCTTATGCAATGTTTCCTTTGAATACCGGCCTAGGGGAGTAAAAGTCACCCAGCACATTCAGAGCACAAAATCTGCATTCCAGCTTGATCCTCCTCATCTCTTTGCCAAGGTGGCCAAGAATGACTGCCCTCCAGTGAGGAGCAGCGCTGTTCCTTTGTTGCAGTAAAATTAAACAACAGTTTTAGGACACCTGAAACACTAGCCATTTTTTATTCCACCTCTCCTGAACCCGTTTTATCAGAAACATTGTAGCAAGCCCTCACCAAGCAGACTCACATACCCAAATTATAGATTTTACTTTGTCGTTTTTCTCACTTCAAACTTGCTCAGAAAGCAAAAAAAAAAAAAAAGAAAAGAAAAGAAAAGGTTGCAAACACCAGCGCCACACTAATTAGGTAAAACCCAGTTGTCACCATGCCAAATGCAGGGCAACAGCCCCAGCGGGTGAGGACCTATTTGGCACAATGACAAGAAAGGGGGCTGCGAAATGCAAAGTTTTCCTCCCAACCATCTTTTAGTCGGATAAGACCCCTGTGCAAACTCATCACTTGCAAGGGGGGCGGGAGAGACGACGACACCAAGTAACCAAACCTTACGAGGCGGTTATATACTAATAAAAAGTTAACTTCGAAGACTTTCCAAGACTCTCGTTTAGTTTGGCAGGGCGAGAGGGGGCAAAGCAGCAGCAACAAGCGTCTGCCTGGGAGAGTTGAGTTTTGTCCTGCAACTGCGTGCCCGGCATCGCCACCCTCCCTCGAGAAGCGGGGGGGGGGGGGAGGAGGAAGAGGGCGCCTCTCCGCCCTCTTCCTCCCGCAGTCCAGTGACTGGAAGAGGCGGAGCAGAGGCGAGTAGGCGGCCCGGTTGGTTCCCGGCGGAGGAGCAGAGGGGTCGGGAACTGCGAAGGGGACGGTAGCAGAAGGCAGGATTCCCGGCTGGTCGCCGCATCGAGCACGGAGGTGAGCGCCGCCACCATGGAGGTCGAGATGCCACAGGTAAGTCCCGCCAGAGCCCACCTGGGCGGACAGAAGCGCACAGGTGCGCAACAGCTCCTCTCCCCCCTCCCCCGTGCGGAGGAGGCGTGGTTTCTAGCGCCTCCGTTCTCTGAAGTCTGTTCGGAGGGCGTGGTGAGGAGAGGAGGCCCCGCCCACACTGCTTTTCGCGAGTCGCGCTGATCGCGACTCTCCATTCTCGCCGCCGCTTCGGTCCGCCTACCTTCTGTGACGTCACGTAGTCAGGCGCGCTGACTCACCGGCTGCGGAGGGCGGGGCTATAGGGAGAGTTGGAGATTTCGCCCCCTCAGGCTCCAAACTCTGCCCAGGCTAGCCTGGTCTTGTCAGAGCTCAGAAACTGAGCCAGACCTGGTTAATATTTGGATGGGAGACCACCAAAGAGTACCAGGGTGTTGTGCAGAGACAGACCATGGCAAGCCACCTCTCCTGGCTCTTTCCTTGAAAACGTTCCTGGGTTGCCATGACCCAGCTGTAGCTTGAGGACAGTTGGGACACAGGCTCATACAGATTGTATAAACCTATCACTTCCCTCTTATTGGTTATAAATCAGTGATGTCGAACCTTTTCGAGACCGAGTGCCCAAATTGCAACCCAAAACCCACGTATTTATCGCAAAGTGCCAACGTGGCAATTTAACCTGAATAACCCCCTTAAGCAGGGGCCAGCCTGCTGTAGCCTCCAGCAAGTCCCACATGCTCTGCTCTGCACCTCTCTAGCATCTTTGCTGCCTCTGCTCCCCCCCCCCCCCCCCCGGCAGTAGCCACCTGGAGCACAGGCACCAGGCCTGCCAGCCGAGGTTCACGCACATCAAGTCCAGCGGCCCAGGCCAGCCTAGATGTGAGGGGGGCAGTTCCCCCCCACATGACGAACTCTGTGCCTGCGTGCCCACGGAGAGGGCTCTGAGTGCCACCTCTGGCACCCATGCCATAGGTTCGCCACCACTGCTATAAATCCTACAGTGACTGTTGAGTGGGTGAAAACAAGCCTGAGGCTGTGGCCACTTAAAAGGCAGAAGAAAATGTTAACTGCTTTCTTCAGAGTTGAAGAGTTAACTGCTTTCTTCAGTCTGTGTTCATTTTAGCCCATTTTAGCCCATTTTTTATTCCTCCTTTAGGGCAGTGTGTGTTATTCCTCCCTCCGTTTTACTCTCACAGTAACATTCTGAGGTAGATCAGACTGCGGGAGAGTGAGGGGCCCAGGCTCATCTAAAAAGCTTCACTCGAAGAGTAAAGGATTTGTATCTGGGTCTGTCAGATCCTAGTTCAGTGGCCTGCACTACATTAGGTGTTTAAAAAAACCCCACAACCAGCAATGTCAAGAAGTCATGAAATGCAGGAAGTACAGAGCGAAATGCAGTTATGTCAGTTTTATATCTTATCTGGGAAAACAGAAAACTGTTCACTGCTTCTGAAAGTACTTATCTCCTATGATGGGTGGGAAGTCACCAGTGTTGTTAATGTAGTCATGGTGCCATAAAAAAGCTAAACTTCTGTTCAAAGTTTTCATGACCCCCTCAAGGGCTAGGGTTTTCAAGGCAAGAGACAAACAGATGTAATTTGCCACTGCCTGTCTCTGTGTAGCACTCTCTGGCTTCTTTGGTGGTTCCCATCCAGGACTGACTCTTCTTGGCTTCTGAGGTATGACAACCTTGGGCTAATCTTGGCCATCCAAGTCAGGGGAGCTGCTCCTTCATAATAATAGTCGTAAATTGTCACAGTTTGAAGTCAGATGAGACAGAGTGGCGGGTGTGACTTCCTCAAAGCCTTGTGCCCAGCTTTCTTTTTTCTTGGGAAATATCCTGACAATAGAGGTTAAATTCGATGCCTTGAGGAACACTGTGGGGAAGGGGCTCTATGGGGGAATAGAAAGTTTGGAGAGCAGGAAAAGGAAAAAGTGTCTATCTGGACAACTGAGATAAAATCAGAGTTGCATGTGAGAGCTCTGGCTTTGTAAAAGTTGGGTTGTCAGGGTTGTTTGTTTGTCAAGTCACAGTTGATTTATGACTACCTCATAGGGTTTTCAAGGCAAGAGATGTTTGGAAATGGTTTGCCCGTTGCTTTCCTCTGCTTAGCACTCCTGGTATTCCTTGAAGGTCTTCTATCCAAATACTTACTAGGGTCAGGGCTGAGAGAGTGTGTGTGACTGGTCCAAGATCAGCCCACAAGTTTGAACCTGAATTTCCCCGATGCTAGTCCAACATCTCAACCACTTCGCCACACTGGCTCTCCGATAGGTGAAGAAAAGATTCAAAATCATTGCTTTGGAAGTACTGAATCAATGCATTTTGTCCTGGTTACGTGGGTCAAGAACCAGACCTGCACTGCAGTAGTAATGTCTTGTTGCTAAATTCAGTACTACCTCCTGAGTTTTTCTTGCATCATGTTCTGATAGTTTCTGAGGTGTGCTCATAGGTCCGCAGTTTCTGGGGAACTTCTAGCAATATGCATTAACTTTCCCTGCCTTTAAAGAGTCCTTGAACTGCTTTTCAGTAGTCATTAACTTGTTCATGTAAATTTGATTATTGGAATTTTATTTGCATGCTTAGTGCTCGGTGCCAGAGATAAAGAAAAAAGGGGACTTGGAAAGAATAAACATATTCAAAGCTGCTTGAAAAGTTTTGAAACATATATCTTTTTTGAGAATCTCCTACTGATGTTAAACTAGAGGAGGATTATGCTTGCATGCCTTTCTTCACTGTCCATAGGCAAACATTTTGTGAATTGTTTCTTTCTCCATTCCTGGAGTGAGGCTGTACCAGGTTTGGCCTGAATAATACATATCTCTTGATCCCAGCATAAACAAGAGTTTGGCGCTTTCCCATCTTGAACTTGATCAAATGCAGGGTGTAATCTGAGGCAACACTCCTTTTGTGTTGTTAATGCACTAGATTGTGTTGTTGTTGTTGTTGTTAATGAAGTAGGAACACTTGATGTCATAGTGATAGTCAGAAGGGAGTTTTGCTGTGGTCTCCATGAATACGAGAACGAGTATACTCGTGGCCTTGGAGGATAACTCTTGGTACGCCGCAGATCTACATCATAAGTGCTTGGAGACCGAGGCACAGAAATACCCTTGTACCTCCTGGCTGTTCTTTCATAGTGGGCCAGTTCACATAAATGTTCTGCTTTTGGTGACCTTTTTTCTTTAAAGAAAATCTGGTCTAGGATAGCTGCTCCATATAAATGCATTGTCTGGTTTGTAATTTCGTATGCCACTCCTTCATCCAAGTGGGTGCAGATTACAGAATTGTGGGTTCTTGTAATGTGTCTAGACAAGAGAAGAGTAAAAGGCTCTAGTTTCTGCAGCAGTTGTACAGCAGTGTGAGAGCCAGTGTGGTGTTGTGGTGAGTAGAGTATTTGACTAGGATCTGGGGGATCCAGGTCTGAATCCTAACTTTGTCATGAAAGTTTGCTGGGTCAGTCACACATTTCTCAGCCTAGCCCAGGGGTGTCCAACTCTGGCACTCTGGATGTTCATGGACTGCAATTCCCATCAGCCCCTGCTTGGCCATACCACCAGGGGCTGATGGGAATTGTAACCCATGAACATCTGAAGTGCCAGAGTTGGACACCTCTGGCCTAGCCAATCTCACACGGTTGTTGTGAGGATTAAAATGGAGGAGAGAACGATGTAAGCCCCCTTGGCCCGAGCTGGAAGCAGTGATTGCGAACCTTTTCGAGACCGAGTGCCCAAATTGCAATCTAAAACCCACTTATTTATTGCAAGTGACAACACGGCAATTTAACCTGAATACTGAGGTTTTAGTCCTGCATGCACCCGCCGCTCTGCCCTGCACTGCTCCAGTGCCTCCACCCGACCCACTCGAGCAGGGGCCAGCCTGCTCTAACCTCCAGCAAGTCCTGCACGCACTGCTCTGCGCCTCTCTAGCATCTCCGCTTCCTAATCCTCTGCCTCCCCTTGGGCAGCAGCCATCCAGAGCACAGGCACCAGGCCCGCCAGCCGAGTCCTTCCTGCTCTCTGCGGGGTGTCGTGCCCAACGGCCCAAGCCAGCCTAGATATGTGTGTGTGGGTGGGTGATTTTCTGCCCCCCCTGCATTATGAACCCTGTGCGTGAGTGCCCACAGAGAGGGCTCTGAGTGCCACCTCTAGCACTCATGCCATAGGTTCGCCATCACTGCATTAGGGTATGAATAAAGTAAATAAATGCTAACAGGGCAAGAAAAGCATAAGCATAAGCATAAGCATTTTATTGTCATTGTGCACGCACAACGAAATTTACAACGCAACGAAACGAAATTTACAACGAAACGAAATTTACAACGAAACGAAACGAAATTTACAACGAAATGAAACGAAACGAAATTTACAACGCAACGAAATGAAATTTACAACGCAACGAAACGTTGCGTTTATTGTCATTGTGCATGCACAACGAAATTTACAACGCAACGAAATTTACAAGCTTCAACTGCTGGAAAGATCTGTCTTCCGCAAGGGGTAGAAGACCTCCTTGGTGGATGGTCATCTCAAGTTTATTATTTGCTTTATACCTCGCCTTTCTCCTCAATGAGTACCCAAAGCAGCTTACATCATTCTCCCCTCCTCCATTACCCCCTACAACAACCCTGTGAGGTAGGTCAGGCTGAGAGTGTGTGACTGACTCAAGGTCACCCAGTGAGCAGAATTCAAACCTGGGTCTCCCAGATCCTAGTCCGACACTGTAGCTACTATGCCATCCTGGCTCTTTCACCCCTGCTGTGACTGCCTTGGTAGATGACCACTGGAGACACCTGGACTAAGGTGTTTCTTCTTGATCTGATAACTAGGTCAGACAGCCAGGAAACAGTTGCCAGGAGCACAAAAAGAAACTCAGCACTGTGAGCAGGGGGGCTGTATACTTAGCAGCACACAGTTGCTTAGGATGTGTGTTAAATGTGCCCTGTGCGCATTTAGATAGGGAAAGCCCCACTGAACATGACAGGATTTATTTCCGAGTACCATTCCCTCGTATTAGGTTGCAAAGCAACCTTTTGAAATGAGGCTTTGGGGCTGACTCTGCCGTGGTGTTGCATAAGCTTGGCAGGCAGATACATGTTTCAGGTTTTAGGATTTAGGTGTAAGTGACCTAAAGGAGAGTGTGTTTCAAATCCTGGGAAGGCAGGCAAATAAATCAGCGGAAGTCTTTATAACAGAAGGGTTCACAGCACCAGATGCCACACATGCAGTGTGTACACTCAGTTTTATACCGGTGAGATGGAAGTCTTGGCTCGTGTCCTGTATTACACAGGTTTTGGCATTCTCTGTCTGAGACAGTGAAATTATTGTGACTTTTTTCACTGAGGTGGAGATCAGGGGGGAAATCATTATCTCCAGGGTGGCAATTTACTATCCTCCCTTTACAACGTATCCCGAATAAGACATGATGGAATGATACTAAAGCAAACTTGTTACCAGCTGTACTGTTTGCTCCTTTGAAGGCACACCTAGAAACAGTTTGATTAGAACTCGGCTGCATAAATGAAATGCTCTAATATGTTCAGATAAATTGAGCTCGTGTTCCTGCTGGCTTGGAAATATGTCTAGAGTGCCGACTTGAACAATGACACGTATTTCATACATTGTGCTACTAAAATAAGATATTTCAGTGCTTTTCCTTCTTGGATGAAAAGTAGCAGTTGTCCGTCATGGTCCCCCTAAAAGGGCCCTCTTTGTTCTTAGCGTGCAAATTTCAGGGCTTTTAAAGAAGGTTGGAATTGTGTAACCATCTGTTTTTCCCTCAGGGCGACTTTGTTTTGGAATGAGCCTTTCAGAGTACAGTTCCAGAATCAAACTTACACTAGTTACCTGTAAATATTTAAAATTGACTTGTGTGTACAGATTGGGGGGAGATGACTTTTAGAACTGTACATGTGAGCAGTAACTCTGCATACAGTTCCTTCCTAGAAACAGAAATATCAAGATGTCAGAAGACAATGTAAGAGTGGTAGTACAGTTATCTTTTTTTCCCTTGTTTTGAAAGTTGGGTAACTTTCCAAATTCTTTTTAATTTAAAAGAACCCCCGACATGGGTATAAAATTGTGTAGTCTGAAATATTGCTGGTCATTTGTTAAGGAGTTTCTTATTAGGGACATATTTCCATCTTGTGGAGAAAGTATGCTTTTTAAAGTGGCATTAAGATTTCACTCTGACACCTTCACACTACAATTGTATGCACATTTACTGTGAACTAACTCCCACTGTGTTCAGTGGGGCTTGGGGGGGGGCATTGAGGCACAGATGTCTTATGGTAAAGGTGTCCAACTCTGGCAGGGGCTGATAGGAATTGTAGTCCATGAACATCTCAAGCGCCAGAGTTGGACACCCCTGTCTTATGGCAACCCCATAGGGTTTTCAAGACAAGAATTGTTCAGAGGTAGCTTGCCATTACCTGCCTCTGCATCATGGCCCTGGTTTTCCTTGAAAGTCTCTCATCCAAATAGTAGCCATGGTCAGGGCTGAGAGTGGTCCAAGTTCACCCAGCAAGCTTTCATGGCACAAGCAGAGATTTGAACCTATGTTTCCCAGGTCTTAGTCCGATACCTTAACCCAGGGGTCTGCAACCTGCGGCTCTCCAGATGTTCATGGACTACAATTCCCATCAGCCCCTGACAGCATGGTCAAGTGGTGGGGCTCATGGGAATTGTAGTCTATGAACATCTGGAGGGCCACAGTTTGAAGACCGCTGCCTTAACCACTAGACCATCCTGGCTGACACACTGGTTCATAGGATTATACTGCCAGTCACTTATATAGCTGTATGGTTTAGAGCAGGGGTCTCCAATCTATGGCCTTCCAGATGGTTATGGACTAATATTCCCATCAGCCCCTGCCAGCATGGCCAGTTGGCAGAGCTGATGGGAATCATAGTCCATGAACATCTGGAGGGCTATAGGTTGGAGATCCCTGGCCGATTCCCCACGGTCAATTAATCCCGTGATACTCTTCATATCTCACGGTACCCCTGCCGCCACCCTCCACCTTCCCCTCCCATTGCCCCTGCTTGCCACACCCCCCACCTTACCCTCCCAGGGTGAAGGGAAGCACTGGGGATGGTGGTGGCTGTTGACCTTGTGGCAGGCCCTGCCCCATGGGCCAGCTCCATGTCCTTGCTGGTGCCGGTGGGAGACACCACAAAAATGAGGGGGGGCGGTAGTGTTGCCGCGGTACCCCTGGGACATGCTCATGGCACCCCAGGGTACCACGATACCCTGGTTGAGAATGGCTGGGTTAGATGGTCTGAGGCTCAGGCGCCCGCTCCCAACCGCTGGTCTGCCCTGCCCTGCCGCAAGGACCTGCGGGGCCTCCATTCCCAACCTGAAAGGGTCAGGTCCAGCCCACCCGCAGGGAAGGGGCAGAGCGGCTCTTGCCCGGATCCACACAGCTGAGCACGCTGGACAGCAGGGCGCACAGCCTTCGGCAAAGCAGCAGTGTGGGGTGCCGGGTGGGATCTGGGCTCCCCAGAGTACACACGACCCAAACCCAAAGAGCCCCTCCCACCCCTGGGAACAGCCCCTCGGCCAAAATCTCTTGCTCTCAACACTGATTAAGTGGAAACTGAAGTCCCGGGAAAGCAACACCTGATCTGCGAGAGGGAGGGGGACCAGGGCGCCCACGGAGGCAATGTTACAATGGGGCTACATTAAAACATGGACCCGGGTTTTTGACTTGTGTGCAAACTATAGAGTAACTGGGACCAATTGCACGTTCTCAGGGTAGTAAGCAAAGGTTAATATGGAGCCAAGCACATTGCGGAAACAGGGGAGTTTCTTTGTGGAAACAAATCCGGTTCCTACTCATTTCATCCGGCTCCGACTCAATCTACGCATGGGCATAGTGACGTGGCTCCACAGAATTTTTTTTTAAAATCCCGCCCCAACACAACACAACAGCAAATCAGGATAAGGAGATCATAGCCGCTGAGCAGATTGCACATTCGATCGTGCGATCATGGGAATTCCTGCATTGCTCGAAACCTGGATAGATTACTAGACTGTAGCTGCGGTTGGGAGGAAGAAACCGTGATGAAAAGGTGCCGATTCTTTTGGAACCTGGTTGTATCCAGATTGAAATTCTCAGTGGGAATTCGGCCCCTGGTTTAAAGCATCAGAATTAGTCCCCTCTGTGTAGTGAATAGAACTTAAATTTCCGGAAGGATTGCTGTGCGAGTTCTGCTGTAGAAACAAACAGGAACCTTTTGGTACCATAAAAGACGCACAATTTTATTGTGGCTTGAGCTTTTCTGAGCTATAGCTCACTTGACCCGTTGCACAAAATGGAGCGTGAAGATGCTGGATATCCAAAGTGGTATCTGTTGTACTGGGTGAGATTAAGAGGTTTATAACCTAAAAATAAAGATGGCCTGTGTACAAATTGTTTACACTACATGTATCTTAAACTTTTCTGTAGATAGTTATATCTACTCCTATAATGTTGGTTTGTCTCATTTTGTGATTCACTTCCTCGTGTTACCTCACTTCATGTTCTCACTGATGCAACTTAGAAACCTCTCCCAGTTGCCTGCCATTTTGTGTTTACTTGTATTCATGCTGTTCACCGCCCTGAGCCCTCCGGGGGAGGACGGTATACAAGATTCAATAATAATAATAATAATAATAATAATAATAATAATAATAATAATAATAGTAGTAGTAGTAGTAGTAGTAGTAGTAGTAGTAGTAGTAGTAGTAGTAGTAGTAGTAGTAGTAGTAGTTGTTGTTGTTGTTATTTCTATCTTGCTAGCCTGGAATCTAATGGCACAAACGCCACAATTCCTTTTCATAGGATCCCTTTCAATCCCTTACTATTTTGTCCATGTCTGCGGATTGTGTAACATAGTAGTTGTCAGCCTTTTCAGACGTGGTCTCCACATCTTTCAATCCCAGTCTGCGCTTTGGGACCTAAGCTTTTCAATTCCTTTGTTTGCATGTGCTGATTCCCACCCACCCCCCGCCCCCAGTTTCTGCTCTTTCTCTCATTTTTCTCTTAGGTGAGTGGGTGGATACAAATGGCCAGGCTGATGTTGGAGCTTGCTCACTGTACTTTATACACACATTCTTTCCCTCCCCACCAGGATTGAGTTGAAGAGAAGTGGGATCTGTCAGTTTGCTGCAGAAGGTGGCTATGGCTGGTGTAGTTTGCGCCAACCCTTACCCCACCCAGTGGGCTTATAGTTGCAGATAGCAATGGTATTCCATCTGTTTGGCCTCTCTTTCCCCTTCTCTTTCTTGTTTTCCTTCTCCTTTGTTTTCCCCGTCTTCCTTTCCCTTAGACCAGGGGTCTGCAACCTGCAGCTCTCCAGATGTTCACGGACTACGATTCCCAGCATGGCAGGGGCTGATGGGATTTGTAGTCCATGACCATCTGGAGAGCCACAGGTTGTAGACCCCTGCCTTAAACAGTAAGAATGGGGTTTGTAGATACGGGTTTCATTACCTCCCCTTAAATGGTTTTATGGTGCTGAAATGTATGGATTTGTACGGGGTTTTTTTTTTTTGTATTTGTGATGATGATTCTGTATGATGCCCTGAGGCCAGTTGGGAAAGGGGGGGGTATCATAAATTGAGTAAAATAAATAAATAAATTTAATAGTTCTGCAATAAATAGAGGGATGAATGCATAAATATACACGTTGCACTTTTTTAAAAAAGATGGACGGCTCACTTGACGATTGGGAGAGGAACGGGACTGAGACAAACATCTGAATGGCTGATTAATTGGTCTGTCAAACATGTTGTGAAGGTGGAGGAGGAAGTAGGTACAGCTTCCACTGGGCTTGTTTCTTCCCTGATTCTATCTTCATGCTGCAGGTAGCAGGATTTCAGGTGTGCCAAGTAGAAGACAGAAGAGGAAGACTGGAATAGGTGGCAGGATTTATAGGTCAGGCCCTGAGAAATTCCCTTTGCTTTTAGGAACCAGCCAGACACATTTTTTTACACCACTGTATTTTAATTACCATCTTTTCTAATTATTTCTGCCACAAAACCTAATCCTAAACGCTTTGCAGTTTCTTGTAATTTTATTAAAGATCTCACAAAAGCCGCCTAGTGTATAAAGCAGGGATCTTCAAACTATGGCCCTCCAGATGTTCGTGGACTACAATTCCCATCAGCCCCTGCCAGCATGGCCAAGTGGCAGGGCTGATGGGAATTGTAGTTAATGAACATCTGGGGGGCCATAGTTTGAAGACCCCTGGTATAAAGGAATGTGGGGTGATCCTGATTATCATATTGTTGACAAAAAGCTAAGCTCTAAATCAAGGGTTCCTATGGGGTACCCACGGGTGCCTACAGACACCTTTTCTGGTGTCCATGAACATTGTTTAGCAAGGGTGTGGGGCCAGGCAAATCTTTTGCCCAGCAAGATTTCTGATTAACTATTAGAAATTTGATTGGCTGTGCAGATTTCTAAAAATGTTGCTTTGGCAGCAACCTTAGCACAATGAACTATTCTGTGTTACTAAAGTTAGGCTGTGGCAGCCATTTTCTGGCTGGCCCAGCCTCCTATGGCAGCCATTTTGTTTCTGAGCCGTGTCAGAAGAACTCCAAATGTGCCCTCGGGCTCAAAAAGATTGGGGCCTCCTGCTCTAAACCTAACCTCCCTTCTCCCCAGTTTCTAATAATTCCATTGCTGCTCTATTTCACTGAACACTGGACAGAAAGCAACTATTCAAGAAATGGTCTACTGCCACCGAAAGGTGTAACACTGACATATAAGCAAGCAATGACAGGAACTTCATGCTACAAAGCATTCCTTGAAGTGAAATGAAAAATCAGCTTCCTACTTCCTCTGCCCGTGGCCGAGAGACATTACAAGAAAATCATTACGAGATGCCACAATGAAATTAATAGGTACTACGGTGCCTGGGATTTGTTGAAACTTGCCTAGCTGTGTGAAGTGGACCTTTGGACTGAAAGCTTAAGAGCACTTTCCCTAGCGTAAGAACCATGGAATAAAATGCGGCTTACTTCTGAGTAGGCCAGTTTAGGATTGTCCTTTTTTATGGGTGCATAGCTACGTATGCTCACTCCATGAGCTCATTCGCTGTTAACAACCTTAAAATGGCCATTGATGACAGCTCCCAAGTTTGTCTTGGAGAAACTGACAGCACAGTGGAGACACAGGCCTAGCAATAGAACATAAGATATGGTGGCTTTGTATGTTCTGCGCTCAAAAAGTCTTCAGAAAAATCCTACTCAGTCCCATGTCACTTTTTCTGCTTGAGATTTATTCACTGCCTTGCTTAGTTCTTAAAAGTAAGAAGAGCTGGTTGTTTTTTAACTTACATGAGTAGTTTACCTTTTGGTGCACAGGTCTGAGCAGAGCTGGCAGAAATTAAACATTAATCTGCCCTACCTGTGTTTTGAATTTCAGCCAAAATGAATAATGGAGCACAGAATAACAGCCTTGTTAAACTTTGTCTTGGTCCCAGCTATCCCATTCCATTCGAAAGCAACCTATTTCTCTGCTTTGAATACTCTCAGAAAACCTGGAATTCGCTGCCTCCTAATGCTTTTCTTCAGTCTTGTGACGGAAACCTGTTTAGAAAGTGTTGGACTCTGCTCGGAGAAAAGTGTGTACATTTTAAGTAGAAGAAATTAAACATTCAGCAAGATGGACAGTCTTCCGAAAACGTGTTCTTTTACCACTTATGCAACCGACGAGTTCTATAGCTAAAAAAAAAAGGAAGAGCTGGACTTCAGAAAAAGGAAATATGTTTGGACCTGAGAAATCTCACGCTCTGATAGTTGAGACACCACAGTTGCTCAACCTAATAGCTGTATTTCATGCTTGTTTTAATAAATAATTACATTGCCTAGTAACAAAATGTAAAGTTAATTATGGACAGATCTGTCATGCAATAAAATGTTACTGTTACATAGTTCAAACTTTGAAGGTACTCATTAACTACTGCAACGCTTAAGGATACAAAGCCTCATTACACTATTTCAGGTGTTGTATAAAACTAAGTGAAAGTTTAAATGCTTGCTAGAAAGCACCTGAAGAGCAACGGAATACATGAGTCACACCATTATGTTTTGTATCGTCCCTCCATTACCATTTTTCATGTTCCCTTTCAGCTGTCTCTTCCCCATATTTTTCAACCTTCCTTCTTATTTAGCTCACTCTTCTTTGTATTTGGCCTTGCAGGTTCTGTCTCAATTATCCATATTTTGTATTGTCGAAGGCTTTCACGGCCAGATTCAACTTGTTCTGGTGGGTTTTCCGGGCTGCGTGGCCGTGGTCTAGTAGATCTTATTACTAACGTTTTGTCTGTATCTGTGCCAGCCATGTTAGGAACAAGATCCACCAGACCACGGCCACATGGTCCGGAAAACCCACCAGAACCAGCTATCCATATTTTGTTAAAACCAAAATAAAGAAATGGGTGGACATTAGATCATATTACTAATCTGCACATATGTGGTTGTTCTACAGTGCAGTCCTAAGCTGTCAGACTTATTATGTGGACTTCTCCATGAATACCAGTCCACACATGTTCTCCTTTGTTCCTGTGGGTCCCTTCTGCTGACTGACATGAAGGCTCACCCTTTCTTTCACGTGTGCTGATTTGGGCTGCTTGACATCTGGAAGCCTGTGGGAGGACAGTTCCAGTACCTGTACCGCTGATTGTTGTTAATCTAACTGGGAGAGCTGGGTCTAGCAGGGTCACTGTGGACGGGAGTGTCCAAAGGAATGACATATAGGAAAATGTCACACTTCTCGCTTAGCACTGCGTCACCACATTAGCCTGAAGGATGCTTCTGGCATGGCTGGAGGGAGAATAGTTTTTAGGATAGTGGAAGGTCATCTTATAGAGCCAAAGTTGACCATGGAGTAAACACTGTGGTTCAACTGTTGTCTCTAGTCAAACTGGGTCTGCTGGTTTTTGAAGCCCTCTTAAAGACCGTTTCAAGGACATGGAGGTCATGTATTTGTTACAGTTTCATATCACTTTCATGTTAAGAATTGCCAAAGTGGTAACTTTCAGCTCTAACAGTTTGATCTTTTGGGTGATGAGTCTAATGTAAGATTTATGTTCACTTTCTAAACACTGATTCTGGATTATGTATAAGTGTACAGAAGGCTTCAGAAGTGACTTGTCTGTACAACTTTGGCAAAGCCGAATCAGTGCTAAATAAATCTAGTGGAAGGAATCTAGGTCTGAACCTGTTCTAGAGCAGTTATGTGGATAGTCAAGTGGATTATTGTAACCAAGGTATTAACCAGATGTTTACACACTGGAAAATAGGCAGAGGAGTCCCAGAAGTACATATATGTTGTGCAGAACATTTCTTAGTTCTTCTGTGGGTTTTTTTGTTTTATTATTGTGGTCAGGAGCAATGAATGTTCCCAGTCAAAGCGACAGATAATACAGCTTTTTTTGGAATGGCCCCTCTCTCCTTCCACAATTGACAGCTGGCTTGTGGATTGCTGAATAAGACAGGAAATGCTCTGGTTCTAGGAAATCTCATTGGCTTTCAGTTTTGGAAAGACTTTAAGACTTTGGAAAGGCTTTCAGTTTTGGAAAGACTACCTGGTCTCATAACAAGTGTTTTATTGAAGTGATTAATGGATAAATTAAGGGTAGCTCTCTATTAATAATATGAAATTCCCTTCTAATAGTGAATAACTGTACACAAGAATGCAGCCCCTGTTGTTTGGTTTGCAATCTGTAACAGCAATATTACCCTTTGACATGACAATACTACAAGGGCATAAAAACCAATTTGCAATTTCCATCTTTTGGGCATATTGAACTTCTGGTGTAGTTGTGCTTTTATATTTTCAGTGAAAAAAATGCATGCATGCCTCTGACCCCCTCCTCTGAGTAGTGCGGTACCACCCCTGAGCAAGGAAGGAAAGGTCCAGGCAGAGCTACTGGAGCTTAAAGAAGAGTTGGATTTATACCCTACTTTTCACTATCTTTAAGGAGTCTCAAAGCAGCTTACAAATTCTTTCCCTTTGTCTTCCCCCAAAGAACACCTTGTGAAACAGGTAGGGCTCAGAGGTTTCGGAGAGAACTGGGACTAGCCCAAGGTCACCCAGCAGGCTTCATGTGTAGAAGCAGGCAGAGGCTGGGGTGCGCACAATGCACTGGGCACGCACCCCTGTGGGGTGTGTGGCAAGAGCGTTCTGGGGCCGGGGGGGTGGGCGGGGTGGAGGACGCGCCAGTGCACTAGGGTGCATTTCCTCTGGAAGCAGGGGATTAAACCTGCTTCACCAGATAAGAGTCTGCCACTCAAGTGGGGAATCAAACCCGGTTCTCCAGATTAGAGCCCACTGCTCTTAACCACTGCACCACACTTTGCCCTGCTTGCCGCTGGCTCCCAATGGCCCTCCAGGAATTTTTCCTGTAAGTTATTTTATTTATTTTTTGTATTCGTTTTACAGACCGCTGTCCCCCAGGCAGGCTGAGGGCTGCATGCAACATCGTCAATAACAACAGAAGCAATAAAATTCACTGTAGCTCGGCGCCATAGACTCCACTTAGGGTTAACAGTTAAATTAAATTATCAATGGAGTTAAATTAACAGTTAAATTAAATTATCAATGGAGGCCCAGGTGGCCCACGTTACCCGGGTTGCATTTTTTCATCTTCGCCAGGCACGGCGGCTGGCTTCCTATCTCTCCCAGTCCGACCTGGCCACTGTGATCCATGCGATGGTCACCTCGAGGTTGGATTACTGTAACTCACTCTACGCAGGCCTTCCCTTGAGACTGATCCGGAAGCTGAAGCTGGTCCAGAATGCAGCGGCCCGGCTGTTGACAGGTGGTGATTATCTAGATCATATCATCCCTGTGCTATGCCGCCTGCACTGGCTCCCCGTGGAGTTCCGGATCGTTTTCAAGGTGTTGGTATTGACCTTTAAGGCCTTACGCGGCATGGGGCCCTCATACCTACAGGACCGCATCACCCCTTATGTCCCACATAGGCCACTGCGGTCAACTGCGGCAGAACTGCTGGTGATCCCTGGCCCTGCGACAATGCGGCTGGCCTCGACCCGGGCCAGGGTCTTTACGGCTCTGTCCCCTGCCTGTGGGAATGCTCTACCTCCAGCTGTCCGGGTTCCCTGCATGGAGGTTCTCTTGGTGAATTCCGCCCAGGGCCTGTAAGATCGAGCTATTCCACCGGGCTTTTGGAGGGCTGGCAGCGGTTCTCATTGCCCCCCCACTGAAACCGGAACTAAGCTGCCTTTTCCATCCTGGTAGGGCCCTGATTCCATCCTGGGCCCTGCCTCTCCTCCCTTCTCCTTTGGCCTTTAGACCGGGTGCCTGTGTGTGTGTGTTTTTACACAACCTTGTTGTTCAATCTGTATTTATTGTTTTAATTGCTGCTGAATTTTAATGAGTTAGATTTTATGTTATATTGATTTACTGTTCTGGAAACAGTTATGTTGTGAGCCGCCTCGAGCCCTTCGGGGATGAGGCGGCCTATAAATTTAATTAATTAATTAATTAATTAATAAGTAAGTAAGTAAATAAATAAATAAATAAATAAATAAATAAATAAATAAATAAATAAATAAATAAATAAAGCCATACACCTTAAAACCACCATTCACACCAGGATCAGGATTACGGGAAAGGAAGGAAGAGGAGGAGGGAGGCCAATAGATGGAATGCCACGGCGATCCTCAACCAGAAGTCTGGCGGAACAGCCCCTCTTTCAGGCCCTGTGAAATCGTACCAGGTTTCGCTTGACAATACAGTGTTCCACCAGGCTGGGACCAGAGTTAAATTGCCAGTCTATCTCTGCTACCCGCTATGTCCTATACGGAGCCTGAGAGAAGTTCATTTGTTCCCTATTTTCATTCTTCACTGTTCTGTAACATGCCCCCTCAATATATTTTCCTACACCTTTCTTCATTTATTATATATTTCATTGTTTAGTAGTATGTTATCCATAGTCTGATTACACAGCAGCCAATTACCTCATGCCTGCAACTGACGTACAAGAAGAAGAAGAAGAGTTTGGATTTATATCCCCCACTTTCTCTCCTGTAGGAGACTCAAAGGGGCTTACAATCTCCTTGCCCTTCCCCCCTCACAACAAACACCCTGTGCGGTAGGTGGGGCTGAGAGAGCTCCGAGAAGCTGTGACTAGCCCAAGGTCACTCAGCTGGCCGTGTGTGGGAGTGCACAGGCTAATCTGAATTCCCCAGATAAGCCTCCACAGTTCAGGGGGCAGAGCGGAGAATCAAACCTGGTTCCTCCAGATTAGATACACGAGCTCTTAACCTCCTACGCCACTGTTGCTGTGCGCCTCCTGCTTTTTCTGCCCACTTCTATGGAAAGCAAGAGCACTTTAGGTGCATGCCTGAAGCCACTGTGTTGGGGAGAGGAGGTAAGCTCCCCCCATCCATAATCGGCCATAGTGTCTGCCTCCTAGCTAGCACCTTGACACATTGAGTTAAGTGACCCAGATTTACAGTGTTTTTAAGTTATGGAACGTGCTGGAAGCCCAGTGAAACAGAGAGAAAGCAAGTTGATAGAGACATCCTTATGAAAGAGAATCATAAGCTCAACACCTTCCTGTTCCAGCATGCCTCTTATGTAAGCTGACTGTGAAGATCCAGGCCACACCTGTGAAAGGATCTGCTCTCACGGGTAGCTCAGTCTCTCTCATTGCGGATAGATCTTGTCCTAAGGGTTTGTGCTTTTTAGGGGAGGTTTTCTCGGATCTGCTGCCAATTGCTTTACTTTGTAGGACCGGAGCCCTGAGTAGACGTTCCAGATTGTATGCTCTGAATGACTGTAGAGAGCAATGGGGCTCACCTGCTGCCCTCTCCTGGAACACACACGCCTACAACTGAATGTCTGCGTTGTTCAACTACGTATGTACAAGCAGAGGCTCCTCCATGTGGTTGGGAGGGCTGGAAAAACAAGGGTTCCTCATTACATGACGGAGCTTATAGACATGCTGATGAACATGGTTTTTTTGGGGGGGCGGGTTGCAGATGTTGGGATGTAAACATATGTGTTTAGGGGCTGGGCCAGACCCCTTTTCCCGCCAACTGGCTTGGGACTTGAGGAAATCCATTATAGCAACTCAAAGCACTTGGCTGGAATTAAACGAAGAGGAATTTTACATTGTAGGCAACATGCATGGAATACACGTAAGAAATAGAACAGAGCGGTTGGGGGTCCTGGGAGGAAATGTAGGGTGGCAGGAATACATTGCTGAAAAATTTCCCTTCCCCAGTTTTCATCTTCCAAGATTTGATAAAAGTGTTAAGCAACCATGCAGAATATTCTCCCCCACTCCCACGCTCTTGTCTACACTCAATAGTCTCTGGTCAGGCTTCTTGTCAGGGGAGTTCTTTTTAATTTACAAAACAATATTTTTCTGCATACCTTAGAAATGACACCCCCCCCCCCCCAGCAGAAACCTCCAACTTGTCTGCAACTAGTCTTTGTGACAGGTACTCAACCATGGAGTTTGCTATCAGAAGAAGCTGGGGGGCCTGTGAGAATTTCTTGGGGAATAAATCATTTGGAACCCCCCCAAACCCAGGATTCTATAAGCAGGGGCTCAAATGGACTAATTCCTCCTTCTTTCCCTTAACATATTTCCAAATGTGGTCTAAATTTCGTGCCTCTTGGAACATGTTCAAGCCTCTTCAAGCCATTTTTGACCACCACTTGGTTAATTTACAGTGTCATACTTTTCTGCATATCTGAAGAGCCCCTTGAATGTATAGAAGCCACAACCTTGACTAGGGGTGGTATTGATTTTGCTGCCTCTGTGGTAATGATACAGACCAACCAACTGAATATTGGGTTGAGAGCTGCTGATTCCAAAAAATAGAGTTTTGCATTTTAAAAAAGGAAGCTAATTGTTTCATGCTAGTGGTGTAGTGGTTAGTGTGTCGGACTAAGATTTAGGAGACTCAGGTTCGAATCCACACTTTGCCATGGACATTTACTGGGTGACAATGGACCAGACACATACTGGGGCCAGTGGCAGAAGGGAGGAAAATAAAGCACCTCGTGCCTGGCCGTTCACATGGGATTTGCTGGATTGCTGGTTTAGCGATTTTTGAAAATCCCAGGTTGCAGGAAATAAAATGGGGCAGGCTCGTTTTGCGAAGCCCCCCCCCCAAAAAAACCCCCAGGTTACAAAGTGTCCTACACCCATGACTTTGGACCTGTGTGGAATCAACCTAAGAGAGAGTGATAAGGCTGAGTGACTGTTTGAACCCAGCTCTCCCTGACCCACTACATCACACTGGCTCACAAGGGACAAGGAAGATCAGTCTTTTTATTTATTTACTAGCATTAAAGCCCATTTAAAAATGAAATAAAATGGGCTGTAGATGTGGGGGGCGGGGAGAAGGGGGCTGGCTAGTGGTGGGATTCAAATAATTTAACAACCGGTTCTGGTGGTGGGATTCAAGTAATTGGTTGTTTACAAGCACCATTTTAACAACCGGTTTTGCCGAAGTGGTGCGAACCTGCTGAATCCCACCACTGGGGCAGCCCCCACCTTGTTTTCCAAGCCCTGTGCAGGGTGAGAAACAGGGAAGGGACCCCGATCCTAGCTGAGCCCCACATGGAGGATTGGTCTGTCCCCCCCCCCTCATTTCCCCCTGCCTGACTTGGGAAACGGGAGGGAGGTGGGGGCCAATCGTTTGTGCTTCTCCCCCCACCTCGCCTCCCAAGGTCTGCAGGACTTGAAAAGGGAGGTGGGGAATAGTTGGAATGTGAGGGACACTTTTCCAACTGATGGGAATCCTGTGCACCCATTGGCTGGGGGTTTGTCATCGGACATTTCAAACCCTTAAGAGAATTATGTATAGGGATATTCAAACGGTTTCTCTCTGTGTTCCTCTGTGTAGAATGTACCCAGGATGGAAGTTCAGTATTTCTTTTAAAAAACTGATAAGGGTGTGAGGCAGGAATGGAATAGAACAGTGATGGCGAACCTTTTAGAGACCGAGTGCCAGGGGTGGAGCAAGGGGAAACTGTGTCTGGGGCATGCATGCCCCTGCCATGCCCCTGTCCGCCCCCTCCCTGACCTGGAATGCCCCTGGAACACCCTGAAACACCCCCGCCATGCCCCCAGAACTCTCTCACCATGCCCCTGCAGGGGCGCATGCCCAGTGCGTCGCCCACCCCTCGTCCCCTTGGTGCTATGCCACTGCTGAGTGCCCAAACTGGGACAATGGCGCACGTGCCCACAAAGAGGGCTCTGAGTGCCACCTCTGGCACGCGTGCCATAGGTTCGCCATCACTGGATAGAAGGTAGAAGCCACTGGCAATCTGGTTGAAACACCTTGTTCTCTTTTTGCCTCCAAATTGAATTATATAGTTTCCCATGAACGTCTTCCATTCTGTAAATGCTTCTCCATGCTGGCAGGGATTTGAAAACATATTTGGGCCGCGGAAAAGCTTTCGTCGTATGAATTGTGCTCACGTGCACTCGTACGCGCTCGCATAAATCTAAAGATGGGGTCGCTGCCTCACTTCTTTGTTTATCCTAGTGCAAATATGTTTGCTGAAGAGCAATAAGAGTTAATAGTCAAACTTTACAATGCACGCAGAGGGTTTCCCATAAAATGTAAAACTGGCTACCCAGATGGCAAATGCTGATATGTAAATCTAAAACATGAAATTTTCCATTGGGGTCCAGATGGCGGCTTAATGTGAATTGTTTAACATTTATGTTTATCTTATTAAAACTGCCTTTTATAAGTCTGGACTAAGCTAGCAATGTGGCTTGGAACAGACTCTGGAAAAACCTATCAGTAAATGAGTAAAAACACCACATGGCAGTCAGTGCTTAATTTCTGAAAAAGAAAAGGAGTGTGTGGGCGTTGAATGCTGAGCTTGCTGAGGAGCCGCGTAATTGGCCCTGGAAGCCCTTCCTTTTTAATCTTGACAGCAGCGGCGAAGTACAGGCAGTCTGTTCATGCCCAGAGGAACTTGCTATGTTATATGTTCTAAGACTTGGCCTTAGTGCTGAAACCTGTTTCCAGGGCTGACTCCTAGCACATGTTAAGTCTCCGCGGCCAATGAAAATGCCTCTCTTCCCAACTACAGCGGATCCTCGGTTTTCATTGCCCTCGGTTTTCATCGGTTTTGGTTTTCAGCGGTTTTTTCAGTGAAAAATTCGTTTCGGTTTTCATCGATTTTCCTCGGTTTTCATCGATTTGCAGCAAGGTGCAGGGGTTTGTGGAGAAAAATCACCCGGACAAAGCTGTTGCAGGCCATGTCGGCAACTTCTTTAATGACAATGTCTTGCCCCATTTCAGACAAATCTTAAAGAGGCGTCAGAAACAGACCTCTTTGGACAGCTTTCTGGTGCGACATTGGCCCACTGGCTCTGAAGCTGGTCCTAGTGTTATTGTTTGTTACTGTTTTCAGCATGAAACACTATGCTTATTCACCCAAAAATGTGTTTTTGGTATGTTTTTTGGAGCGCCTAGAACTGATTAATTGGATTTACATTGATTCCTATGGAAAAGTTTGCCTCGGTTTTCATCGGTTTTGGTTTTCATCGATTCTGTTCGGACAGATTACCAACGAAAACCGAGGTATACTATAATGTGGCTTAGCTGCAGCTCTTTCGTATATATTATGATTATTCATGGTTTGATTTAAAAAACTAGATCCTAGACTTGAGCAAATTCACTAGACAAAGACTATAGTACTTCTCACATAACTAAATTGTGTCTACCACAGAAGTTGCTTTGGAATCTTGCACAAGTCCTCTCATACCTTTTGACATCAGTTGGCATCTAGCAAAACTCACAGGATCAAGAAAAACACCTTAGCTGCCAGAAGACTGGATTTTAACATGCATTGACAGGGTTCCTGTTATTTCCTTGGGCATTCCCCTTTTGTGGATTTGTCAAAGCGGCTACTTCCGCTGACATAATGAGGGAACTTGTCAGAACTGAAGGTAGAACAAAAGAATGCTTGTGGAGTCAGTCACAAGATTTACTCCATGACACCATCTCTTTATTGGCAGCAAATTGCTCTCTATGATGTGGCGGGGAGTGCTCTGAAAACCAGACGTGTGGAACACATTTGGGTGCCATTTGTTGATCTTGCATGGAGTTATTGACACATTCAGTTTAGTGTTGGCATTGATTTAGAACGCAGTTGAAAGAAGCATTTGTGGAAACTTTTTTATGTCTAAGGAACCTAAGTGTGTGGAGAACAATCTATTTAGAATCTGATGCATGAAATACTTTTTGAAAAGGAAGATCTACTATTATTCTAAATAATTAAACTGCTAGTACACCCACAAGCTATCATTTTGAACATATTCCACTTAACTGAAAAGTCATTGGGTTGGAACCAGAGATGGGATCCAGCAGGTTCTCACAGGTTCCCAAGAGTAGGTTACTAATTATTTGTGTGTGCTGACAGGGGGTTACTAATTGGTGATTTTGCCACGTGATTTTTGCCTTAGTTACACTCCTCCTCTCAGCAGTAGCGTGCAGAACTTGAAGTAGTCTAGCAGGAGGTGCACCGGCGTGCGTGGCAGCCTGTGCCTGCGTGCTTTCGTTTCCCGCCCAAGGACCGGCGCAGTGGCTGCGTCCTTGCCCAGGAATGCCCCGCCCCCGGAATGCCCGGCCACACCCCTGTTGTGCCCTGCCCAGCCCCATTGGCACTACGCCACAGTTTGAATCCCATCACCATGGGAACCTGTTACTAAAATTTTTGGATCCCACCACTGGTTGGAACCAAATGTGCCTTTGCATGTTCACAAGGTGTGTGTCTGCTGTTTCCATTGATTTCCTTCATGTGATGCAATCCTTCCCTTCAGCGGGTCCCACAGTTTTCAAGGTTTTCTTGCTATCAGGAATGGCTTTTCAAGGGACATGGTGAACAAGAAGATACATTGTGTAAGCTGTTCTTAACTCAGTGCTGTAGGGTATTGTTTAGATGTTTGGTGCTCCCATTTTCTGATATATAATAATAATGACTGAGTGCCACCAAATCTCAACTAACTCATGGCAACCATAGGACCATGGAGTTTTCAAGGCAAGGGATAATCAGAGGTGGTTTGCCACAGGCAAACATTCTCTGCATAGCAGTTCCCGTCTTCCTTGGTAGTCTCCCATCCAAGTACTAACCATGGTCAACCCTGCTCAGGTTCCAAACTCTGATGACAATCAGGGCTATTCAGACTGCCCCGCTCATCTCTTGCTTGAACAAGCCATGGAGAAGGTTGCTATGGCTCATTCCGCACATGCAGAATAATGCACTTTCAAACTGCATTCAGTGCTCTTTGAAGCTGTGCGGAATAGCAAAATCCACTTGCAAACAGTTGTGAAAGTGGTTTGAAAATGCATTATTTTGCGTGTGCGGAAGGGGCCTATGAGTCGGTTACAATTCAATGACACATTGTGCTTCTATATGTAAATGTTATTTATTGTTTTCCACTGCTGGCACAGTTTGTGGTATAACATGCATGTTATGAGGTCACCTCAGGTCTGAAAGGGAAAAAAGCATGTGTATTGCTGTGTATATCTATTGCTGTAGCGTATATATCCATTTCAAACTAGATAGTTTCTTGTCTGGCACTTGACATTGCATTTTAAAATGTTCTGTCAATATCTCTAGCTAAAATTAAACCCGGATATTAGGAGTAGAGCTCTAGCGATCAGCCATGTTTAGGATCACAGAGGGGTGCTGAGCTGGCTGATCTCATTGATATATAAATAGCAGGGAAATCCATTATCGTGGTAACCTGAAGATGAGTTTTCTAGAAACAGGATAAAAAAATCCAGGTCCTGCTATTTCTCCCCATAACATACTGCAAATGCTCAGAGATGAAGACACTGTTTTGAATCTGCCACAAGAGAAGAGCCTTAGCAGCTGGCAAAGTGCCGGCCCTTAATGAAGGCCTGCCATATCGCACTCTCTTATTACCGCCAGATTTAATTAGTTCGTTTTACCTTGCCAATCTGGAAGAACCAAGCCCTTATCTTGGGCAGCTGACAGTAAATATTTCAGCATCTTCATTGTTGTGCGTGATGGCGTAAACTGGCATCTGAGTCCAAGAAATGTTAAAGGTGGTTTAATTAAAAATTACAGAGAATGTCTGAAATGTGGGAGTTGTGCCAATTCAGAGGCAAGAACAAAAGAATGGTCTTATTGCATCAAACCAAAAGTGCATCTGGTCCAGCATTCTCTTTCCACTCACGTGATTCTGGGTATTTTATAAGCATCACATCAATCTAGTAACTCCGTAGGAGATTCATCCTGATTTTCTGGACTACAGTGATACAGAGCCTCAGAATACCGAGGCTTCATTTAGCTATCACAGCTGCTGCATGTTGACAAGAGCTATTGGCCCATGAATTTGATCCTTTCAAAAGGAATCAAAGCTAACGTCATATCTCGTAGTATCGAGTGCTGTAAAGTTTATGCAGCATGGTGTAGGAGCCAGCGTGGTGTAGTGGTTAAGAGCAGGTGGATTCTAATCTGGAGAACCAGGTTTGATTCCCCACCCCTCCACCTGAGCGGCAAAGGCTCATCTGGTGAACTAGATGTGTTTTTGCTATCCTGCTGGGTGACCTTGGGCTAGTCACAGTTCTTTGGAACTCTCTCAGCCCCACCTACCACACAAGGTGTTTGTTTCAGGGAAAGGAAGGGAAAAAGAACTTGTAAACTACCTTGAGTCTCGTTACAGGAGAGAAAGGTGGGATATAAACCCAAAACTCTTCTTCAAAGAAGTAAATCCTGTTTTTCATCCTGAACCCGCTACCAATGAGCTTCATTGGGCAGTCCCTGTGCTCTGATGCTGTGATCTGAGAGGACTCATTCAGCAACCCAACTCAGTTGGCTGCTTAGAGTGAAGCAATTTGAGGTGGGGAAGAGGTGAGAGGCATAGCTTGTATCCATTGTTGCTCCCTGCACCTGTCTGCCATCACACCTGAGCTACCCAGGTTCAAAGCGAACTCCAGCACACTGCTGGTAGTGTCATGCTGGGTCTTGTCTTCCTTCTCCATTCTGGCTCATCTGGTGTGTGTTGGGGGAAGTGATGGATGTCTACCTGGGAGGAAGGAGAGCTCCAGGTTGCTTAGATTTCTCCTGACTGCAAGAAAACACCTTGAGCCAGACCTTTCTCCATATACCATTATCCCTTCCATATCACTGGAGTTAGGGACACGTTGCCTACCCCCCCACCCCAAATTTGGAAATCCACATAAATTTTTTTGACCCTCCCTTCCTACCAGAGAATGAATCTGAATTTTTCTTTTATTTCAACGTTAGAACAGAAATTGTGTGTATTTATGATATTAAAAGATACAATATGCTGATATTATACAACACTGTAGATATATTTTATGCATTTCTGAGTTTCTAAACTTTTTTCTGTATCATCTGGTGACCTTTACGTGTCATCTGTGGCTTCTGCCAAACTCCCCAAACTCCCTATTTAATTTCTTATGATAATCCGCCATATATCAAAACTGTTAGAAAAATCTAACAAGACAGGTCAGTGAGTGGTTTCCCTGCCTGAAGAAGTTAAAGTGTGGGAGTACATTGCACCATCCTAGCTTTTTCAATTCTAAAAACTACTGAATGTGTGAATGTTAGAAGCAGCTTTGACGTTTTTTAAAAAGTAATTGCTAAATCACAGAATAAGGTAAAATTTCCCCTTCAGTCGTGTCCAACCCTGGGGTACCACTGCAAGCAGTGATTTCATGGGCAAGCCGTTTTTGTGGGGTAGTTTACCATTGCTTTTCCCGGTTATTCAAATAAAAAAATAACCGTTTGTAAATCAAGAGACCATTTTTGAGCAGAGACGATACGTGGCTTCTACAAATAATCTGTGGATGTGAATACAGTGGTACCTCAGTTATCGTTGACGTCGATTTTTGTCGGTTCGGTTTTCCAGCTATTTTCTTGTCTCGATTTTCGTCGGTCACCTCGGATTTTGTTGACGAAATTCGCTGCGACTTTTGCGCGAATAAAAGGCGACCGATGTGTTTTTCCTGCTCTGACTTCTTTGCCTCAGTTTTGGATTTCGCCGGTTGTTTCTGAACGGATTACCGACAAAAACCGAGGTACCACTGTATCTGTTTCAAAGACGGCTTGTTGGGACTTCAGCATGAACAACGAGTGTGACATCTATTCATATCTACACTTTAGTGGGAGCATTTTGGAGTATTCTTGATTTGTAGTGGAATTCTATAATCACTTCCCAGCTGCAGGGTACGGGTTTCCTTGTTCATGCCTTAGAACCTCCAGTGCATATTAATAGAAGAGGCTAGCTGATCCTATGGATGCTCACTCATAAAATACAGCTGTGTTGAAGAAAATGAGATTTCTTTTGAGTATGTGCAGTCTTATTGTAGGGTTAGTAATGGTTCTTTAATCAGTTACAATTCCATGCACTTTCAAGCTGTTTTCGTCTAATGAGTTTTATATTTATGCTCCCAAGAACATCCGGAGCACCATTTCAAATCTTATGTTTCAGGTCATAGAATGTCTCATGACTAGCAGTGTTCAGGCGTTCATTTAAGAAGAAGAAGAAGAAGGAGAAGAGTTTGGATTTATATCCCCTTTTCTCTCCTTTCTCTCTTTCTCACAATACTAGAACCAGGGGGCATTCATTGAAAATGCTGGGGGGGAAGAATTAGGACTGATAAAAGGAAACACTTCTTCACGCAACGTGTGATTGGTGTTTGGAATATGCTGCCACAGGAGGTGGTGATGGCCACTAACCTGGATAGCTTTAAAAAGGGCTTGGACAAATTTATGGAGGAGAAGTCGATCCATGGCTACCAATCTTGATCCTCCTTGATCTGAGATTGCAAATGCCTTAATAGACCAGGTGCTCGGGAGCAGCAGCAGCAGAAGGCCATTGCTTTCACCTCCTGCATGTGAGCTCCCAAAGGCACCTGGTGGGCCACTGCGAGTAGCAGAGAGCTGGACTAGATGGACTCTGGTCTGATCCAGCAGGCTAGTTCTTATGTTCTTAAAGGGGCTTACAAACTCCTTTCCGCTCCCCCCTCACAACAAATACCTTGTGAGGTAGATGGGGCTGAGAGAGCTCAGAAGAAGGTCACCCAGCTGGCGTGTGTTGGAGTGCACAGGCTAGATTCCCCAGATACGCCTCCACAGCTCAAGCAACAGAGTGGGGAATAAAACCTGGTTCCTCCAGATTAGAGCACATCTGCTCTTAACCCCTTCGCCACTGCTGCTCCTTAAGTTAGCTTGTATAAAATAGCAGCACTTTTTATTGTTTTAAAATTGTTTTATAGAGAAACTTGAGTATTCATAATCTGATTTATTCTGTTTTATACATACAGAACCTGATAGACATTCTCTGGAGGCAAGATATAGATCTTGGAGTAAGGCGTGAAGTTTTTGATTTCAGTCAGAGGCAGAAGGAATATGAGCTTGAGAAGCAGAAGAAACTTGAAAGTGAGAGACAAGAACAGCTCCAGAAGGATCAAGAAAAAGCTTTTCTAGCTCAACTGCAGTTGGATGAAGAAACTGGCGAAGTTCTTCCTATACAGCCCGCTGAAGCCATTGAGTCAAGAAACACAGATATATCCAGTAACTATCCACAGGTAAACAAACCCATCCACTTTTAACCATGGTGAACTTCACATTGTACACCTTTTTTTCTTTGTTGTTGTTTTTTGTAAAAGAAGAATGTTACCTAAGATGAATCCTGGTGGATTTTTAGACCAACAGCCCATCTAGGCCAATATCCTGTTTCCTGAAGCGGCCAATCAAATCTCCTGGAATGTCCACAAAGGTCAATACCTCTTCCTGTGTCTGTCCCTCAATAAGTGGCATAGGTTTACTGCTTCCGAACCTGGTGTTTCCATTTAGCCCCATAGCCGCTATCCGCTGATGTTGCTATCCTTCCTGACAGACACGGAAGCCTCCTTGATTATGAGATAGAAATAGGCCCGAAACCCTCATTTCTTTTCTCAGTACATCCAATTTGCTCAAAATCCGAACTGAGTCTGCATCCAATTGTTAAAACCTCCTTCTTTTTCATCTATAGAGTACCCACATTTCCAGACAAGATGCAGATGACTTGTTCTTCAATGACTGTATGCAGCTCTTGGCAGAGACATTCTCCTTTGTGGACGAAAATGAGGTAAAATATTCATCAGGTTGCTTTTAATACAGTCTCCTTGTAAAACTCGTCCCTTCTGTTTTCGTTTTGGTGATGCACTCCCTAATTTTATGCACTGAGGAAAAAACAGCATCTGAATGTACTGAAAATTCTTTTGGTGCAGGTTTCTGACTAGCAGTGCCAACTTCAAAAGCGAGCTGACAAAGTCTGTTTGATAACATTCCAGATTCCCTCGGTTGAATTTCAACAAGTGGTACCATGCAAGACTGAGAGCAGCCAAGATTTTGTTGATTCTAATCCAGTGCGGTCACATGATTCCTCCGGCCTTCAGTCTTCCATTCCAGAGTCGGCTGATGATGATGGCTTGCAAGTTATAGAACAAGTCTGGAAAGAACTGTTTTCTATTCCAGAGCTACAGGTAAGAGCAGCAGACGTTGCCAAATGAATATTCAAGCACTGTCGGATAACAGAAAAAGTAGAAATCCAGCATTAGTTGTTTCTGTCCCTAAATAGTCAAGGCGAGCTGGTTCCAGCTAAAAAGATCTCAAATTGCAAGTATCAGGAGAAGGCCTCTTTCAGTCTGAAAGCAGCAGCCAATCAGAGAAGGCAATGGTAGATGGGACCACTAATCTCAATCGATAGATGATAGCTTCAAATAGGATCCTCCCCATGTGACTTGTTCAAATTATTTTCGGATCTACATTAACAAGATTGAAGGCTGTGACTTAAAAATGCCCGGACAGCTATATTTGCTCACCGATTAATATTTATTTATTCATTAGGTTTATACACCACCCAAGGCCAGGCTCAGAGTGGCTTACAATTAAAACATTCAATTCCATAAAATCACATATAAAATCAGTCCATCAGCCTAACTAAAATTTCTGATGGCAAAGCAATGACTTAGACCTATGATAACCAGCCAATTTGTTTCGACTCAAATCTCATTTTATGAGCGTGAGGCAGAATTTGTCAACAATGCCAGATCACGTGTTGGTGGTTAGCTGTTTGGAGGCTGGTAGATGGATACGGAATAACCGTGTGGCCTTAGCCAAAGGTCACGGTGGAACATCTCTGTTCTGTTTAAGGTCTTGCAGGGCCCTGGTGTCTGCTGACAGAGTTCTACCTGACTGGAGCCACAGCAGAGAAGGCTCTGCTCGAGGCCAAATGCACATCCTTGGAACCGGGGATTGGATGCAGACAGCCAGTGAAACACAGTGAGGGTTGGCCTAGGGCTCAGCCATGAAGCTCACTACAGAATTTTGAGCCGACCACTCATTCACTCGCACTGTCCTGCCCAATTTAACTCATGGGATTGTTATGAAGACAAAACGGAAAGAAGACCACATGCCCTGATCTTCTTGACGAAAAGAGCAGAATGAAATGTATTAATGAATAAATGGGTTTTCCCCTTTGTCATGGTTACTCCTTCAGGAAGGTCAGGGGGAAACCAGCAATGGAGCACCTTTCTTTCCCAGCCTTTCTGGAACCATTTGGCTATCGCTTGCCTCTGAATCAATAGCCCGCACACTCTCACTTGGTAGCTGCCACAAATTATTACTTTAAGACCTCAGGCAGACAGGCCCACGTCTGCCTCTCTCTGCCACAAATACATAGGCTGGCCAGCTCTGTGTTGTGAACTTCCTTGATATTTTGTGGCTGGAGTCTAAGGAGGGTGGGGTTTGGGGAAGGGAGGGACTCCAGCAGGGTACAGTGCCATCGAGATCAACTTTCAAAGCAGCCATTTTCTCCAAGGGAACTGATCTCTGTCCATTGAAAACCAGACAGACTATAGTTGATTCTTTTTGGAGGACAGACCCTATCCCTCCTTGTGGAGCTTTGGCCCCTTCCGCACTTGCAGAATAATGCACTTTCAATCCACTTTGCAGCTGGATTTTACTGTGTGGAATATCAAGATCCACTTGCAAACAGTTGTGAAAGTGGATTGAAAGTGCATTCATTCTGCATGTGCGGAAGGGGCCTTTTGTAATTTGTTGTTCTGTTCCCCTCTCTTTCGAGAGAGGCTACCAAAAGGGATTGCCTGATACTGAAGCTTAATTAAATCCAGGGAATCACAGGGACCAAAACCGATCTCATGTTACCTCAGTTTACACGGAGCTGGGTCCAGTACGCAGCAGTGTTCAGTGATAGCTCTATAGTGATTTTTTAGAACAGTGACCTCACTCTAAGTTCACTGAAGTCATTGGGATTTCAGGGGTGTAACTCTGCTTGCACTGTTAATTCCCCCCCCCCCCAAAAAAAGAACACTTTGTTTTGTGGTAGCTCTATAGTGAGCACATCTGTTGTCCTGTCATGGATGGGGTGGACAGCCTTTTGGGTGGGGAAACTGCCTTGTAATTTCTGTAAGATTCTTTTTTGCAGACAGAGCTGGTACTTTTGGAAAACCTTCTCTGTCCCTTATCCATGGCAGGGTGGTGCTTGGGTTTGGTTGTAGCTTGTTGCTTTTTTTTGAAAGTTGACCAAACACTCTCATGCTGAGTGGCTTGCACTCACCCTCAAAATGTTGAAAAGTTTGTAAAAGCCTTTGGAAGAAGTTGTCACTCAGCAGCAGGAATGCTGCAGACAATTGCATGATCAATGAGAGGGTTGTGGCAGAAAGAATAGCAGACTCTACGTTTTCCGGTGCAGACTCTATGTTTTCCGCTCCCTTCCCATGGGCCTTGCTCTTGCCCCGCCCCCCGCCCTCCCCCCACTTACCTTAGTTTTTAGTTTCAGGCTGAAAAGCGGCCTGTTCAGTTCAGGCTGAAAAAAGCCCTGGGTGGGAACTACACTACCCAGGAGCCCTTGGGGCTCGCAAGGTCTCCTGGGTAGTGTAGTTCCTACAATGGCCCATTTCAGCCTGAATGAAACAGGCCGCTTTTCAGCCTGAAACTAAACCTGAAACTTAAGAACTAAGGTAAGTGGGGGGCGCTGGGGAAGGGGGAGGGGTTGGGGTGATTTTTCACCCCCCCAGATGTATGCCTGGTGTGAGGCACGCACCCCCCCTCCCCCTTGTAGCTTTGCCTATGCCGGTCCTCCATTTTATACTCAGAAGACCCTTGCAAAGCAAATTAGGCTGAAAGAGCCCAAGCTGATTTAGGGAGCTTTAGGTCGAGTGGAGATCTGAACCTAGAGCATAGAGGAACGAATAAACAGAATGCTGAAAGCTGATAGGATGCAAGCACCCAAATGACCTTTCTTTTCTTTGCAGGGATTCTTACAGGCTGTGGTGTGGCTCATAGATATCTGCATGATTTCCCACTTCTTTTGCTGTATGCCCCAGCAGACTGTAAAGACGCACCATTAAAGAGAAGTTTGGGATAGCTTGACAGCCTAGAGTACTCCTCCACAGCATTAGAAGGGCAGAAACAGAATGGAGATTACAATGGTGTACATTGTCAGATGTTACAATCAAATATTGGGAGCCTACTAAATGCATGGGCTTAGAGCATGCCCTACTCATGGTCCTTCACCCTGTGGCCTGTTTGCATTTGTATAGCTTTAGGTACTGGGACATGACTACATGAACCTTGAAAAATTCAGTGGCCAGTTCGTGTGGTCTGAAGGCAGAGCCACACGGTTGAAAACCACGTTGCCCCTCTTCACACATCTGGGCTGGAGCTCACACTGGGCTCACATCACTGGAGCCTACTAGCTATGCATTGATTTTCCCAATGGAGGGGAGAGCTACCAGGTGGCGGGGAGGTGCGCATTGCACTGAGCATGTGCTGGGAGGAGAAGAAAATCGCCTCCCGCCCCCCCCCCCCGCCCCCACACTTACCTTAGTTCAGCCTGAAAGTGGAGGCTGGAAAAGCGGCCTGTTCACTTGAGGCTGAAAATGGCCTGGTGGGAACTACACTTCCCAAGAGGGGCTTGCAAGGTCTTCTGGGAAGTGTAGTTCCCACTAGGCCATTTTCAGCCTCCACTTTCAGGCTGAACTAAGGTAAGTGTGTGTGTTGGGAGCGGGGGGCGGGAGGTGGCAGGGGCAGAGTGCACCCCGGGCGCAGTATGGCCCAGCTACGCCTCTGTCCCAATGGGACAATGAACACATAGCTAGTGGACTCCAGTGATTCGAATTTATAATATCTGAGAAGGGCTTGTATTGCGTGGGTATGTTATTAATGAGTTTTGGCTCTTTTTTTTTTAAAGTGTCTTAACATTCAAAATGACAGTTTGGCTGATGTAACCACAACCACGTGCTCTGACAACCCAGCACCGGAGGCAGATGTGAACTTTGCTTTTTACAACGCGCTGCCTGCCGTGGAGAAAGAAGTTGCCGGCTGCAGCCTAGAGTTCCTGAACAATTTGGAGCCTTCGTACCCTGGCAGTGCACTGCCTGGTGATCTCAAGCAAGATATCTCTTCACCTGCAAGCATGGACTTTGCTGAGGATTTCTACTCTTTCGTTGATATCAAGATGAGCAGTGACATGTCCCTCACACCGCCGCCGCCGCCGCCATCGTTCGTGAACCCAGTCTCGGCTGGCTTTTTAAACGAGTCAATTGAACTTTCTGATTTTGCTCTGTGCAAAGCTTTTAACCGTGACCTGGCAGGGAACGCACTGGAATGCAGCGATTTGGACTCCGGCATTTCGCTCAACGCAAGTCCCAGCACAACCGCTTCGCCTCATTCTGACGGGTCGTCTTCCATCTACAGAGACACAGGCTTTGGCTACAGTGATTCCGAAATGGAAGAGATGGATAGCACCCCTGGCAGTGTTCAAGGAAGTGATGCTAGAACGCATTCCTTTCAGTTGCACCCGCAAGCCTCTCTGTTTCTCGAGCAAAATACGCAGAAGCCGGACCTGCAACTTTCAGACACGCCCCCAAAGGAACTGCCCACAAACCCAGGACACCCTGAGTCTCCATTCATGAAAGACAAACAGAACAGCCAGCCCAACGCTCATCTCACAAGAGACGAGCTCAGAGCGAAGGCTCTGCACATCTCGTTCCCCGTCGAGACGATCATCAACCTCCCGGTGGACGACTTCAACGAAATGATGGCCAAGGAGCAGTTCAGCGAGGCGCAGCTGACTCTGATCCGGGACATCCGCAGGCGAGGCAAGAACAAGGTCGCTGCGCAGAACTGCCGGAAAAGGAAGCTGGAGAACATAGCGGAGCTGGAGCACGACTTGGATGATCTGAAGGACGAGAGGGAAAAGCTCCTGAAAGAGAAAGGGGCGAACGACCAAAGCTTGCGCCTGCTGAAGAAACAGCTGAGCACCCTGTATCTCGAGGTCTTCGGCATGCTCCGGGACGAAGATGGCAAGCCGTACTCGCCGAGCGATTATTCGCTGCAGCAGACCAGAGATGGAGACATTTTCCTTGTCCCTAAGATCAAGAAGCCAGAGACTAAATGACGGGGATCAGGAAGGCTTGTGTTTGCAGAGCTGCACTTATAGTTAACCCTTTCCGCAATGCAAAAACGTGTCCTATTTTCAAGCGACTTAACACTGTTCTAAGCATATATACACCCTCAGCCTTGACTCTGGCAAGTATTTGGATGGGAGACCTCCAAAGAACACCGGGGGCGTGCCGCGGAGGCAGGCAATGCCAAACCGCCTTTGAACGTCTCTTGCTTTGAAAACCACACCTGAGGTTTCCATGTCGGCTGCAACTTGACGGCACTTTACGTATATACAAGTATACTTAAAAATCATTAGGTTAAAAAGAATGTATGCGCAATGGGTATCGCTTTTACAAAAACTTTAGTTCCTCCCTTTATATATAGCAGCAGATTGACTAATTTGTTTCTGTGTAAATATTTCAGGACTTATTTATATGCTTTTATTGTTTTACTGAACTGTGTATCCAGCATGATGATCTCATTTAGGCGGGGATCAGTCTTGCATTTGCAAGTTGCACTTGCATTTCATAACTATAAATGGAACATTTGCTGTTTCTTAGATTTTTACTTGCTTTGCTTCATTAAGAATACACACATAATAAAGGAATACAATTGGGGTGCCAAACAGCCAAGTTCAGTACCCTAAAGTCTCTTCAATTTTAATGGAAGAGTTAAGCATCACTGAAGCCTTTGAAGCGCTTATCCTTAGCTGCATTGCACCCTTAATTTTAAAAGTATAAACATGCTTTGCATATGAATATATGCTAATCTTTTGACTTTGGACTTATTTACCCTCTGTGTGTGTGTGTGTGTGTGTGATTTTCATATTGATTACAATCAGGGAAGTACAATTCTGTCACAATCTTTGCAAAAGAACAGAATGTGCAATTGGGTACAGTTGAGAATTTCTACTTTTGTAATGTGCTTGAAAGTTTGTAGAATCTGTGGAAATCAAAACAAGCCAGAGGTGGCGGCGGGGTAAGAGTCCAAGATTTGGAGCTCTACTCATGATTAAAATGACAGCCACCAAAATGGGACAGTCTTCTGATCGGCTCAGTTGCATTAATGCAGTTCACGGCATGCAGGCTTTCTTGAATAAGGACACTTAAATAGTTGACTAGACACTTATTTTTTAAACCAGAACAATTGTATCGACTTCTACATTGTATTATGCAGTATACTTCTTCCGATTTTTTTAGTCTATAGACTTGATCTGTTATATTAAAAAAATGGCCTTCTGTACGTTGAACATAGTTTGTATAAACGAACACAACAGGAAATAAACAGGGACATCTAAACCCATTTAAGTATGGCGTTTTCAGGATTCATTCACTTTTAAAATTTAATGGTCTCAAAAACATACAGAATTAAGTCCCACTGATTTCACTGGAACTACATTCCTATGCAACTGCGGAAGACACTGTAATCAGATACTTTGACTTTTGGATGCTGATATTAAACAGATTGCATTTATCCTTCAGTTCTGGAAGTTTTTGTAAAATAGAATCTTGGGATAACTATTTTGGGATGAGACCTGCACCATGCTGCCAGTTTGACATTTATTCACATTTTCATCTGGAAGTTTTTGTAAAATAGAATCTTGGGATAACTATTTTGGGATGAGACCTGCACCATGCTGCCAGTTTGACATTTATTCACATTTTCATCTCCCAAAGCCAGCGATTTAATCTTTTGGGTGTCTAAGGCCCCTTCTGCACATGCGGAGTAATGCACTTTCAGTCCACTTTCACAAGTGGATTTTGCTATTCCGCACAGCTTCCAAGTGCATTGGAAGTAGATTGAAAGTGTATTATTCTGCCTGTGCGGAAGGGGCCTTGAACTGGTTATTTGGGGATTAAGAGAAATTTCACTAAACCACAGGAACGTGACATGCAGCCAGTCAGACTCCTGTTCTGAGTTGTCCCCCCACCCCCCCAAGTCCTCACTATCCCTGTTCTGGGACATAGCAAGAAGTTTTATGTAACTGGACTGCTGCAATCACTTTAGCTTGAGGGCTACTTTGAACATCAGATGCCATAGTTGGGAGCATATTTCTAAAAGACAGTTAAGAAAGAGCATCCTATGGAAACAAAGCTTGAATTCTTCACAAGGTTGCAGTTTGCATTCCGTAGAGAAAAGCCATACTTTGCGGAGAAGCCATTCAGCATTTACATTTCCCAGCTGCAAACTATGAAGCAATCCTGTCCATAGAAAATGACAATCAGGTCAATCTCTGGTACTCTGCCGACAGGACAGTTCATTGTCACGATGCAGCTTTGTCAAGATTTATGCCATTGTTTGATTCTTTTAAAATTTTGACACTGATTTGCACCTTAAAGGCCTCTCTTTGGCCCCTTCTGCACTTGGCAGAATAATGCACTCTGGGGCTGGATTTTACTGTGTGGAATAGAAAAACTCACTTTCAAACAATTGTGAAAGTGGATTGAAAGTGCATTATTCTGCAAGTGCGGAAGGGGCCAAAGAGAGGCTGGAGTTAGAAACCTGTCATAGAATCACAGTTGGAAGAGGCCGTATAGGTTATTAAGTCCAACCCCCTGCTCAACTCAGGATCAGCCTAAAGCAGAAGTCCCCAACACAGTGTCAGTGTGTGTGCTTTTAAGAAGGGGCAGCAGTTTTTGCTCAGCAAGCTTCTGACTGGTGGCCATTTTGCCACTGCAGCACAAAGGTTTACACTGTTGCTGAAGTTATGCTACAGCGATCATTTTGTGGGTGGTTCTGCCTCCTGCAGCAGCTGTTTTGTGGCTGCGACCACTATCCTTTGTAAGATTTCCAAATGTACCTCTCAGCCTCCTCCAAATTGTCCCTTTGCTTTTCGTCACAGGGTTCGGTCACTTGCCACTCTCCTCTGCACACATTCCCATTCTGACCATATCCATTTTGATGTGAGGCCTCTAGAACTGCACCGTACTACTGGTGCACCCTGACCAATGACACGTACAGGACTTTGACCATCTTGCAATTTCGATATTGTGCCTTTGCTGATACACCCCAAGACCACATTGGCCTATTTTGTAGCTGCATCACACTGGCTACTCATATTTACCTTACAATTGGCCTGTAAGAACATAAGAACATAAGAACAAGCCAGCTGGATCAGACCAGAGTCCATCTAGTCCAGCTCTCTGCTACTCGCAGTGGCCCACCAGGTGCCTTTGGGAGTTCACATGTAGGATGTGAAAGCAATGGCCTTCTGCGGCTGTTGCTCCCGAGCACCTGGACTGTTAAGGCATTTGCAATCTCAGATCAAAGAGGGATCAAAGATTGGTAGCCATAAATCGACTTCTCCCTCCATAAATCTGTCCAAGCCCCCCTTTAAAAGCTATCCAGGTTAGTGGCCATCACCACCTCCTGTGGCAGCATATTCCAAACACCAATCACACGTTGCGTGAAGAAGTGTTTCCTTTTATTAGTTCTAATTCTTCCCCCCAGCATTTTCAATGAATGCCCCCTGGTTCTAGTATTGTGAGAAAGAGAGAAAAATTTCTCTCTGTCAACATTTTCTACCCCATGCATAATTTTATAGGACTTCAATCATGTCCCCTCAGACGTGCTGCCTCCCCTCTCCAAACTAAAGAGGTCCCAAACGCCTGCAGCCTCTTTCCTCATAAGCTGAAGGTGCTCCAGTCCCTCAATCATCCTCCTTGCCTCTCTTCTCTGCACTTTTTTCAATCTCTTCAAGTCATCCTTTGAGATGTGGGTGGACCAGTGAACTGAACACAGTTACTTCGGCAAGTGCGGTCGCATCCTAACGGCTTTATATAAGGGCATGACAATCTTTGCAGTTTTATTCTCAATTCTTCTTTCCTAATTATCCCCAACATAGAGTTCTTGCCTTTTTCACAGCTGCCATACATTGAGTTGACATTCCCATGGAACTATCAACTAAGACGCCCAAATCCCTTCCTGGTCTGTGACTGATAGCACTCCTGACCCCTCTGTAGCGTGTATGTGAAGTTTGGATTTTTTTGCCCCTCATGTGCATCACTGCTTTACATCTTTGCTACATTCGAACTGCATCACTTGCCATTTCTTAGCCCACTTCACCCCTAATCTCTATCAAGGTCCGCTTGGAGCTCCTCTCTCAGCAATCCTTTCGTGGTTCTCACCACCTCTACATACAATTCTGGTATCATCTGCAAAACTCTGGCCAACTCACGCTTACTCCACCCCTACTTCCAGGTCATTTGCATGAATAGGTTAAAGAGCACTCGGTCCTCAATACAGATCCTTGGGGACACTCCACTCCCCACATCTCTCCATTGTGAGAATTCTCCCATTTCTACACCCTACCTTTTGCTTCCTGCTTCTCAACCAGTTTTTTAATCCATAGGAGGACTTCCCTCTTTATTCCTTCATTGCTGAGTTTCTTTTCTCGTAATACGTCTCTCTGGTGAGGAAACTTTTGTCAAAAGCCTTTTGGAAATCCAAGCAGACAATGTCCACTCGGTTCCCCTTTTTTTATCCACAATGCTCTATTTTTACATCCCTCAAAGAACTTCCCCAGTAAGTTTGTAAGACAGGATTTTAGTTCTCTTCCTTGCAAAGCCATGCATGACTTTCTCAGCAGGTTCTTGCTTTTCTACCATGCTTTAATAATTTTATCTCTTTTAATGACAGATTCTACTAAATTTACTACAGGAACATGTGATGTCAAACTGACTGGTCTCGTAATTCTCGGTCGGTCCCTAGATCCTTTCTTAAAGATTGGTGTGACATTGGCCATCTTCCAGTCTTCAGGGATGGAGCCTGATTTCAAGGATAAGTTGCATATTAAAGTGAGAACATCAGCAATTTCATGCTTGAGCTCTTTAAGAACTCTTGGGTGAATGCAATCTGGGCCAGGGGATTTGGTAGCATTTAGTTTATCAATGGCTGCCAGAACTTGTACCCCAAGTTCTTGTTACAATGCACTGCTACCCAGACATGTATCCCCCCCATCCAATATGCGTGCTTCTAACTCAGTGGTTCTCAACCTTCCTAATGCCGCGACCCTTTAATACAGTTCCTCATGTTGTGGTGACCCCCAACCCTAACATTTATCCATTTTACAGATGGAGAACACTGATGCAGAGTCTTAGGGCAAATCTCTGCTGTGAAAGTGGGTCAGCTAGACTCCCAAAGGGGGGGTCGCCGACCCACAGGTTGAGAAAACCACTCGATCTAAGTAAGAAAAATTGTTGAAGACTTTCATGGCTAGAATGAACCAGCTGCTGTGGAGTTTTTTTCCAGGCTGTGGCCAAGGTCTGTTAGTTTTTGCTCCGAACGTTTCATCTGCATCTACCATGACACGCCTTTGAAGATGCCAGCCATAGATGCAGGAGAAATGTTAGGAGCAAAAACTACCAGACCAGGGCCACACCCTGGAAAACCCACAAGTCACTTTTCATTTTTGTTAGCCAGATGTAGAACTCTGTATTTATCCTTGTTGAATTGCATCTTGTTTACATCTGCCCACTTTTTTAGTATCCAGATCTTGCTGGATTTTATCTCTCTTCCGGGGAATTTGCTAGTCCTCCCAAGTAGATGTCATTTGCAAATTTAATGAGTAGTCCCTTTGCCTCCTCATCCAGATAAAAATATTGAACTGGACTCAGAACCAAGCCCTACTGAACAACTCCCTCCAATCAGATAAATACCATCAGCCACTATGGGCATGGTTCTCCAATCAGTTCCCTAACCACCTAGCAGTGCTTCAGTTTCTCCATCAGAACATCATGGGGATGCTCTGTCAAAAGCTTTACTGAAATCCAAGTAAGTAACATCAACAGTGTTCCCATATATGAATAAATTCCAGAGAGTCCACTCTACATCTAATGGAAACATGGTAAACCTGTAGTTTTAGAGAAATCCATATTCTTCAAAGTCTCTCAGCTTTAACGTTTTGTGGGAGCTGAAACAATCTTAACTCCTGCAACACTGAACAGGGCAGATATAAAGAACTACATGAAGCTAGAAAAGGAGAGACGAATGATAAATTATGGCACTTTATTGTAAACATCTGAACAACAGTGTTGAGACCGCAGTCAATTGTGGTTGTCATTACGCTTTGTGTTATTTGTGTGTTACATCATCGCCTTTCATCTCAGAGAACAGATGTTCAGGATTAGTTACCCTGCAGAGTAAAAACAAACAAGTCACAAATCCAGTGTACTGAGTAAGTCAAGAGCCCCACCTTTGCAACAATATAAGGGGCAGGAGCATCACTTCTCTACTGGTCTGCTCCTTGGTGCTTGTCTCTCCTTCCACACCATCCAACTAATACTACGCTCGGCAGAGCTCCAGCTGGCTGATGCTTGACCCTTTTCCTAGCCTCAGAGTGCCGGCTGATCTTTGAAAGCCAGTGTGGTGTAGTGGTTAAGAGCAGGTGCACTTTAATCTGGGGGACCGGGTTTGATTCCCTGCTCTGCCACTCTTTTTTAGCTGTGGAGGCTTATCTGGTGAACCAGATTAGCTTGTGCACTTCAGCACATGCCAGCTGGGTGACCTTGGGCTAGTCACGGTTCTTTGGAGCTCTCTCAGTCCCACCCACCTCACAGGGTGTTTGTTTGGGGTGGGGAGGAGGAGATTGTAAGTCCCTTTGAGTCCCCTTACAGGAGAGAAAGGGGGGGATAAATCCAAACTCCTCTTCTTCTTGATGCTTGGGAAGGAGAGAGAGAAGTTGAGGTGCACTCACCCCACTTTACATTCTGTTGGGCAGTGATGAGCTGCACACAGCTTGGCCTTGTCCCCATTTTACAAGATTGAAAGCAGGCACAGGTGCTGTTATTCACTCAAGATGCCTGGAGGCAAAAGAAAATGCCAATCCAGAAGCAGGCTCTAACGCAACCATTTTAAGCATCTGCATTCAAGGCAAGAATGTGCAATACATCTGTGAGCACCTGCTGTACGTGCAGAAATCTACAATCTCCCACATCACCCATGGGTAAGTTCACAGTGGGGTAAATTCACAGCGGAACAGAGATGCAAATATGATGCTGGCAGGCAAGGTACCAGTAGGTACAGGTCGTCTAGAAACATGACTCCACCTTCACTTAAACGGAAGATTCTTCCTTCACAAAACTGAAAGGAATGGGATTTGGGGTTGGATCCAAACAGGTTTTCCACTGGTAAAAAAGGGATCCCCTTTGGACATTATGTTGGGGGTTGTGGGTCCTGCATAGACAACGGCAAAGAAGGACGGATTTTATTTATTTAAATGTATACCATGCCTTTCCCAACTGAAGTCAGGTTCTGAGCAGCTGACATGCATGGGAATGAACTGAGTGAAGAATCTAGTTGTATTCAACCCCCCATTGAATGTTAAAGAGAAGCTGGTCGCATTCAATCCTATATCTGATGTTAGACTGACTAGAACAGATCCCAGGAAGCTCAGGATAAATTAGGAGTCCATACTTTATCTGCTCTTACCAGCATGGCCAATTGGCCATGCTGGTAGGGGCTGATGGGAATTGTAGTTCCTGAACATCTGGAGAGCCGCAGGTTCCCTACCCCTGGACTAGAAAGAACTCATTCTCAGAAGAAAAACTTGTTACCTGAAAAAAACAAACACCTGAAGCCACATCATGTTCCAGATGAGCGAGTGACCCGTTTCCTTGCCTGAAATTTAGCAAAGCAAATCAGCAAAGTTAGTTGGCTGAATATACCTGCAATTCTCAACTGAGTTTTCAGAAGACTCTTTATCAGTTGCTATGGACTATTCTACCGATTTCAAGTGTAAATTATAGAAATGCTCAGGATCACAATGTTAAGGAGTCAGCTCCTGTTGGCCGTCAGGCTCATGACAGCTTGCTGAACTTGTTTCAAAGTCCTGGAAAGCTTTGCTGACCTATTATGGTAAAGGAACATGAACTTTAGGGTTCACTTTTGGAGAACCACCTTTCAGTAAACCTGCAGGAGTCCACTAAGTGACTTCAGTATAACCACCAGCATTTTTTTAATCTTCATTCTAAAGAAAATGCTTAAATATATCACCACCAGTTGCAGTCAATATGTCTGTAAACCAGCCAGATACGGCTTTCATTTTTGATACTGGGCCATACACCATTTTGTATCTTGGAAGGACAATGCATGCTGCACATTAGCACCTGCTTTGTATTTGCGTATAGCTTTTCCAGTCACAGAAGCTGTGTGTGTTCTCAGTCAGAATTGTGGGTTTTATAGTCTACTAGAGATGAGTGGTTCTCTAAATGGTTGAAAGGAGATCCATTTCTAAGCCTGAATGTAATACCAAGGACTCATTTGCAAAACTCTGCTGCTCCCAACATAAAGCACAGAATCTCACACAAGAATGCAATTTATTTTTTCATGTTTTGCATCTACCATGACTGAACAACAGGCCGTGTTTCATGGACATTTTACAAATCATGCAGAGGCAACCCAGAATTTGCCACTGGGCCTCCCAGGACCATGTCCCAACTTATACCATCTCCTCCTCCTGGTTTTAGGCCCCCATCTGCTGCTTTGACAACCACAGTACTGTAGAATCTTACCAAGTCAAGGGTTTCCAATCGGGGTAAGAAACCCGCCTCTTGTCCAGCAGAGATTTCTTGTATGACCTGCAAATCAAAGAGATGGTTTTCACCTTGTCCAGAAAAGGGATGCTTTTTTTTTAATTCATGAAAAGTGTTAGAGACAAACCTTACCTATTCTTATTCCCCTTCCTTTCAGGTCTAAATGCTAGACCTATGACTTTGGGTCAACTCAAGTAGCTATGACTCAAGGAGGCTCCAACTGGTGAAGAACTCTTGCTAGACTTTCTTCGATCTTTCAGCAGTGAAAGGTAGTTTTAACTAGCAGCTCTCCAAAAGCTCACTATCAGCATAGAATCTTATGCCTTCACTTTTTTCCTGGAAGTTGAAGCTGGTGCTGTGCTGTCGCTGCCTCGTCATTCTTTTATTAGGCTGACTGGTCCACATACACAAAAGGCTGCTGAAGTCCTGTCTGAGTCTCCTGCGATCCACACTTTGGCTAAGAATCACGTTCTAGAGTCTTTACAGCTGGCAAGCCACTCTCCTCAGCTGACACTTCTCCACATTTGCATCAAAGAACTAGGTCTAAGTCACTGGCACCAACAACAGGCAGCTTGTAGATTTCACATTGAGGTTTGCAAAACAAAGTAAGACGCTAGGCAATTAATTCTTTTCCCGCAGGGCTGCTGTGAATCCCACGGTGGACACTGTCAAGACTCCCACCCACCATATACATGGACTAGGAACAGATGAAATCCCTCAAACCCATCCTCTGGCTCTGCCTCTGCAACCAACAGTAGCCCTGGAAGTGATGATTCGGGTCTATTCTGTCCTTGCAAAAACAAAAAAAAAAAGGAACACCACATGGCTTAGTAATGTGAAAATTCCATACCACAATACTAAACTGATGCTCAGTTGACAAGTTTTGCCTGAGTATAAACTATTTGCCACATTGGGCAGATTCTGGAAAGGGTGGGATATGATTTTTTTTTTTTTACACAAATAAGAAATTGAACTCTCTCCTCAGAAAATAGAAAGTGTACTGATAAGGCCAGCCAACTACTTTCCACCTTAATGCATGCTAATATGTTTTATCTTGTTTAGTATATTCCTGGCACAAAGTTTAATGGGATTTCACCACGGCGTTTCTATTACCCAACCACCAGGACAGTGAGCCTAGGCAGGCCACAATCAAACAGGCCAGGTTTCAGACCCCCATCTTCTGTAAAGCTAATGTAGATTGGCTGAAATTACAACAGATCCAAGACGAATATTTTATAATGCCCAACAATTCATTCCTATACTGGAATTAGGTTTACCTTTATACTGTTCATTGGCCTAGAGAAGAAGTAACAAGATGAGAAATTCCAGCATCACACTGGCAAAAGTGTCTGAGTTTCTTCTACTCACTGTGCCCTACTCTTCAGGATGTGTATTGATAGAAAGCACTGCTCTGGCAATAGTTGGAAGAGAAGTCTGATCGGATTGAGAAGGATAGCAAATTAGTAGGGAACATAGTCGTATGCAAATTTGGGCAAGTGAAGGAGTAAACATACCCACTCTGTCATGAAGCTTGGACACATCACTCTGATGGCATTAAAAAAATCTTAAATTTTATTCTAGTCACAAGACTCGCTGTTCACAACAAATACATCATGTTCAGCCAGTTCCTAGGCCATGAAGCAATCAGTTTTTGCTTCACCTTCAAGGCTGACACTCAGCGCATTGGAAGGTGTGTGAAGCAGATTGGTTGGTTTGCCCACAGTCAAGACAGTTTATACTTGTTTCCAAGGGACTCGAGAGGGATTGTGACTCAGCTGCAACTTGGTTCCAGGGAAAGAGGGCAGTCAGAACAGCATGCTGAAGAAGTATTAACCATTACACTTAATGGTTAAGCATAACCATTAGAATAAACCACATTTTTTTGAGGGGGAGAACAAATGAAGCTACACAGTTGTAAGCTCAGTAACAGACCAGGCTATTTGCTTGAAAGTTTTAATTCAATGAAGTGTGCGTACTTAATCTGTTCACCATTTTGTGGGGGGTGGGGTGGATTAAGCCTTGGTAGCGATAAAAGACAGAAACCTGTTCTGCCAATGGTTAAGGGCTGAGGCACCTTCTGCATATATCAATGAAACGAGAGGCAAACTGAATAAAGCTTAAAAGAACTTTCATACTAATTTACTTGGAAGGCTTCAACTAAGAAACAAAAGCTACAAATCGTAAGCACAAGCCAGAAGTATCTGGTATTTTCTTTTGAAAATAAAGCTTTTTTGATCATTCACAAGCACTAGTTTAAATGAGTCAGTCCTAGTTATACGGCTAAACAAGCTTTAATTGCAAGCAACTCTCCCCTCCCTTTGCATGGGCAACTCATTTCATGTGGCTACATATGCAGAAAAAAACCTAAAAGTTCTTATAAACGATTCAGCAGTTTCACAAGGTTAAACTAATACAAGATTATAATGCACTGATTTTTTTCCTAGCAAGAATATACCCTAAAACTACATTTCTTTATTTAAAGTAAGGAAAAAAAACTGAACTACACAAGAATTGAAAAATTAAAAGTTCCTTAATTATTTTTAATTTCTGGTACCACTACCACAAATTTACAGGGCAATATACCTGATTTTATAAAGAAAAAGACAAAGCTACAACAACAAATTAAAAAAAGAAGAAGTCAGGAATGTACATCTAAACACTACAATTGCATTAAATCAATAGCTGCACTCTTTGCAAACTGTGGCTACGACAGTCTTTAAGAAGGGTTTCCTGTTTAAGCTGCAGTAACTTTTCTGACTATGGTTCATCGCTCCTTCTGTGGCAGATTTTACAGCTCCTCTAATGCATTTGGGACGACTGTCTCAAAGTAACCTGCAGCTTTCCTGACAACTCCTCGCTCTCTCCTGCTAAGAACTGTAGCCTGTTGAATACACGATAAGAAAAGGATTACTCTCAGTGAAAAGTTGCGTAGTCTTCACATACAGTACTTAGTTATGACATACCTACCCTTATTCTGCTACGTATTTTAGAATCTTCTTCCACCATAGCCACCTCCTCCACTTCCTCCTCCTGATCCATATCCACCTGCAAAAGTAACGAGGAATGTTTACTTCCATCGAGCAACGAGCCCTGGGCCTAGGCTATTATAATCCATTTGGATTTACCGCCATAAGGACTGCCTGAGCTTCTACCACCAAAACTGCCACCTCCTTTCATGGGCCCATAGTTCGACGGCTGCTGCCCGCTGTAATTGCCAAAGTCATTATAGTTTCCACTGCCACCATAGTTGCCTGAGAAAACAAGAAGTTGAAAAGTTCTGGTGGGAATGTGAACAAAACCATAATTTCAGAAAGCTCATTCAATAGTTCTCTAGGCCAGGGGTCTGCAATCTGGGAATTGAAGTCCGTGAACATCTGGAGAGCCACAGGTTGCAGACCCCTGCTCTAGGCCCTCAATATGAAGTTTCCAGCACAACTCACAAGTCCCCCCAGGTCTGTGTCCTACACACAGACTGCTACACAAAGAAATGGCTTGTCCAATTTGCTCACAAAACAAAACAGAAACTGAAGAGGCAGGAAAGAGCCAATAACCCACTGGCTCCTCTAGAAGCTTCTGAAAGTAAAATAATACTAAGTCTTATGATTTTTAAAAAGTGAATATGGTGCACTGAACCTGGCTAGAAAGCTATAATCCCATTCCACTCGTTAAGATTTTAAAGACACGCCACATGTGCACAGGTACGTTACCAGCACAATTCTAACAATAAAATAAGAGAATCTTTAGGACTGGCCTGCAGAAAGAAAAGACACCTGAAGTCAATTTGACCCCAAGGGGCTTACATAATTAATTTTAGGCCAAAAACTGAATAACATTCTTAGGTTATTAAGAGCCCCATTCAGGGCGTGTGCGAATCCGCTGGTGGAAGTGATGCGCTGCCGGATTCACTTTCCCCAGGAAACTTCCCCAGGTGGAGGAGTGATTTTGCCGGCGTGCAGCTGCTGCCACTCTCCCCCCCCCTCCAGCACCCCTGCCGCCGCCACTGGTATAGCATGCATAGACCGGGGAGCAGCTGACTTCAGTCGGCTCCCTCCCAGCCATTTGCAGCGTTGCGCCAGTTGCCAGGAATGCAGACTAATGTCTACTGAGCCACACAGAAGGCTTGTTGGCAGCACGGAGGCTTTCCCACTTTTCAAGAATCCCCATGATGCCAGGTACCCGGCTCTTGGATGAGGCTGCCTGCAATTGAATTACAGAGGCAGAATGAAGAAGTTACATAATTCAAATATCTTACCACTGAAGTTCCCTCCTTCATTGTAACCATCATAGCCGCCACCTCCCCCGCCATATCCGCTGCTGGGGCTTCCGTAGCTTGGGCTACTACCGTAGCCTCCTCTGCTGCCATATCCAGGGCCACCTCCATAGTTGCCACCACCTGGAGACAACACCAATTGAAACTGAGACCACAGAATATATTATGTCTGCAACATTCAGCTTTTCCCAAGCATCTATACATCTGTGCACAGGAATGAAATCCAATAGATTGTGACTAGTTTTTGTATTCCTACAAATTGTATTCCTACAATTTCTATATTGCCCCTCCCCTTTCAGGCTTGGGTCAGTTTCCAACAGGATACACACGAATAAATACAACTGTAACTATTCACTATGAATTAACATTTAAAAGAAACTTTACATACGAGTAAAAAACAAGATGACGAAAACATTCACTTTCACTGAGTCTCACAAACCTTAAAATGAAACTGTAGTTAAAAACAAAACTGTTTTGTGAGGGGGGAAGGCAACAGATGCTTCCACTGGGACTGAGGGGGGAAGGCAACAGATGCTTCCACAACCACATGGCTGGCAGAAAAGTTCCATATTACAGGCTGTGTCACAGTATAAGAATCATATTGCATTATACTGGCTTCCATCAAGTTGCAACCAAGTCAAGGAACTACTGGAGCAAAGCAACTTGAGGACTTGTGCAGTCACTGCACACTGAATAAAATTAACAAAATCTATTCTTCGTACAACTTTCAATTTGCACTTTGGGCCAAACACATTTTCTGATCTAAGGATCCATTCATAGTCAGAATATACTTCACTTACTTACTGAAAGATGACCACCTAACTAATTAACAGTGCAATCCTAGGGGAAAGTGTGACTCCCGGTGCCGACATAAATGCTACTTGCTGTGCTGGCTACCGGCGATTACCCTGGTGTTGGGAGCCATGTAGCAGCGAAATCCCTGGCTGCTAGTGCAGCCTGTGGCAGAGCTCCTCCAGTGCAAGAGCTTGTGCCAGTGCCAAAGGGGGTGCTCCTGCGAGTGTGGCCAGTATTAGTTGGCTTTCTGACCGTTGAGCTGCATATGCCCCTTGCATGGGGGTGGGGGGAGTGGTTCAATTGCTTCCAGCTTCCTGACCATAACATAGCAAGCCTCTTAGGAGGATGCACAATTGCACCATGGTCATGCTATCCCTGTACCCCCTCAGGATTCGCTGTCCCGTGTTGTATTTAAGGTGACTAATATTTCATATGTGGCGTTAGCTCAAGAAGCTGCTCTGAAATGAAGGAGGGCAGGGAAAGAGAGCTAGAAATCTTGAGTGGAGAGTAGCTGGGTTGAGTAGGTTAAACAGGTAGACAGCAGGGGAAAAGGCAAAGAAAAGGCAAGGAAACGTGCTACTCCCCTTGAAACAGGAACAGAAATGGAGGAAAGGGGCTTTAGCAGTCCACAGGAAGAAAGTTCATTTCCTGCCTCCCTGATTGGATGATGGGAACCATCCACAAGATTTCCTCTAGCTCAGGGGAAAAGGATTCATTTACTGTTTTGCACAATCAGACAAATATTCAAGGAACATGTGCTTCACCCTCTAACCAAGCTAAGTAAGCAACCTAAAGATCCGTTATCTTTTGCCTATTTATCCAGATCAAATAAGCGTTGGGCACCATCCAACTTGGGTGCAGCTAGTGCACCCTCAACAATCAGTTTTATTTTTGGACGCATGAAATGAATGAAGTTTCTCATGCCTTGGTTTCTCTAGAAGTTGCCCACTGTCCTTTCATAATGACCGTTTTAAGATACATCCAGCAGACAGACTCAAAGAATCACGGACGTTTGGAGGAGCTTTCTGTCAAGTGTCTTTGGCTGCTCATAATCAGCCTCAATCTTTAGTGCTGTCAGCATCAGTCACTTACCGTCGCCAAAGCCATTGTATCCATCACCACTTCCGTAGCTTCCTCTGCTGCCACCGCTGCCGCCACCACCGCCGCCGCCGCCGCCGCCACCTCCACCACCGTAGCCTCCTTCAACAAGACAAAATGTTAAAGTGCCGGAATAATTCAGAAAAGTATAATGACTTTCTTTTGGAGGAGAGGAGGGCAGAAGCCCAACCTGGTTTTACCTCTGCTGCCAAAGCTTCCACCTCCTCTTCCACCACCAAAACCTCCCCCACTGCCTCCAAAGTTTCCACGGCCCATGAAGTTGCCTGAACTGCTTCCACGATCTAGGGGGGAAAGAAAAGTATTTTATTGTAATGAATAAAAGCTACTGTTCTCACCACCAAAACGATTACAGGTTGCATAACAAACTCACTTCTCTGAGCAGTGGCGGTCTGCATTTCTTGCTTGGAGAGAGCTTTTTTCACTTCACAGTTGTGTCCATTTATAGTGTGGTATTTCTGAACTAAAAACAAATTTCAGAACAATTATCAGAAAAGCACACAGCCTTTTAATTGCCACATATGCAAGCTTGTCCTAAAAAGTCGTTTTCATAGTTGCAGAGCTACTTATGTTCATAGGTCCTTTTCCTATTTCCCCGTCTATATTAAAGGCAACTCATATACAAACAAAACAACAGAAGATTTAACACACCATATAAAACATAAAAGCAGTATAGGAAGCAGCAATAGAAGTCAGTCAGCCAAATGATGGAAAAAGTCTTGGCAAAAGGAACAAAAATATTTCTGGGTCAATCTATCTGGCCAGAACATTCAACAAGAGATATTATGAGCATGAGTCCTGCTCTATACCCCTAAAAGGTACATGAAGAAAAGTAATTTCTCCTGATCCTGAGGAAAGAGAATGGAAGAACACACAGGAAAAGGTGCCAGTTCCCTGAAGTATGCTGTAGTGCAAAACGTGCAATAAAATCACCACCTAATAGAATTAAAACACAAAAAACTATGAACTACAATTTGGCTTTACTCAGATGTGTTGAGGCCATCTTCTTCTTTATTAGTGATGATAGAAAGGTGAAAGTGGCCACTTTTAGTGTAGCTGCTGGGAACACATCCGCCAGAATATAATTTACTTTGTCCTCTTCTGCCCCTTTAAAGTCTGTCAAAATGCCTATAAGGTATTTATCTCGGATATGCTCATATAAAGGGCAATTCAGGAGATAGTGGGGGATATCTTCCACCTCATTCAACCCACACTTACATAAACGCTGTTCTTTTGGCTGTTTATCACATCTGCCGTATGTCTTGAGTATGCAAAAACTTGAATGTTTAGGGCTTTACAGTTAACAACAAAAGCAAATGCGCAGCCTTATTCCTACATCAAATTACCTGTATAAAAACAGACTCCACCCAGCAGGAGGATTTATTTAAAACATTTTATGCTGTCTTTCCATGAGCTCAAGGTGGGTTAGCTAAAATACACAAAGCACGGAATCATAGAAACACATTCGGAAAATAACCCAAGCTGAAACTGATCTTTCAAATGTTCTTGGACAAAGAAATGGGTTTGCGTTCTTCTGAGGAAAGGTAACACTTTTTCAACCGTTTCTGGAAGGAGGTTTCTGCCTGACCTAATGACAGCATAGCAAGACCTGCTGCCCGGTGATAATTGGCACATGAGCCCATGCAGAGAGAGGTGCAACAACAGCAAGAGTTCCACACATCTGCACAGTGCAAAAAAAAGAAAAGAAAAGAAAGCATTACTTACCAACAATTTTGTCAACTGTGTCATGATCATCAAATGTCACAAAAGCAAATCCTCGTTTCTTTCCGCTCTGCCGGTCTTCCATTACTTCTATAGTTTCAATCTTGCCATATTTTTCAAAATATTCTCTTAAATTATATTCTTCCGTGTCCTCTTTAATCCCCCCGACAAATATTTTCTTTACTGTTAAGTGGGCACCGGGTTTCACAGAGTCCTGTAAAATTCCAGGTTGTGTTCAGCAGGCTTACAAAAACCGCACGTTTGAAACAGATCAAGGTCCCACAGATAATTTATAAAACAAGGCTTCAGAATTCAGAACATTTTTTCACTTACTTCTCTGGAAACTGCTCTCTTTGGCTCCACCACGCGCCCATCAACCTTATGTGGGCGAGCTGACATTGCGGCATCTACCTCTTCCACGCAAGAATAGGTCACGAAACCAAAGCCGCGGGAACGTTTTGTCTGCGGGTCTCTCATCACCTACACCAAATGGACAACATGAAATTAGAAACTGCCAGTTTTTTTTTTTTTTAAACCATAGATCTCAAAGCCTGTGAATGGAGCAGAGTTTACAGAAACTGTACCTGGAGCCCTCTGAGCCTCTTGAACAACTGCTCCCGAGGACCCACATGAGAGGCATGAAATGTGAAGGGCAGGAACCATCCTTCTTGAGCAATTTCTGCCTCACCCCTTTCAAACTGCAGCCCCTCTTCCCCTCACAGCCTATCTTCCTGTCATGGCCAAGGGTCTTCAAAATCTTCAGAAGTAACTTTTCCAAGTGGCAAAGATTTCTTCTGGGAACTCTACTCCATTCATCACTCTTAATAAACAAGTGTCTCAATTTCAGAACAGTTATGGCGATCACTTACCACACAGTCTGTGAGCGTGCCCCATGTTTCAAAGTGTACCCTTAAGCTATCGTCCGTAGTTTCAAAGCTTAGGCCACCGATAAACAGCTTCCTCAATTGTTCTGGTTCCTTAGGATCCTGGCCCTGAAACAAAGAAATAATCAGTGTATTTTATTAGATGCATGCTGTCACTGTGAAGTCAATAATTCACCTGTGTTCTCAAGCTACAGCCTAGTTGGAAATATACTAGATTCAATTCATTTATTAGAATGGTATTCCATGTTGCTTTTTTGAAAAAGAAAATGTTCAGGGCAGCTAACAAATACTCTTGGCAAAAGCAAGCCAAAAGTGCAGAAGTGCCAGAATAATTTGCTCTCACTGAAACTTACCCCAGCGGAGGGGTGAAACCGCTGGAATGCAGTTGCTACCCTCCCCAGCAGTGGGATGTGGTGCAGGACACTATGGCAGTGTCCCTGTGGGGGCATTCTGGGGGTGTGGCCAACTAATTGGCTTCCTCCTGGCCATTCGCCACCTTGCGCAGGCAGCATGGCTACTGAAAACAAGTCTAAGGAGCCCCTTAGTGGCTGCTCGGCAGCGGGGAGGCATTTTCTCTTTGCAGGCCTCCCCACGCCGCTGGGAAGCCTCTTTGAGAGCAGCAGCTGAGTACCTGGCTCGTGGATGAGGCTGCCAATGACAACCAGGCAGGCTGAAGGAATCTTGTTCTCTTCTGCTGTCTAGCCAAATGGCTGTGAGTATGGCTGCTATCCTAAGCACGCTTACTTCTGAGTAAGCATGTTCAAAATTAGGCAATCAAGCAGATTTACTCTTCAATCTTGGGAGTTCTGTGTTTAGCAGTATAGTGTAAATCCCAATCTGTGTTACTAGGGAGATGATGAGATGAACCTCATCCAATGCATACATACTAGTAAAATGGGCACAGGGTTGCAGCTGTGTATGTACCATGTTTCCCCAAAAATAAGACAGTGTCTTATATTAATTTTTGCTCCCAAAGATGCGCTATATCTTATTTTCAGGGGATGTCTTAATTTTCTGTGTTCTGTTCGTCAGGCATGCTTCCAAACAAAAACTTTGCTAAGTCTTACTTTCAGGAAATGCCTTATATTTCACACTTCAGCAAAACCTCTACTACGTCTTATTTTCAGGGGATGTCTTATATTCGGGGAAACAGGTTATGCGTTTACTAATTTGTTGATGCTTTTGGCCTAATTCATCAAGTCCCTCTCTCCCCATTAAAGATGTATTTTCTATATGTTGTTTGGGCTGAGAAGAAAACGAAAAAATGCAGTTATTTTGTTGCAGCAGAACCAACGTATTTATGACATTTAAAGACTGATTTAAAAAGTACTTGAATTATCCAACACTTTAAAGAGAAAACAACCTCAGCATGGCATGATTATCATTGTTACATCTAAGGAGGATACTAGTTTTTTTATAAGTGATTTCAGAACAGGACAGATCACGGGCTGGTGGTTAGTGTACCTGACTAGGATTTAGGATCCTAGTTCCAAACCCTACTCTGCAATGGAAGCTTGCTGGGAGACCTTGAAACAGTCACTCTCTCAGTTGATAGGGTGATTGTGGTGAGGATAACAAGGGGATGGGTAGAACATTGAAAGCTGTTTAGGGACTTCAATGGGGTGAAAAGTGGGGTACAGATTAGAACGGTACACCATTTTTTCTGCTATTGTTCAGGTTTGGCTTTACAAAACCCAGAATTTTTTTTAAAAGCAAGAAGTAAAATAAAAACTGAAACCCCATGCTGGCTTTTCCAGAAAAAGCCCAAACAGCTATTTTCATTGGGGTGGGACGAGGTTGGCTTTATCCAAATGCACAACCAACAGGAGCAACTTCAACAGGATGCCAACAGGAACAAACTTCAACCCTTGCTACATCTCCCTTATTGTACTGTCGAAGGCTTTCACGGAATCACTGGAGTGCTGTGTGGTTTCCGGGCTGTATAGCCGTGTTCTAGCAGGAGAGAACGCTGCTAGAACATGGCCATACAGCCCGGAAACCACACAACATCTCCTTTATTGTTCCTGTCTTCTACAAACAGGTTACTCCAGAGCCTGTACCATACACTGATCTACAGTGAACTGTTGGATGGTCCTACTCTGCGGCAGCAGGTTGTGGCCCCTTGCAGCTCTACAATTCTACAGCACTAAACCTACAATAATTGTAGAAATGGTGACACAGGATACAAGTTATTCAGGTGAGTTCAGTAATACACAAAACATGGCTGACAAGCAACACAGTGTCAAAAACCATATATCAGGAGTGAGAGAAGGAGTTAGCCATTTAGTTAGTGGGATGTGTGTGTTCAGCATCTACGCATATGCCTGCTGTTGAAAATTCCTTCTGGTATTTGGAAAATCATGGTTCCACACGAGTTTATGCTTCCTTTCTTGATTGTTGAATCATAGTTCACGGTTCAATAAAGTAAATTTGTTTCTCAAATGCCACTTTGCTAAAGATCTCTAAAATATTTTGTACTAACGATACAGAATGCTAGCCCATTCAAAGAAGTGTTTCATATAGGTCTCAGTGAAAGGCATAACCGTCTATCTGGGTTGTTGCACTTCAGACTATATTGTTTCACATGTTAGTATGGTCAGTTGAGGTGAGTGGTTGAGAAAATCGTATGCTTCCACATTAGAATATAGTCCTGAACAAAAATGAGAATTATCATTCATTTTTATGCGTTGCTTCTGTCAAAACCATTATTTTGTGCATTACTGAACATGGTACTTTGATACAAGAGCATTTATAGTTCATTAGACAATTTCCAAACAAATGGGGAATAGCAGGGTAGGTAGGCACTAGAATTCAGTCAGAGCATTCTACAATAAAGAAGGTTCGGCATGCTTTGTTCTATGGCAGAGGAATACACAATCCTACTATCATCTTTCTGTGAGAGGGCTCACGTGGTTGAATGTTTCTCCACATCCACAAAATCCTCCACATATAAAACTAGGCGAATCAGGAGGAAAGGTTTTCCAAGCCTTCTGTGCAATGTTTTGTGTGGATGGATGGTCATGAGAGTTGCTACCTACTATTCGAATTGGGACAGTCCCTTACATTTCTATCACCCTAAATAAGAAAGTTTTAATAAACTGGGAATCAAAGCATATTATGTCAACTGTCCAGACTAGAGTAATTTTTGCCTTGCTCTAATTTTAACACAGAATATTTTAACCTACCTTTTAACTAGAATTCCTAAGGTTAAGTGCCTTCTATGGAGTTTGAAGATTACTGATTTTAAATTTTATTTCTCACAGGAACACAATTTACGCATAAGGAAGTAGCTTACAACAGATGTCGTAAACTAGTGTGAGGAATGAAAAGCAGAATATAGCCAAGTAGAAGGGAAAAAAATGTAGCATGGAATTTGAGCCACACATGGAACAACCAGAGCAGCAGATAAGCGTGTACCTAGGCAAGAACTTTGTGTAACAAAACTAGAAAAATATTCCACCTGTGAAGATCTTCTTCCCCTCCTCTTGTAATCTTCAGCCTCTCTCTCCTCTTTACACGCCATTTTGGGAGGGTGTTCTGACTCAGTTGCTCCTTTTAACCTAGGTAACAAGTAGTACGAGTAGTTTACCCGTCTATGAAAGCCTTTTTCTTAACTCTCATACAAAATAAAAGGGCACTCTAATTTTAGTGGAGCAAATATAAGGAGCCACCTCAGTTTAAGGGATGGCCTTGTATGAAACAATAAAACAAAAAGGAGCAGCTTTGTTCACAAGCCACCCTTTGAAAGATGAAATTCAAGGTTTAAGGACGAACTTGCAAGCAACAGCTAGCAAGAAAGGCAACACCTGAATGGCTCAGATATAGTCTCATAGTATAAATATATATATTAAAAATGACAGTTTAACTATTGCACAGGTGCTGTATGCCTCCTGAGTACATATATTGATGTCTGCTACAGAGCCATACCAAAAGTGCTAGCTAACTAGGCTTTATTCAAATGGGTTTAGACCATCCAACATCTGAATAAAGTTGTTTCCTCACCTCTTTCTAAGACAGTCATTCTGTATTTACGCTTTCTAATCCTGTAGGTGATAGGAGCAAAGCTCAGCGGGGACAGGCAGAGAAACAGAGAATGCAAGCCTTGAAATAATGCGCAAGAGAAAGCTCCAACAGAACCCGCGTGACTGGTTATAGCCAAAGTGTCCCAATTATAACCTTAGGTCACTAAAGAAATTACAGGTTTTGAGAGGCACAGTTATGATAGTCTAGTTGGTTTCTGGTGGGCAAGGTTCACCTGCTGAAGATTAAACAGCTAGATCATGTTTAGGGAATTTTTTTTAAAAAACCCACTTCCTAGGTTTTATATACAAAGGCCTTAAGTTGGAATATGTATTTTTTCAGGTTTCTGATCTGAACAAATCACCTCACTTTAGGTACTGTGTGTGACAGGAAATCTTCATTTGCTCAGGCAAACCATTTAGCTTTCAATGAAATTTTATTGTAAGCTTCAAGTCTATATGCACACAGAAGTTCCAATGAAAGGTATTACGTGGCTTTTGTGTTTAGGTTTTACTCTGTTGTATAACTTTCATCTTGAGATAAGCTGCAAATTTTTCCATGCAAACACTTTCATGGAGTAGGACTTAAAAATGTGCTACCTTATACAAAAACTGCTGAACTAGTTTTATTATTAACTTAGCTGCGCTCATGTTTGGACAGACTCAGGATAGTCTATGCACTACAGAATCCTAAAAATAGTTTATAAAAGTCCTGATTTATAATTCATATTATGGATTTAGAACTGGATTTAAGTTAAATACTATCTTACACTGCTTCCCCTTAGGACAGTTTATTCCTAAGTAAACATGCTAAGGAGACACTTATTTGCAAGTCAATTTCACTAGATTAAGCTAAGGAGTCACTTATTTGCAAGTCAATTTCACTAGTCAGTGGGACTTCAGGATTCAGAGCCCCAGAATGTAAGCATTCCAGGAAAGGCAGAGTATCACTGGAAGATCAGGTTGCTTATAGGCATATTAGCTTTGGCATCGGGGAACTATGCTCAGGAAAAAAAGGCATAAATAAAACACATGATATGTAACAGAATGGTAAAAAGCCCTGATTAAACACTATCCCCCAAAAGTCCAAATGATTTCCTAGTATGGGATTTGGGTGATCCAGGCAAATATAATGGAGTCTCTCAAGACACCAGAACTAGATTAATTCACAGAAGGACCGCTGCAAACATGGAAGGTAGTTAATTTTAGCCCTTACGTAGTTATGTGGAACTCACGTTGTTGTTTTTAAATGTATTAGAAGGCCATCTCATTGTCCAATCAACAGCATGTTTGCTTTGGGGTCCCACTGAATGCTGTGGGACTGTCACTAAGTCTCCCCCTGACGTTTCCTTTTTTAACTTCCCCATGTATGTTTTATAAGAATCCTAAGGCAATGTTAAACGGCTTTATTTAGAGGTGGCTTTTTTCTTTTGAAGGGAATTCAGGATATAGATATTCCAGTCTCTGGAATGCTGTGGGACTGAACCCAAGTAAACGCACCCATTTATGGTTCCAGACTTGCAAAAATAATCAGAATTTTAAAAAAATCCTGGCCTCCTTTTCTTTAACATCCCCCCTCCCTCAGTGTTTTATAAGAATCATCAGGAAATGGAACTCAATAGAATTTAAAAAAAATGGGGGCAAGACAGGCGTTTTCCCTTCTGAGGTTTATATGAGACGAACCTGCAGGGAAAGGGGCGCGAAGAGGATTGTTCAAAAGGCGAAGGGGGGGAGGAGGAGGAGGAGGAGGAGGGGAAGCCATAATAACGGCCTTGCAAGAGGCGCAGAGCGAGGAGCCCGCCTTCTCCACTGCGGCTCTTCTCCCTCCAGCTCAGGGCGCTTCCGCCCAGCCTTCATAATGCACTTTCAGCCCACCTTTCGCAACCGCTTGCGAGTGGATTTAGCTACAAAAAATCCGGCTGCAAAGCGAACTGAACGCGCATCACTCAGCGTGTGTGTAAAAGTGCCCGTCAGCCTCTGCAGGGCGCAATGGCGGCCGCGACCAGCCTCGCTTGCTTTGCCGCCAGCGCGCCATTTCACAGAATCCGTGGGCGGCCGAGATGGCCGTTGACGGGCGAGGGGTGGGGGGGGGGGCAGCCAGGAATCAACAACCCCCCCCCCATTACGACCGCTCCCCCCCAAGGCCGCCTTTCGCGCGCTTCACCCCCTCCCTTCACGCCAACGGCCGGGTCCGCGGCCTGCTTCTCCTCGCGCGCGGCGCCGAACGTTACCTCCATTTTGTGACTGAGTTTTGCCTCCTTCAGCCTCAATATGGAGCCGAGAGGGAAAGGGAAGGCGGGGCGGGTCAGAGGAAATCAGGCCACGTGAGAGGAAGGAAGGCAGGCGGGCGGGCGGGCTCGACTGGAAACCGGAGGCCGGAGGAGGAGGAGGAGGAGGAGGAGGAGAGGAGGAGGAGGAAGATTTGGGGCGGCCTTAAAGCATGAGGCGGCCTGCGGCTCGGTGCATGCGCGCTGCCACGGCTGGCCGGATGCTCGTAGCTGCTGCTTTTACAACTGGCGTCTTTCTCCTGACTCTTGTGCAATGCTCTCCTGGAATTGCAAAATGCTTCTGCCCAGGCTGGTGAAGCAGCAGTCTGTGCAATCCTTCTTCCATTACCTCCGCCTGTCTTCCTTTCCAAAATTACGGGGGTTGGTCCTTTGATTAGGACCAACCCGATACTACATGACACGGGGCAAGATTCTGAGTTCGCCAGATCGGGCTTGTTACGGGGAAAAAAGGGTGGTGGTGGCAGATTTTAAGCAGGTTTGTTTGTTTTTTAAATGCACATGCATGGTGGAAATTCTGGAAGGCAAAAGTAACCAAGATGTCAGATTTCGAGTTGCTGTAGGCCAGGGGGGCATAAAAACGGGAGGCAATAAAGCCATTAAACCCTGTAGCAACAAGAAGTCTCAACGTTTATATTTTTATCTAGCGAGAGTGCAGGAAGAGAGAGTTGTTGAAATAATTTGAAAGGTTCAGATGATCCCTCAAGGCAGCCTCATGGTCCACCCACGGCTCTCTTGTACTAAGAAATGTGACTATACTATAGCAAGCACTCATTCCTCAGGGTCAATTGGAAACCCCTTTAAAATAGATGTAAAGGCAACATGCTCCTATTCCGGTGGATATTATTGTGAACTGAATGCTCTGTCATCTGACTGCCTCTGCCTCAGTCTGCTTATTGAGGTGTCCAGTCCGTCCCCACTGTCCCCATTGTCTGAAATGTGGCCTAGTGTTAGGCAGGGTTACAATGCTCAGTGTGGGGTGTGCAGTTCTCTGGAATTGCAAATGATCTCCAGACTAAAGGGATTACTTGTTCTGACAACAGCTGTGGTGGGCGGACTTTATGGTATACCACAGAATTTTAGAAGTCCTAGAGTGATAACATATCCACCTGAATAATCTCCCTTTTAAAAACTCCACGTAGCCCGCTCATGCAATAATGTTACCAACTTCCTGGTGAGGCCTGGGGCTTTCCTGGGATACAACTGATCTTCAGAGTACAGAGATTAGTTCTCCTTTAAGAAATGGTGGATTTAGAAAGTGGGTTTTATGGCATCGCATACCCATTTAACTACCTCCCTTCCCCAAACTCTGTCCTCCTCAGGCACTATTTCCAAATCCCCTTGAATATCCCAAGCCAGAGTTGGCAACCCTAGAGAAGGGAAAACATGGGCTGGCTGGTTTATCTGCATGACGTTTGATACCCATGATTGCACGCTGGTAAATGATCCTGAAAAATGTTGAAAACCTCCATGGTCCTCTTATTAAGAAGCAGAATTGTATGCAACACCACAGAGTGCATGTATTAACATTCACAACATAATGCCTTTATAGTGCATGCACATATGTTATAAATACAGCCAACCACCGACAAGTAAAATTCTGGCCAGTTAGCCACCCTTAATCTCTGCTTTTCTTGTAGCTGGTGTCTTTCTCCTGAAACTTTGTGTTCATAGATGGCTGCAAGTTAGGCAAGAGAGAAGGCAGACATTTTCCAGAGAAAGTATAGTTTGTGCCTATACCTAAACACAAACTTCTGCGAAGATGCACAGCAAGGAATTCTGCCATTATTATTAAAAGGCAGATAGACTGCCACTTGGACAAGAGCATTCTTGAACATCTGTTGCCAGTGACAACCAAAGCCCGCCCTTCAGAATGCTCAAAACCACACTAAAAAATTAATTCAGAAACTCTTAACAGTGACAAATGTATGAACATACTGGAAAAAAATAGAATAGTAAGGTAAGAAGGCAAGTGAAATGTGACCTCTGTGTTCTTGTTTTGTTTTGTTCCTGGTTGACTGCTGGGCATAAGGATTTTCCTTCTGAAATAGGGGCAGGTTTTTAAAAATCATATAGTAGATATTGTCAGCTATTCTAGGGAATTGTCAGGTTTACTGCTGCTAGCCTGCCACCATGAGACACCAACATGGAGTAAGATTTCACCATGAGAGGTGAGTTGCTAGAAGTTTTGTCTTGGAATGAGAAAGCTACCACATCCAGCTCTTCCTCTTGCAAGGGCTTCTGCCTCGGGGATTATTCATCAGTCAAAGCTGTTAATGGAGTGAAGTTTGGAGCAGAGTTCACTCAAATACACTGGAAAGATATTTCCACCTGGATATATATATTACTCCCCTCCTTCCTTCTTAAAGTAGAACAACTACTTGCGAACTTAGTTTACTAAGCCACAAAGCAATGAGAACTCTTTCTGATATCTATATATATAAAAATATAACAGTGTGTTTGTCCCTAATGGTCTCCCTCAGAAGCTGCTGGACGGATCGCCCCCAAATTTTCACGTGACGTTCCTCCCTGTTGCGGGCAGGTAATCGGACCTTCAAATCGCTGAAAGTCCATACCTGAGTCAGGCAAAACGTCTTTTTCCTGGCGCACCAGGCCATGAAGCTGGCTGTATTTAACTGTCACTCTTAGAATGTTCATGCAGCCTGTCTGTCTGTGGCCTGAGGGGTTGGTATGTCCTTAGAATGTTCGCTCAGATGGGCAGAGATGAGCAGTTAAAACAGTAAATAGGTAATACTGTTAGGTAATACGAGTGGAAGTGAAACACATACACACTTTGCTGTGTGAGACGTCAGGTGGGGTTCCCCCCCTCACACGCAGTTAACTTTCACTCTCTGTGCCTCACCCACTGCGACCACACAACACACATCCAGCTCATCCTCACACACCTCACTCTGCCCTCCCTCACATCCAACCACCACTTACCCACTTCCTCACCCATATTCACCACAGCTCTCTTTTACTAAAAGCGATCTGGAGCTTGCCTTTTTCTTCTAAGAAAATCCGCGAGGTGGGGGTGAACCAACACTACTGGCTGCGCTTCTTTTGCACGTGGCCCTTTAAGAACCCAGGGAGCTGGCCTCGATCTGAGCGCCTCACCACCCTGCCTCTGCTGCCTGACTGGGATAGCCTCCTTGCCTTACCCAAGCCAGGACTGTGCGTGTCAACCAGCCTCATGGACAGCGGGATTTGCACTCTGGACAGTTTCGCTGTGGAATGGGAAGGGTTACCTTATACTAAAAAAACAATACACCGCCATATAACTATGAATTGAAAAGGGAAAGAAGGATTCCATTTGACCACTCCAAAAGGCTATGCTGGGGATCATTGGACCTGCATGGACATCTGTGTGGGTTGCGGACTGTGATAAGAAGGACAATTGCCACAGCAACGTGTGGCCGGGCCCACTAGTATGTGTATATATATGTCCTTCAAAATCTTATGTCAGCAGAACTCCACAATTCATGGAAAGCCACATTTGCTGTCATCATAAATCAGAAGAATCACATTCACTTCCATCTCTGGCATGTGGCCTGCACCCCTGAAAGACTTCTAGCTTACCTGTTCGCTGGCAGTGACAGCGGCTGTTTTAAGGTTGGAACCACCTGCCAACCACAAGGCCTATCTTTGCCTACTTTTCTGAAACATGGGACACACAACACATTGGGGAACAGGGCTCAGAAGAGCCACAAGTGACATGTGAAAAGAGTTACATGTGGCTCCTGAGCCACTGAGTGAATATAATTGGCTTAAATACATGATTGTGCAGTATGGACCTACTACTACCACGTGTTGGCTACCAGAGCGATGGGAGTCAGGGCCTATGACAGAAGAATATTAATGTTCTATAACCGGTTTGGATGTTTCCTCAGTGGCAAGATATGCTCCTGAGTCCTGCGTGTTCTCTTGTTCAGGGTACGCAATCTCTAGATCATGTGCTTTCATGTTACAGTCTGATCACGACACCCACAGTTCCTCCATAGGTTCAGAACATTTTGACCCACATGTTGCCTTGTGGTATTCTAGCTGCACTGTGTGCTTTTTGTAATGTGCGTGGCAAGAGATGCCTTCAACACATAGGCATTTTCACTACATTGATGTCTGGCTGTTTGTCAGCTTCCAGAACACCAGCTTGTGGTTGATGTTCATGTCGTAAGGTCAGTATTGAATTTTACATCAACAAGCAGAGTGGAACTATTGTCCATGCTGCACAGCACAAATAAGAAGTCCCGAGGATGTCTTAAAAAGAACCCCTCTTGGCTTTGTTTCTGCACAGCAAACGGCCTTTATTTTTCCCACCTTCTACCCCCTCCCCCTGATACAGCACTTACTTTCCTTTTCGCAGAAACTGTGCCCACCATTTTCAGCAGCTAGAGAGTCCTTGCTGCCACCATTTGCTGCATTTGTTTCCCATGGAAGTTTCCTCTGCTTGCTATTTCCATGTAAAATGTGCATGAATAAAGTTAGTTTTTCCTGGCGTACATGTGTCTTTTTTTCTTTTAGAGGGAGGTGGATTTGTAGCTATGACAACACAGATAAGAGAATCGCAGCTGCTTGGAGGACAGGTCTACCTCTCATTAAAAAGCATTGGGTAGCCCTGGCCTCTGCAGACAGCAAAGGCGATCCACAGAGGCCAGGTCTACCCAACACTTCTTAATGGGAGGTAGACCCATCCTTCGAGTGGCTGAGATTTTTTTATCCGTAGTACTGTAGCTACAAATCCAGCTCCCTCTGAACAAAAACAAAAAAGTGGAAAAAATGCCTCCTGGGAAAAAATCCAAAATTTCAGAGTTGTTTTTTTAAAAGCCTTGAGCTGAAATAAGGCATCCTGAGGATGTCTTGGGGAAAACGCTGTGTGCACTTCCTCACCAAATGCCTTTTTTTTTTGCATCCTAAGGATGTCTTATTTGCACTGTGCAGAATGGATCTTTGTCCACCAAGGGTGTTCTATGTGGCATCGGTGCACAGATCACTATTTATCCAATACAGTCCACCTCCCCCGTGGACACATACATGAGCCCAGCACAGCTGTGCAAACAGTATATGAAACCAGAAGAAACAGTTTTGCAGCTTTCTCGTGCAATCACTCATTTCTTCAAAAGCTGTTGCCTGTCTACTTAGTTATAGACATTTCCTTTACATGTATCGTTTGGTCCTTAATCTGGTTACATTGCCTGTGAGAAGGACTTTTGTAAAAAAATTTAAAGAAGAGGTGTACCAATTCTAAATACCATCTGTCACTCTAAGCTATTTCAGTACTTCGTATCTGGGGCATATGGCACATTGCACACAAATACACATAATGAAAGCATGACTGAATGGTTTTCAATAAAAAGCAGCTGTAGGAGGAGGCGATTTTGGTTGGCGGAAGAACGAGGAAATTTTGAAGTTGCCTAACAATTTCTCCACTGGCAGAGTTTCCATTTTATATAATTCCCCAAACTGTTTTCCTATTGCAAGGTTCCAGACGTACATGCGTGAATCTGGAATTGTGTTTGTGCGTGCGTGCAGGGAGCAGCTTAGAGAGGAGCGATTTGAAAAGAGAAATGGTGGGTGGGGAAAAGGTTAAGCATTCCCTTGTCCAGCTCTTTCTCCATTCTAAATTTCCTCTCCCAAAACAGTTTTTAGTTTTTAAAAAATCTGTTTCCAAATCCATGGGCAGTTGGCTACCTTTTGTGTGCATGTTTCATTTATGGGAAAGGTATCAGACGGTTACTGAAAACTCAGCAGAAAGATGTACTGAAATATGTCATTACATGCTTAAATTTTACATTTAGAAACATTTAATGTGGATTGAGAATGAAAATTGAAGATTTTCGTTTTTACCTCCTGTATTTTAGGATGCCTCATTTCACTCACTAACAGCTCAATTCTGTGCTGTATCGTGCATGCATCTATGTTGTAGCTTCCGATGACGACTGCGCTTGCCAAAGATACATCTAGTTGCTGGAATCTCATGCATTTCTAATAATGCATAGAATTATTTAACAGAAAGCATCACACACACCCCGCCCCCTGTACTTCGTATCTCTGTGCTTTGCTTTTCAAATGAAAAGAAGTGAAGTCTGGGAGAGAAGAGATAATTTTAATTAAATCCTCAACATAGGCATATCTGCTCACATAGCTTCAGAACGCTGTCAGCGGAATACAGTTTTTTGATCCTGAATTGCCATCCTAAATGGTTACTTGCTGGTGGAGCAGATCTGAAGATTAGGCCATAAAATATATGTGCTCTGTGTGTGTGTGTGACAGAGAGAGAGAGACAGAGAGAGAGACAGAGAGAGAGAGAGAAAGAGAAAGAGAGATTTTATTTTCAGGAACCCATTCCTTTTCTTGGTATTCTGTCTGCAAAAAATAACTTCTCATCCTCCAATCATTCAATCCTACTGAAATCACTTGTTTTACAAATCAATGTGCAGTGTGAATACATATTTCCATGGCTGTTAATTACAGGACTTGAATCATTGTATTATTTGGTAATATGGATCTTGTAAAATAGGAACTGAAGATCAGAAACAGGGAGATCAGAAATGCGTCCTTTCTGACTCTCTCCGCTGATGAGCAGGGTAGGGAAAAATAAATTGCATTCCTTCCATGACTGCAATGCAGATCTGACTGTGGGAGTGGTTCTTAGCAAAAGCCATGGGGTCAATGCTCAGCCAGTAATAGCCAGCTTTGGGGGTCTAGGTTTGAATATAAGCTGCTGGATTGACATGCCATTTTCTGGTTGCTGAGTAAAAAAAAAAAGCCTCTCACTTTTCTCGCTAGGACACCAGTTTCGGAAGAATGTATTCTTTAAACAATAAACAATAATGAATTGAACAGACTGTTAAGTGATGCTAGAATATTATACCGAACGCAGAAACCCCTGACGAGACATGATTTAACCTGGTGTAGGGGTTAAGAGCAGGTGCGTTCTAATCTGGAGGAACCGGGTTTGATTCTCCGCTCTGCCGCTTGAGCTGTGGGGGCTTATCTGGGGAATTCAGATTAGCCTGTGCACTCCCACACACGCCAGCTGGGTGACCGTGGGCTAGTCACAGCTTCTCGTAGCTCTCTCAGCCCCACCCACCTCACAGGGTGTTTGTTGTGAGCAGGGAGGGGCAAGGAGATTGTAAGCCCCTTTGAGTCTCATACAGGAGAGAAAGGGGGGATATAAATCCAAACTCCTCCTCCTCCTCCTCCTTCTCCTCCTCCTCCTCTTCTTCTTCTTCTTCTTCTTCGGTGCCTGGCTGAAAAGACATGCCACCCAATGATTCTTTGAAGAGCTATCTGAATACATTAACTTAGATGGGAGCTTGTACCTCAGAAACAGGGATAGCTTCTCCCCATGGTTTCCACTGCAAGCATTACCTGCTGCCCTGCTGCATACATTACAGCCTGCCCAGGGACAAGAGTCCTGCTAGAATAAAACGGTAGCAACTCCACAGAGAATTGGGGCCATTTATGCATGTGTGGTCTTCTTTGCATGGAGCGTACATTATCTTTGGGTTGCATTGTCAGTTACTTACATGTTTCCCTCTCTTCAGAACTGTGTTCTCAAATTCTCCCCGTGGTTTCAAAAGCTGTTCGAAATGTGACTTTCCTCCCTTCCTTTACAGGGAAAGCGAAGGAATGCAGAGTGCATTCAGCTTTCCCCGCCCACCCAGCAGGGAAAGCTCTGCCCACACTTTGGGCTAACATTTCAGGAAGTTCAGAGGGGGATTCCTTTAAAAATTTTTAAAATCCTGCTTTTTTTATAAAGGCAAATGGAGCAGCCCAAATGGAGGTTGCAGAAACAACAAGGAAGTGGGGGAGAAAAATGGTGGGCAAAATGGTCACTCGGCAGCCGTCTCTGGAGCGAACAAGAAAACCCCACTGTGAAGCAAGCAGCTGCAGGGTATGCACTGAATACATAAAGGGCCTGGGTTACTTTCTCTAGAAGTCCGTACTACTGCCAGCTTCACTCATGATCTGCCTGGGGGCATACTGTGCTGGGAACATCTTTCCCCTCGTACATATTGATAGGTAGATGGGAGAGAAACCTATGGGAGTAGGTCAGTGGTGGCGAACCTTTGGCACTCCAGATGTTATGGACTACAATTCCCATCAGCCCCTGCCAGCACGGCCAATTTGCCATGATGGCAGGGGCTGATGGGAATTGTAGTCCATAATATCTGGAGTGCCAAAGGTTCGCCACCACGGGAGTAGGTGATGAGTCACAGGAAGCTGCTGCAGTTCTTGCCAGGACAAGTGAGTGAGTTCAGTTGAGAAATGGGGCCATGCCCAAGTGTTCTTTCCTTTCTCATGTCTCTATCTAACTTCGACTTTCCCCACTGCTCATCCTCTCCGCCTGCTGGTGATATCTGCAGCGAGGAGGTTGAGCTGTTGGAGGTGACCATTATAGTCTAATTAAGAGTAAAAAGAGTTGACAATCTGTGAAATGAAATATTCCCAGTGACTTACAGAAGATCACTGCAGACACTCTGGGTTGTGATTCAGCTGAGGCAGCAATACTGGGGGGTGGGGGTGGGGATTGGCTTAACCCTTCCACCGCCACTTGATTTTTCCTAATCAACCTCCTCGCCGAGCTGTTGTTATTCTATAAAAGGAAAATAGACAGGCAAGGAGAGGGACCTAAACAAGAATAGTTCAGATACCCATTCAACGATTTTGCTAAACTAGTTAACACCAGTTATTGCTGGGCCGCCTTGGATAAGATAGCATCTGTGGTGGCCTGTGACCAAGAGGTCTCAAACCTTTTCAACTCTGGAGGGAGGGATTTGTGGTGGATGTGGAAGAGAATGAAGGAGGAATTCTGGCTCTGGGGTAGGGAACTACAATTCCCATCAGCCCCTGCCAGCATGGCCAATTGGCCATGCTGAAAGGGGCTGATGGGAATTGTAGTTCCTGAACATCTGGAGAGCCGCAGGTTCCCTACCCCTGCTCTAGCTGATCTGCCAAACTGACCTTTCAGCAAAATCATGATCAGTTGTGGTATGAAACTATATGCTTTCCCCATGTATGACCTCAGATTTGCTTGAAATGAAGTCATCAAAAAGAAGGAAATCAGTAGCATAAAACAAAATATATTTGTCTGTGTAGATGAAGGATGACCCTTTTCACAGGCGAAGCTGGTCAGTACAGAAAAGGATAACAACGTGAATCTGACTGGTATGTGAAAAGGTAAAATTCATTTGTGTGTCATTGGTATGTTCAAATTTCTCCTCACTAATGTATACCCAAGTGTTTAAAATTGTAGGTCACATTGCAACAGGCACAGTTGGAAACTGCTGAGCGTTACAGATATTTATGGCAATATATAACCCGATGACATTTCCTGCCTTCAGGACACACATGATTTGAGCTCTCCTGCTTCCATAAACCAAATGATTAATCATATTCTTCTACTAATAAGAATGATAGTAACATAAGCAGTTTACACAAACAGAAATCTAAGTTAAGGTCAACTGTGCAGTATGCAACACGGAATAATATCCGAGTGATTAATTTTCAGACATGTGATTTCGTGAAACTGAAAATGGCTTTCAGGAATGCCTTACAAAGGTAACAGTCACTTTTTGAAGATTAATAAAGAAGGTATCGACTCTAGCACCAATTAGAAGACCTGGAAGGAGCGTGTGGCTTTCTGTGAGGAAAGAGCGAGGCAGCAGAAGCTGCCGCAACAGCTGATTTAAGAGCCTACCGTTCAGAAGTCATTCAGCAGTAGGATTTCATAAAGTTTTGAACCTCTTTAGGCGAGTAAGGGCCATCAGTTTGCAACTGACTATGGTGACCCCAGTGACAGTCTTTCAAGACAAGTGGAAAGGGGAGGTAGTTTGCTATGGTCTTCTTCTGCTGAGACTTCCTTGGCAGTCTCCCATGCAAAGTACCGGCACTCAGTGGCGTATCTGCCTAGGGACAAGGGGTACCCCTTGCCCCCGGGCGCCACTCTTCTGGTCACATGGAGGGGGGCGCAAAATCGGGCCCCCACGTGACCAGGAAGTCCTGCTGTTATTTTCGCTTGCCTCAACCCCATCTGAGCGCCCTCAACCCCACCCTGGACTCCCCCTCTCTTCAGAAGAGACTGCAGGCTACCCAGCCAGCAGGGGGAGTCTGGGGGGGAGGTGGGCACCCTAGACCTTGCCCATGTCCATGGTGACATGGGCAGGGTTGAGGTCAGTGGGGGTGGAGCCTGGGGGCATCAGCGGTGGAGCTAGGGTGGTGGGGGTAGAGCCTGGGGGGCATCCTGGAGACAATTTGTCTCCGGGCGCCATTTGCCCCTGGTACGCTTCTGCCGGCACTGTTTAGCTCCAAGATCTGAAGAGATCATGCTATACTACCCTATTCTGTATTTCCATTAACCTTTCCTCTCAACACAGGATTTGACTAGCAAAGACTTAATTCTTCCACTGAAATCTATGGCTCCTTTTTTGCCATCAAATCACAACCAAGTTGTGTCAACCCATTGGGTTTATAAGGCAAGAGACATTTGAAAGTGATTTGCTATTGGCTGCCATTGGTTCCCCCCATTCTCCCCGCAGGAGCAAGCAACTATATTAACCTGCATAAGCCCTAGCAAGTGGGGAGGGGTGGTAGGTGAGCTCAGAGGTGTGCCTCTGGCCCCACCACTGAAGTATGAAGCCCGCCCCATCTCTGGCTCTGCTGCTGACGCCCACCCCTCTTGCCCACCCCCCTTGGCATGACCACCTGCTCGCCTCGTTCACTAGCCTGCTTGATCACAGCTTGCTCGCTGGTCACCCACAGATTTGCCCATCTGCCTCAATTAGGGGGAGGGCACAATTGGGTGCGGCATGCAATTTCAGTACTTGCCCCTAGGCACCATTTCCAGAGATATGCCACTGAGGCTCAGCATCTCTAGACACAATTGTGTGCAGAAAAAAATGTTTTAAGACCACTGTTCCCCCCTAAAAAACTGGTACTCTGCCTATCTTTAGTTCAGCCTCATCCATTTTTGACTTCCTACATCTCCATCAAAACTTTTCTAAAAGAAAAGAAAAGGAGAACTGGAAATAGTTGAAGAAAGACTTCATTTCCCGTAGGGAGCACAGGATTTTCTTCTCCCTCTTTCACTACTGTTCAAACAGGTTTTTCATGGTTATGAAACCAAGCAAAACCTGTTTAGCAGAGTTGAAAGTGTAAAGAGCAGCAACTGCTCCTTCAAACTACCTTAGCCTTGCTGAAACTGCTGCCCTCTGCCCTCTTCCTCCCCTTCTCAGCTAGAATGACCACCCCAAAAGAAGAAGAAGAGGAGGAGGAGGAGGAGGAGGAAAAGGAGGAGGAGTTTGGATTTATATCCCCCCTTTCTCTCCTGTAGGAGACTCAAAGGGGCTTACAACCGCCTTGCCCTTCACCCCTCACAACAAACACCCTGTGAGGTGGGTGGGGCTGAGAGAGCTCCGAAAATCTGTGACTATCCCAAGGTCACACAGCTAGTGTGTGTGGGAGTGCACAGGCTAATCTGAATTCCCCAGATAAGCCACCACAGCTCAGGCGGCAGAGCGGGGAATCAAACTCAGTTCCTCCAGATTAGATACCATCTAGAGTTTCACTTGATTTACAACAGAGATCTAGCGTGGAAGCTGATGCAATATTGCAACACATTCTAGCTGAGAAGGGGAGGAAGAGGACAGAGGGCAGCAGTTTCAGCAAGGCTAAGGTAGTTTGAAGGAGCAGTTGCTGCTCTTTACACTTTCACCTCTGCTAAACAGGTTTTGCTTGGTTTCATCCTGGGCTGCTGTTCGCACAGGAGGCGCTGCTACATCACAGCAGTGCTGTCCTGGCTGCCCCAGAGCGGCATGAAACCACTGTAAACCTCGCTTGTTGAGCGAGGTTTTTGCAAAGCAACGTCTTCCTGTCGGCACGGTGCAAACTGCACCGCTGGGAAGACGCTGCTTTTCTCGTCCGCTCCACTGACCTCTTCTTCCAGCGTCGCTCTGGAGGGCTGCAGAGATCCACCCACACTGCCCTCCAACCCTTGGAGGTTGGCGGGCAGCATGGGCGGGTCCCTGCGGCCCTTCAGATCGACACTAGAAGAAGAGGTCAGTGGAGGGGACCGGAGGAGAGGCAGCTCTGTGTGGAGCCGCCTCTCCGGCTGGGGAGGAAGTTGGGACTGCTCGCATGCTACAGTGCGAACCATCCCAGAACCTCCACCGGCATAATTTATACCGGTGTAGGTTTGTTTCCACTGCCGTGAGGAAAGGACCATATACATAAAAAGTGTTCTATATTGATCAGGAATACTTTCCCCCATCAACCACAACAGAAAATCCCCTGAAGGGATAGGGCAGGCTATAAATGTGAAAAATGAATTTGATAAATAAGTAAGCAAGCAAGTAAATAAATAAATAAATAAATAAAATGCCTCGGGCTTGTTTCCAGCTGTTATTTTCAAAAGTTTTTACCTTTCTTTTCAAATTGTATCCCAAAACAATTTTGCTTGTTTACATGTCCACCACATATGAAAAAAAGAATCCTGTTGTTGACATTTCCAGCATTTGTTTGATAATTCCCTTATGCATTATACATTTTAGATAAATTTTTGGTGTTAAATACCATCTACACATCACCTTATAATGATTTTCTTTCACGTTATAACAAGCTGTAAATTTCAAATCTTTTCCCCATAATCTTTCCTATTGTTCTATGTGTATGCTTCTCCCTACATTTTTAGCCCATTTTACCATCACTGAAACGCCCTTCATTAATAGATACCACAAGATGCTCACTAATTTTTTTACTCTCTTAAAAAAACAAGTATCCCGTTGCCAGGTGGAGAATGCTATAGCAGGCAGAGGACTGAAGAAACCCAGACAGCTGTTGCAACCATTTGGTTTTGATAGTGGGAAAGTTCATCTGGCCCGTGTGAGAGGTTAGTGCCTCTAATGCTTGATGCAGCTGATGAACCTGGGATATTTCATTTTTTTTAACAGACAAGTAACGCCAAAATAATTTGGGAATGATGATTCTGTCCGATTGATTGGATGGTAAAGTTCATTGTTTGCTAATTAAACACGTTTGTATAATCTGCCTGCAGGGGCTACTCACAGAGCTATTGGAAATAGTCTGTTAAGTGTAAGATAACAAAAAATACTCTTTTCTTGTTTAGGAAGTGTTTGATTTCCTCTTTTTCTCTCAAGCTTTGGTGTACAGGGAGAGCACAACTGTGATGTTGCTCAAGCCAACTATTGCCCAAGAAGAGACGCTGGCATAAAAAAGGTCACAGCTGAAGGAAAAAAAATCAAATCAGTCACTAATTAATAAATGAGTTCTTATCTGTTGCCCTTGAAAGTTTGGCTTTACAGCACTTTCTTGAAAGAGCCAGCCTTTAATTGTTCCATGCACAAACAGGAAGAATAACAGTCTACAGATTTTTTTCCCCTCAAGCAGTTTGTATAGCTATAGTAATACTACTTTCTGTTTAGGACCTTTACCCAACAGGTTTTAAGCAACACAGATATTCCCTTACCAGCAGTCATTCTAATTTTAGCTTAGTTGCATGCCAGTCAGTGGACAAGCTTTAATGTGCATGCTTGTACATGGTAGCATGGAAGTAAGCATCATCTGGGTGTTATCCCTCTGTGCAAGCCCTGGGTCATTACTGACCTCTAACCAGACCGACCTATGGTAGGTTGGGGGAATCCTGCTTTTAAGACAGCTGTGTCTCTACCCATCTTTGCTAACCCTTGGGGTACCTAGCAGTGCCGTGCCAAAATGGGCAGCCCATTCTCTGCAGTGGCTCAGTGTACCCACAAGGACAAAAAGTAAGTAAGAACTTCACCTGGACTTGCCCTCGCCCACATTTGCCATGCAAAGCGCCTAATCTCACAATCTTCCTGGAAGGATGAAGAAAGCTCAATATCCTACCCTGGAGAGTGTTCCCATCTCCAACCCTGGACCATACACCCCTGCAAAGACAATGGATTTATTAATGTGCTTGCCTGCCCAACGTTGTATTAACTCAATGCTTCTTCCTCTAACACCTCTCTAACGACAGCCTCATTTGCACCACCAAGTACCTTCCCCCTTGTAGGGACTCCCAAGCTTGGAACATCAAGCTGATGCCTCTACCCATTAAATTAACAACCGAACCATTAAGGTTGATGTCTATCTCTTGAATTTCCTCAGAAAGGCAGAACTCTTCTTTGTCCTGGGAAATTAAGGGTCATTCTGCATAACCCTCAGGGCCTCTTTTTCCCTAAAAGAAGCTCCCTCGGCCAGTAGCCCTTGTTCAATATTTTTGAACACATCTCTATCTGTGATATTGTTCCACAACATGTTGTTCATCTACCAGAGCTAAGCCCAGCCGGCTCAGTTCTGCTCATCGGACCATTCTGCTCCAAGATCAGGTGACTATAACCTTTACTTCCCCAATTCCCTCATCTATTCCAGACCTATCCCCTAGCAACTGCTTATATCCTAGGATTGTGTGTGTGTTCTGCCTATTGTGTGCTTGTGTGCCCCCATTATCCCTTAATAACATTGTTAAACATTATTCACTCTCCTGCAAAATTTCTTGCAAAAGCTGACTTCTGTAAAACATAGACAAACAAGATCTTGAGCTTGCCCAGCCTTTTTACAAAACCAAGAGCCTGCTCTCGCTAATTTCCTACTCTAAAAGGGAGAAACTCCCACCGCTTCTAGTAACAGACCCATGGGGTGACATCACATCATGACATTTATTTGTCAGACTATGTTTATGGGGTGCTTTGCCATTGTCTTCCCCAGTTGTCTACACTTTACCCCCAGCAAGCTCATTTTACCAACCTTGGAAGGATGGATGGCTGAGTCAACTTTGAGACAGCTACCTGAAATCAACTTCTGTCAAGGTCAAACTCAGGTCGTGAGTGGACCTCTACTGCAGTACTGCAGCTTACCACTCTGCACCACAGAGACATTTGCCCCATGAAAACACTCTTTTTTTCTTGAGCCAGAGCTTGAAGTCACCCTTGTATAATCCTTGACATTTGAGGGACTCAGGGCCAAACCAGATGAGACTGCAAGAGATCTATAATCACACGTCCCATGTTTTTGTTTGGCATTAGGGAAATTCCTCTTTTCTCTCTACATCATTTTCCTGATTTAAATTTTCCCCAAATGCTGCTATTATTCCAAAGAAAATGGAATTACAGGTCCCGCCTCTCCCCTAGCTTCACAACAAAATATGGGAGATATAACAGATTTCCTGCAGTCTCACATATAACAGATTTCCTGCAGATTTCCTGCAGTTTGGTCCCAAGAGTCTCTGAGTGGTGACAGCTGCAAAATCTGGATCATGGAAAAAGGATCACCACCTATTTATTTAGAAATTCTCTCAGAAATTTAGATTCCACCTGTCTCTCAGAGGCGTAGTTGGGCCATACTGTGCCCTGTGCGCACTCTGCATTTTCCACCACCCCTTCCTTAGTTCAGCCTGAAAGTGCAGATTGGAAAAAGCGGCCTGTTCACTTGAGACTGAAAATAGCCTGGTGGGAACTACACTTCCCAGAAGACCTTGGGGCTCACAAGGTCTCCTAGGAAGTGTAGTTCCCACCAGGTTGTTTTCAGCCTGCACTTTCAGGCTGAACTAAGGTAAGTGTGGGGGGTGGGGTGATTTTCTCCCCCCAGGCGTGCGCCTGGTGCAATGTGCACCCCCTTTCCCCTGGTAGCTCCGCCTCTGCTGTCACTCCAATAGGAATTCAAACCAGCTTACAACATCATTCTCTCCTGGCATCATTTCTATCCCCTGCAAGTCATGCCTTCTTGTTTTGTACTAATTGAAGTTTCCAAGTTGTTTTCAAGACAGTTCCACTTAAAACATACGATTAGTTTCACCTCAAGGTTACAGAAGCATGGGTCAGCATGCCCAGGTTGGCTAACCTTAAGAGCAGAGACACAATTTGTGTAACTGGGAAAAAGCAGATTTATCAACAACCCTCACCTGCTTTTCTATGAGTAGCACTGTTTACAAGAATACTGATAGGTTCCCATGGCCCCTTCTGCACATGCAGAATAATGCACTTTCAATCCACTTTCACAATTGTTCGCAAGTGGATTTTGCTATTCCGCACAGTAAAATCCAGCTTTCAAAGTACATTGAAAGTGGATTGAGAGTGCATTATTCTGCATGTGCGGAAGGCCCATGTGCAGGATCTGCTAATGACAAAGCTACCCCATCTGAAATTGACAGTACTATTCCTCTTGAACATTAGCCTTACCAACCAATATCACTTCTGTTCTGGATTTAGGTTCTCCTTTACGCACTTGAGCATGGCATCCAGGCAAAGGTCCAAGTCTATGGCAACTGTTTTTGGAGGTTTAGGTGAAAACCTACACAACTGGATGTCATCAGCACATTGACAACAACCAACTCGAAAGCCATGGATGATCTCAAGCATTTTGAGTATCTACAAAGGACAACTGAGTTTTAAGTAAAGTAAGGAAAAAACCTCCACAAGTATGGTATTTAAAAAACGACCAAAATCCATCAGAAAACCTTGAAACCAATCTATCTGATCATAACATCATGTGGATTCTCCATACCAATGGAATGAACAAATAGTGATAACTACTGAGTAAATAGCTACCCAATACTTCTGCATGGATTAAAAGTTGATTGCAGCATGCAACTAACAGAGACAGGATTCTAGCCATGTTCTTGATCAATGGAATCGCTTAAAAAAATGACAGACACTGGGAACTTTGAAATTCACATGAGTGAGATTACATTGGCAGGCTTTGCCAATTATGTGAGCCAGATGTTAGAGTCTGGATGCTGAAGTATAAATTCAAAGCATGAAATGAATATTTAAAAATGCATAGTTTCCGTGTTGTTTCTTGGATGTTAAAAAGCTGGCTATAACTGGATGTTTAAATGTTTAGAATTCTGAAGACATGTCAGAAAAAAACTAAGGTTTGATATGGGATATGAGAACATGAAAGGATATAAGTGCTCTCCTTGGTAATTCAAAGGGCTGGAGCATCCAACAAGGTTGGAGAGAGGGAAGTGATGCTATTTCTATGAGGGAGGGTGCTTCATACTACTTTCTTATGCAGACATATATGAGTGGGGGGTATTTCACATTGCTGTTCTATGGAATTAGGATAGGACTGATAGTCTTTTGCCATATCCTTCTTTCCCTTTTTGTATGTACTTTCTCAGTCTCACTAGGTCTGCAAGGTGTTCCACCAGGCCAATAGCTGAGGACGGCAATGATTTCATTCTGGCTAGCCTTCCTAGCCTCATCTTCCTCTCCCTTTCTCTCCCTCCTCCTCTCATCCTCCTCCTCCTCTCCTCACTTCTCCCTCCCTCCCTCTGCTTCCTTCCTTCCTTCCTTCCCTTCCTTTGCTTCATCTACCTTCGCTTCCTTCCTTCCTTCCTTCCTTCCTTCCTTCCTTCCTTCCTTCCTTCCTTCCTTCCTTCCTTCCTTCCTTCCTTCCTTCCTTCCTTCCTTCCTTCCTTCCTTCCTTCCTTCCTTCCTTGATTATTCTCCCCATCATCATTATTAGTATCATTAGTCCTCTTCTCTTCTCTTTCCATGATTGTTCTCCCCATCATTATTATTAGTATCATTAGTTCTGTAGGGGCACTGTCTTGACTTTTAAGGTTGTAGGGGACCAAAGCATGTGACTTTGGCTACTCTGAGCGTGACTTTGGTTGGGAAAGGGCAGGGTAAATATCCAATAAACTACTAACTTGATCTTCCCTAATAACTGCAGCATTTCCAACTTTTGCACAAAATGTGGCTGTTGTAGTCAGCTGTACATGCCGTCATATCAAAAAGGACCACCTAATCCAGTGGTTCTCAACCTTCCTAATGCTGCAACCCTTTAATACAGTTCCTCGTGTTGTGATGACCCCCAACCCTAACATTTATCCATTTTACAGATGGAGAACGCTGATGCAGAGAGTCTTAGGCAACCCCTGTGAAAGGGTCGTTCGACCCCCAAGGGGGTCGCGACCCACAGGTTGAAAACCACTAATCCAACACAAACTTGCCCAACCATTATGGTCACCTGTAGGTGTCCTACTTGGGCCTGAAAAGAGACTTTCTGGTTGTGGCACATAAACTCAGGAACTTGCTTTCCATGAAGATTGGTCTACTGTTGTCTTCTGCTGGCACATGAAGAGTCTTTTCTGCCATGCTTCCAACTTCCCATTCAGCTGATTGGCTATTCCTTGGGACTATCATGTCATCTCTTCTTCACTCCTCTATTTAGCTGTATGAAATGCTGATTGGCTTTCCTTTGGAACTATCATAAAGTTACCTTCCTTTCATCTCCCCATTCAGTGCTGCAGAATGCTGATTGGCTGTCCCTTGGGAACTATGATGTCATCTCTTTTTCACCTCCTCATTTTGCCTATGCAGGGTGCTGATTCATTGCCTCTTGCCACTGAAAACCAATTTTACCAATTATTTTTTAAAAGTGTACAAACACTACAGAGTGACTTTAAAAAGGGTGGCCATTGAATAAACCTGTTTTTGAGGGGAGCAGGGCAAACGTCCAGTAAAAAGATTGGAAAACTCCATTTGCTTGCTTTAATTTTCTGCGTATCTCCAATAAGCAGGTTTTATACTCTAACAATCTAACTAAAACCACAGAAAGTATCTCTAGAGTTCATCCATACAGAACCTGGCTAACTTACCATCAAGAAAAGGCAGTGGATTGAGTCTATGCCACATTACATTGATTACAGCATGTTAAAATATCAATTGGACGACCATATGAAGACTGAGGCTGAGATTAAGCTTGGGAGAGCCACTCTTATCTCACCTCGGTCCTGGGTCCTTTTCCCTCCTAATAACTCCAGACAGCTGATTTCTCAAAGATTTATTGTAAAAGTTCAAAACAAAGAAATAAACATAAATGCTTTTAGAGAAATTGACCAGCTGTATGCTTCTTGTGGATCTCTTGGGACCTCTAGCCAAGAGGTGCTGAAACCCTAACCCTACGGACCAGGGGTGGGGTATAGTTTGACCCCATTGCTTGCTTCATCACTATTGAGCGATAAAATGTTCTCTGAATACAAAAGAAAATAAACTATTGTTTAAAAAATGCATACACTGAAATGGATCAATTAAAACGTCTCTATAGTTTTGAATCGTCAGCAGTCATGACACGATGAAAATATAATATACAGACACATTATTGAATACAGTAAACTAAGTCTGCACAGAATGAAACAGTGAAAACTGTCACTTCTGTAAGTCGAAGAAAGGCAGATTTTGCTGGCTTTGCTTTATTGTGCGTCCCCCCCTCCCCGTAAATACTGAGATGCTTCCTATAAAGCAAGCAGCCTGGGGCACACCCCATAAAACGCACAGTGCAATTAAATGAGCAATTTATATCGGGAATGAAATGGGAACGTTGCCTGGAATCTGAATGAAACTAAGCAAGAACAGGCAATCCTACACATGAGTAGAAATCTTCAGGAGAACCCTCAGGGCTGGCCGTGTTTAACACAGCAGGCAGGTCAAAGCCGATCAGAAAAGAAAAGATGGCTGCCCTTTCCACTGAAAAGCAGACTTCAAAGCTTTGATGAACATAATCTTAACCCTGTGACCTCTAATTCAGTGGGTTAGCAAAATCAGGTGGCCGATATTTCTCTCGCGATTGGGACTAGCCATCATTTGACTTGCCAAGTCAGACCATTTTTAATCCCTGTGTTATCTGCTTCAACTGGAAAAAAGGTTTTCTGAAGTTTGAGAATGAGGGGTCTCTCACCTTTGCTTCCTGAGACCCTTCTAACTGGAATGCTAGGAAAACAACCTGGGACCACCCAACCTGGAACTGTTTAAATTATCCCTGCCATGACAGCGAAGAATGTTCCTTCCATTACAAATCTTGTGACATGTTCAAATGCAACTCCAAATTAACTGGGACAGTTCAGTTATTTCTGGAATACCGTTCTGCATGCAACAACAAAAGCCTTTATTGGCATATAAAACGGGACAAATTTTTAAAACAAAACAAGGTTAAGAAATACAGTTAAAATTACTAATTTCCAGTATAAAATTTGCAACAGTTTCACAAAAGAGTACATCAGAGCTGTTCAGGAGATTGGGTATAACACTCATGCCACTGAGAACATTGCAAGAAAATGGAATTCATGTATTTCATGCGTATCTTATTGTATTTAGGGCATAGAAACAAAGAATGGTCAAGTGTTTCAACCGTAGTCCTATCACATGAACAAACTCTTTTAGAACGTTCCATATTCTTAAATTTTCCCTCCAGCAGAGCTGATGGCAGCACAAAAAGAGTTTGTTCATGTGATATGACTACGGTTCTGCATGCATACACACCGTTCTGCATGCATACACTACATTTATTATAGGCAGGGATGTATTGCCCATAGGGACATGTGGGATCACATGTCCCCGGGCAGAGGCCATTCGGTCACATGGTGGGTGGAAAATTGCCCCTCCACACCCCTCCTCCTTCCCCCCTAGCTGCACCCCGGCAACACTAGCAGAGAGTTCGAGGACAGGGACAGCCCCCCTTTGGACTCACCTGCCCACCCCACCCTGGCTCCACGGCAACCTACCTGACGCTGGAGCCGGGAAGACAGCCAGCGAGCAGGGGAGGATGGTGCACAATGCCGGCGTGAACCAGTTAAGCCCCGGCATGGCCTCCCCCCCCCCCTGAAAACTCAGGTTTTGCCCCGAGCTCCATTTTTCCTTGATATGCCACAGGTTCCCACTGTGGCCACTGTGTAGATGCAATACAGTTTGTTGGAATGGGGGTGGGAGTATGTTTCAAGATATCACTGTTGTTGTTGTAATGCTCTGAATAGATGTATTTGAGGATTGTTTCTGTAATGTCAGCAGTTTGCATGTAAAATGCCAGTTTGAAGGAGTTCTATCAATGTATCATATTTTCAAAGAGTAGATTTAAGTTACTGTTTGACTCTGGCTTGTTTTGTTTGTTAACCTCACTGAGGTAAAGTGACATTAATAATGGTATAGTACAGGTTCAGTCCATTTGCTGGCATTTCTGTCTGCATTTAAATAGTCACGCACGGCGGTTCCAAGAGACAGGTCATGGTGGTGAGGGCAATGAGGCCGAATCTGCCCTTTATTGATACTATTATTTGAAAATAATGGCACCAATGTAATTCCATATCATACCACGGAGGGCTTTGCTGTACGTGTTTGTGACACAAATATGTTCTGACAAGTTACAGTCGCATCTAAACGTATCAGGTACGAAATAACTGTTTACTACATTTTCACTTGGCAGAAGTAATTTGTCAGCCGCTAAACGCATTAACACAGAAAGCTGCCCTGTACTGATTCAGTCTTTTGGTCCATTAAGGCCAGTATTGTCAACTAGGCAGCAGCGCTGGGTACTTCCCTCACATCACCGACTACGTGATTCTTTAACGGGAGATGCTGGGGACTGAACCCGGGACTTCTTGCATGTCAAATGGACGTTCTACTGACCTCACAGGAGTGAGGCAGGAGATGGGAATGAGTGAGGGGTGGCATGCAAGGGAGGGGAGGGAGGGCCCCCTGGCATCTGGACATGGCCCACCCACCCTAGCAGAGGGAGAGGAAGGGGAGGGAGGGGTGCCATGCAAGGGAAGCGGAGGGGGCCCGGCATCTGGACATGGCCCTCCCACCCTAGCGGAGGGAGGGGAGGGAGGGGTGGCATGCAAGGGAGGGGGAGGGAGGAAGTAAGGGATGGCATGCAAGGGAGGGGAAGGGTGGCATCAAGGGAGGGGTGGCATACAAGGGAGGGGGAGGGACGCTGGCATCTGGACATGGCCCTCCCACCCTAGCGGAGGGAGGGGGAGGGAGAGGGGCATTACTATTCTTTGTAGTAATGCTGGGGCAGAAAGGAAAAGGAACACCAGCACTGTGGGCGTTCTGTGGAGAGAGTGCACTTTTGGTCAGAGTGCACTTCTTTAGATGCTTTAAGAAAGAAACCAAATTTCATGTTTTTAAAGCAAAATTACAGAGGGAAAGGATAAAGAGGGGCTTGGAATGAATCTCATTATACATCTTTCAGGTGTGAATTGGATTAAGTTGCCACACACACCAGATGATGAGAGAAATCAGAGATTCCAGCCTTTCTTTCCTGCGGTGCAGGTTAACAAAGGGCCTTTCCCCACTTACCTTAAGCCCCGCGCTACTTGAGGAGAGTAGCGTGGGGTCCCCTGGCACTCCCCATGAGAGGGGCAGTGACAGCGCAGCCGCCCCGACGCTGCCGCTGTCACACCCCCTCAGCGAGCGGCATCCCTGGCGCTCTTGCAAAGGGCGACTTTTGATGACCCCGCGGTGCGCACCAGGGATGCCGCGCGCTGAGAGCAGCGCGCGGCATAGGGGGTAGGGGAGAGTGGGGAAAGGCCTAAAATGTGTAATTAATGTAGGATAAACAGCAACTAATGAGAAAGTAGTCTGAAGCGTGAGAACATTAATTGGCGTCAGTAAAGGGTTACAGTGTGATCATCCCTAGTGGGGTAGCCACGCTAGCCTTTTGTAGCGAAACCAAACAGAAGTTCAGTGGTACCTTCACGACTAAGAATATTTATTTCAGCATGAGCTTCTGTTAGTGAATGGCAGAATGCCTTACACCAGGTTTATTGCCTCAGAGGTAGCTGAAGATGACAAGCTGAGAAAAAGACAGCGGCTTGGATTCTGTGAACGAGTTCCTTGCATGGTAGAGAGTCTATGCCAGGAGACCCCAGCCTTTTCGAGCCTGTGGGCATATTTAGAATTTTGACACTGAATGGTGGGTATAGCAACAAAATGGCCGCCGCAGGTGATGCAGCCAGCCACAACATGATTGCCACGACTTAACTTCACTAACACTGTGTAGATCCTTGCGCTGTGGTGGTAGTTGCTGTTAAAGCGACATTTTAAAAAATCCTGCTCATGGACACCACATTGGAGACGTCTGGTCTACATTGTGCAGTGCACTTCCTCTTCCAATATTACTGTTCTCTGTGCGAGGGCCCACTGAACACTGTTCATCTACCAGACACAGAACTAATTTGCAGAACCCAAGCCAATGGCTGTTTCCATACAGAGGCATTATCACAGCAATAGCAAGTAGTGTTGGAATGGCCAGAGTTGCCAGCTGGGCTCTTTACTCCACTGGGAGCAAAAATGGCTGGCAGAGCAGCAACGTTTGACGGTGCAATGTCACTTGATAAATGGGACATCTGATGCATCTGGGGAGGGGATAGTATTACTGATGTTATTGGAGCCAGGGTTAGGTGCAGATTGTGCCATTTGGTCCAGGGGAAATGCTGGAGATTGCTCTGGGTGACACTGTTCCTGATATTCTTCCAGCATTAGTGTGGACAAGGTCAGTGGTTCTATATGTCCCTCGTGGGCCTCAGCAGACATGTTGTTTTCAAGGATGCCATTCTCTTTGAGTTCCTGGGCCCATGTTTTGCCCCCAGTAACCATTCCTACAGCTGTCTGGAGCACTCTGTGTGACCTCAGATCTATATCAAGTTCCATCCCTGCTTCCTCTAGTGGGTAGTCATGTATTAAAGGTAGTGAGCATCCTACACATTGCTGTGAGTTTGATGGTTGGGATTCAGGAGATTCTTGCAAAGTAATTAGGCAAGAAGAATCATTTGAGGAGGCTGTTTGATCCTCAATTGGTTCTACTGTTTCCCTGTTATTTTTCACTGCATCCTGTTGTTGCAGGCTTTGGGTGCAATGTCACTTCCTATTGTACCTGGAAGTGATGTCATGACGTCCTAGGAATCCCCCAACCTCTCTGATTAAAAACCATGGAGATTTGGAGAATTCCTAGAGCATCACAACGTGACTTCTGAGTATAACCAGAAAACACTGCATTTCCAACATCAAATTTGGTGCTTCCTGATCCCTTCTTTTTGCTCCCACTGGAATGCAAAGTAGGAACAGGGGCTGGGAGCCACAGGCAGGAGATTGCCACAATGGCCACACAACCCAGTTTCAACAATGCTTACTGCTGCCGCTGCCGCTGCCACCCCACCCTCTGCTCTTTCCCCCACTGTCCTATCATACCTGGGCAAAAGAGCAGATGTGATTTCACCCGGATCTGTTGTGGGCCAGAACTTTATTTTCTTCCCCTTTCCCCATTAAGCCAGAAGGGCTTTCCCCACTCACCTTCTGCTGCGCGCTGCTCTCGCGCCCCCTCAGCGTGCGTCATTCCTGGCGCGCTCTCTGGGTTCCCCACGACCCCGCGCTCCGCTCCACACGGGGTCATCAAAAGGTGCCGTTTCTTCAGGGCCAGGAATGACGCGCGCTGAGGTGGTGCAAGAGCGGCAGCATTTGGGCGGCTGCGTGGTTGCCGCCCTTGCGAGTGGGGAGCGCCGCTGGACCCCGCGCTACTTTCCCGGAGTAGCGCGCAGCAGAAGGTAAGTGGGGAAAGCCCCGTATTGTAATGCTGCAGCACACTTTGGCAAGGTAGGGGGAAAAGGACTGAAAAGGGGAAGGGAAATGTAGAACTTAACTCCAACCCAGGGAAGGTCGGGAGTGGATATCCTACCCACAGTCACCCTTGCAGTTTTCCCTTTAAAACCAGAAAACCAGGCTCATAATTTCTCTGAAGCAAAGAGGGAAATAACAGGAGCCAGACTGGGAAATGTGATTTGGATTCTCCCTTTTACTGCAAGAATTTTGCTGCCAGTCACGCAGGAGAAAATCCTCTTGCGGAAGCAGCCAATGTTAAGAAAGCACAACAGAGCCTCGTGGCAGCTGAAAGGTGAACCCGAGGCACATGCTTTCATGGAGCGATGTCCTCTTCGTCGGCAGCATCAAGCGAGCTCTGACTGGCAAAAGCTTACGCCACAATACATGTTTTAAAATCGTCTTTAACTATCCGTTTTATTTCTGCTGCAATGGATTGGCGCAGCTGCCCCTCTGGAATCTGGGATAAGGGTGCATTATTTACAACGTGCCCGTATAAATGTCTGCACTAGATTGGCCTGAAGAGTTCTGTAATTAAGCAACAGTTCCTGGCTTGCCACAGAATGTCCTGCTGTTCTTATGGCATAATATGGGATCTTTCCGATATTTCCCCACATGGCACAAAACAACCGTACCCTAACTAATTAGCCATGTGCTTATTTAATTTTTTTAAATTGATTGTTGCTCTACATTTTGCCCACATGGGGGATACACAGTGGCTTATTCCATGAAACGTACACTCGGAAACAGGAGAGATATCCATATATAGCAATTTAAAAAGTCATGATCCACTACCCTCCCAATCGTTCTGACCTGGCAATCTAATCTCCTCAGATCTCAGGAACGAAGCAGGGTCAGCCCTGGTGTGTATTTGGAAGGGCGATCTCCACGGAACACCGAGGTTGCAGACAGTGGCAAACCACCTCTGAATGTCTCTTGCCCCCATGTTCCACCACTGGACCCCACTTTCCACCACTAATACTCTAATACAGTTTTAAAGCTGGTGATGAGCCACATGGGTGTCTTGAGCTGAGGCTCATTCTGCTCAACTTTGAGGCCCTGCAGGGGCTGATGGGATTTGTAGTCCATGAACATCTGGAGAGCTGCAGGCTGCAGAACCCTAAAGGATGACGGTCTTTGGCCATTGTCTCTCCTGAAATACCTGCAAAAAGGAGCACGGCAGTTATGCAGATAAGGCCTTATTTAGCTGGCTCAGATCCCTTTCCTGCAAGCCCTTTCTCTGCTAGTTCACAACCAGTCATGCACACCTGCGTACAGTTACACTTATGCTGCACTTTTGTTGTAAAAGCAAGGACAAAATAGAGTTTGTTGTGATGCTCATATATATTGCTGCAGACTCTTTAAGAAACAGCTCTGGTGGAGTCCCCGGAATCCTATGCAGGCTGTATTTGTTAGGTCTCGGACCCTTAAGCCAATAAATGGACTCTGAAGTGTTGATCAGTAGCGTTTATTGAATAGGCATCGAAGCACCACACCAGTAAAGCCAGTTCTGACAAAGCTGGCATTCACAGTCCCCTTTATCCCCAGAGGGAGCCCCCCAAGGCGCCCCAAAGTCCGTGGCAGATAGCAAGAGAAAGCCACCTGGCTTCCTGCCCCACAAGATAATGGATGTAACATAGTTCCCGTGGGACAGGAGGGACAGGGGAAGCCTAGTTGTCTACAAGCATGCGAAGCCATAAAGTAAAGATCAAAGAAAGAATGCGCAGATGGCAGTGGATACTTATAGCGGTCTGGTTACACATATCTTTATAGCAGCAGCAATTTGTTATTTTAAGCAGCTACACTATTCCAGGAATGTCTCTCAGTCATCTAGATAGCATGCCCCTGACAATATTTTATAGAATGTTCCAGAACAAACAGCGCAAAGCTCTGCTGTGCGGGTGGAGAGGCTGTCTGACGGCAAACAGAAAACATTGGAGGACAGAAACCTTTCCTCTTGGGGGAAGCTGTCACCCAGGCACCAGACGGTGAAGACAAGCCAGCAGCAATTAGCGACTGAGAAAACTGGGTGAAAAAGGAGTTGTGTTTATTACACTAGGCTGGCATCAGGAGGCGGTTTTCTGGCAAGCATTAAAATGTACGGGTGTGTGTGTATCTGTGCATGCTTATGTTACTGACAACTCTGGTGCAAAATCAGATTCTGTGGTTTTATCTCTGACGCTGTGTTGGCTGTTTCCTGATCATTCTCACGCCCCAAATAATTTAGTGCTCACATTATATCCAGTCTAATACTGTTGAAACAAAACTAGGCCTGAAGTCCATTAGACACTGAACCTTTTCTTATCTCCTTGGCTCAATATTCACCCCAGATGTTTTCTTTAGCTCCTATCTCCCCCACCTCCCATCTTGGGTCTGGTTTCTTAATGAGTCAAATTCAACTGCAACGCTTATGGGGAGGGTATTTTTAAAGCTATGGCGCCAGCTAGTGGCAGAAGAATGACACAGAACGCTACAATCACAGGCTTGACATTTATGTCAGGGTACCGTACATTTTTATTTGCGTCATGATAATGTGACATTAAGTTTTATTTGTCCGTTATCACTACATTGTAACCGAGGGTGGAGGGGGGGGGGATTGCAAAATAAAACCTAGCAGCTGCCATGCCTTTTTTCTTGGTGGCAATTGGATTTAATTGGGGATTATTTATTTGAAATCCCCCCCCTGCCATTATTGATGGAGAGATTGCCTCGTACATCAGACCATTTACTGGTGAGGTCTTTTCATCGCTGGGTTTTACGTCCGTGGACACGGCTTGCTGTATATTCCAAACATGTAACTACAGTTGCACTTCACGAGATATATGGCCTTTCTTGAAAAATGCAGTAAGTTTTAACACGGCTCTTTTTAAAAAAATCATTGAGAATATTTCCTTGGCAAGTGTGTCTCTATTCCATCTCTTGAACTGATTCACTTGTGAACATAAGGGAAGCCATAAAGTGACGAATAAAACAGAAATGCCAGCAGTGGCTATTTTTTTTTTTAAAGATGGTACATTGAAAATCCGATCCCCATGCTTCAAAAGCACGAAAGGGGAAACAAAATATGCTCTTTTCTCTTCTAGCTGATGTTTTGTTTGCAAATCAGTCTTTGGGCTGAGTGCAGGAAAAACATGTCGGAAAATTGAAATTATATTGCAGGTTTCTTTCTCCCCCGCCCTCCCAAGAACTCAGAGTCATCTGCAGGTCATCTTTTCTAGTTTAATTAAGCAATAACTGATCTTAAAGGAGCTGTGGAGAGCACCCGAATACTAATAAATAAAGCCCGGGATAGAGGCATTTCTTTTGTTAAACAGTGGGAGCTGTTTATAACTCTATTACTTTACTGGCTGGAATCAATTATTATTGCTAATACTCCACAAATAATTTATAACCGAAAGCAGGGGGGGAAGGCTGTAAAGGCGAACTTTTCTTGAAATGTCACACGTGCCTATGAAGGTCAACTGTCACGAATAAGGACACCCCAGATGCACCTTCTTGCCATAACATTTTGTGAAGATAGATCGAGTGCCGGTGACAGTTGCTGGCAGTAAGCAGAACTGTCGCGTCTCTTTTGCTAGCCCAGGAAAAAGAGGACAGCAGCAACACGAAGGCCCACAGATATTTTTAAAACACCATTGAGTAAAATGGGGGAAAGGGTGTTCAGGGGACTGCAGGAAGCTATATACTCATAGAATCATAGAGTTGGAAGAGACCACAATGGCCATCAAGTCCACCCCCTCCCATGCAGGAACACACAATCAAAGCACTCCTGACATATGTTCAGAGGTGGGATCCAGCAGGTTCTCACAGGTTCCTGAAAGTAGGTTACTAATAATTTGTGTATGCCGAGAGGGGGTTACTAATTGGTGATTTTGCCACATGATTTTTGCCTTAGTTACGCCCCTCCTCTCAGCAGTAGTGCGCAGAACTTGAAGCAGTCTAGTAGGAGGTGCACCAGAATGCGTGGCAGCCTGCGCCTGCGTGCATTCGTTTCCCGCCCAAGGACTGGCGCAGCGGCTGCGTCCTTGCCACAGCCCCGCCCAGGAATGCCCTGCCCCCGGAATGCCTGGCCACGCCCCCATCGTGCCCTGCCCCGCCCCATTGGCGCTACGCCACAGTTTGAATCCCACCACCATGGGAACCTGTTACTAAAATTTTTGGATCCCACCACTGCGATATGTTCATCCAGACTCTGTTTAAAAACCTCCAAAGAAGGAGACTCTCTGAGGGAGTGAATTCCACTTTCGAACAGTGTGTATGTGAATACATTCACATATTTGAAAGGGGGAATTTATTGGAAGAGAAGGAAGTTCCCTTTGCAGGAATCTCTCTGTATTGTTTAGCTAGCATTTTTAAAGTGTTGACTTAAAAAAAAAAGTTCTTCAGTTTAGATGTATTATTTAGTTACAAAATTTTTATGCTGCCTTTCTGCCCAATCAGGAATACCAAGGCTGCTAAGAGCCCCGACAAAGCAGTATAAAAATATACCATAGAAACAGGTGAAACCAAAACTAAAATGCATATTGAAAGTACATTAAAAATTATGTTTGCCTGACAGGTGTGAAATGGATAAGGATTTTTTAAAGAGTCATAGTATTTCTTGCTATAATTATTATATAGATAGCATTATTGTGTGCGAAGTACCTATTCTATAGCTATGAAAATCAGTATTAGTACCATTAGAATCTTTGGGTTCTGATCTGTGCTTTCCAAAACAAGTCGGAGGTGCTGGGGGAAGCTGGTCCCCAAGCCCAGGAGATGAGAAGGCAGGCACCCAGTGCTAAATGGAACAGTGTTGCACCTGAAGGGCCGCGTGCGAGATCTGGGGGTGCTCTTGGATTCTGCCCTGTCCCTGGAATTACAGGCGGCAGAAGTGGCCCGAAGTGCCTATCAGCGGCCCAAGCTGTTTCACCAGCTTCACCCTTATCTGGACAGAAGGGACCAGGCCACAATATTGTATGGCCTAGTAACTGCCTGTCTTGATTACTGCAATGTGCTTTACATGAAGCTTCCCTTGAAGATGGTCTGAAAGCTGGATGTTTTCATTGATAGTTTTATGGTGGTTTTTTTAATGTTTTATGTTGTCACGGAGCTTTTAACCCTATTATGTAAACTGCTCTGGGACTTTGGTGTAGGGCGGAGTATAAATGGAACAAACAAATACATAATAAATACATGGTTCTGGTGGGTTTTCCTGGCTGTGTGGCCATGGTCTGGGGGATCTTGTTCCTAACGTTTCGCCTGCATCTGTGGCTGGCATCTTCAGAGGTGTATCACAGAAGGAAGTCTGTTACACACTGTGTCCAGTGTGTAACATAGTGTGTAACAGACTTCCCTCTGTGATACACTTCTGAAGATGCCAGCGGCCAGCCACAGATGCAGGCGAAACGTTAGGAATAAGATCCACCAGACCACAGCCACACAGCCAGGAAAACCCACCAGAACTAGTTGAATCCGGCTGTGAAAGCCTTCGACAATACAATAAATACATGGTCAGATTAAGCACCCCAAATATGGTTTATATCATGATGTATTTGTTGTTGTTTTTAAAAAAGAAAAGGTGTCACAGTTATTCTCTGTAGTAGCTGGACTCATTACTTTAAGGCTGTTTTGGGAAAGATTTCAAGGGAAAGATTTCAAGATTTGGATAGAAACTTTAAGTAAGGTAGGCTCCTTTAACACCCCATTTCATTCTGTGGTACGCTGGAAGGTTTATGCGTTGCGTGTGTGTGTGTGTGTGTGTGTGTGTTTGTGTGTCAGGGTGGGGGAGTTGTGTTAGATGATTTCCTCAGGGAGTCCAGAAGAGGGAGCTCACAGGCTATTTTGCAATGGCAGCTTCAGGTCAAACGTTTATGTTTTGGGTTTGCATGCAGCTGGCCGCCCTGTGATTGCTGAACTGTAAGAGGCGAGCAGTTTACGGACGGTTGCTTTCGATGGAACTTTATAAACAAACTTTGCCAAGGGGAAAGACATAACTTGAGATTAGGCCCTGACTGCATTATTAAGAAGCGATCCTCTAATTGGTTTCAGTGGGGCCATAGAAATAACCAGGTATTTATCTGAAAGAGCTGATCCATACAAACAGAGTGGACCATTATTGTTGTTTTTTTAAAAGAGTATCTTAATTATAGGTAACAATTGCTTTCAAAGAGTTTCAACTGAGAAATGATATGTGCTTTGGCGTAGTTTTGTTGATTTACACATTGATATCCCACACATTTAGCAGAAAGGTTCTTCAGAGAGCTTATAAATTAAAGAAACTAACCTTAGAAATACTGTGCAATTTCACTTAACACTAACATAGACTTTGGTGATTCAGGGGAGAGCAGCAGAGAGTCAGAGAAGGTGTAGAGCGGGTCGCTTCCTGATCTTTCCATGGCCCAGCCCTGCAGCTGCCCTTTATTTGCACAGAATGCTGTTCGTAGGGTCTCCTTCCTTCTGGTCACATTCTTTGAGGGTCCCCCGCTATTGCAGCTGATCTCAAGATAATAGAGATCAGTTCCGGGGGGGGGGGGGATGGCTGTTTGGGAGGGTGGAATTTATGGCACTGTACCCTGCTGAGGTTCCTTTCTTCCTCACACCCTATCTGCTCCAGGCTCCACCACCAATATCTCCACACATTTCATAATGTCTGGCATGTCCAGATGCCAGGGCCCCTCCCCCTTCCTTGCATGCCATCCATCACTCCCTTCCCTCCCCTCCCTGCCCTCCCCTTGCATGCCACCTCTCCCTTTCCCCGTCCCTCTACTAGGGTGGGTGGGCCATGTCCAGATGCCGGGCCCCCTCTCCTCCCCTTTCCTCCCCTCCCTTGCACGCCACCCCACACTTCCTCCCCTCCCTCCCCTTGCATGCCACCCCTCACTCTCTCCCCTCCCTCACTCCTCTTCTCTTGCATGCCACCCTCCCTCCCTTCCCTCTCCCTCCACTAGGGCTTATGACTGTCTTTGATGAGGCCTGGACATGCTTCCTACAGTGTCTTGCCATCCTAGCTTAGATGAGACAGCTTGAAGCCTTTCCTATCTAGCATGAAGTCGTCCACCAATAAATAACCTCTATTTCCTTTTCTAGGTAACAAGCCTCAGTAATAAGTCTCAGTATTCCTCAAGTAGCCAGGCTGTAGAATTCGGCTGTGTTTTGCTTTCAAACACAGGACACGATTCTATGTGAGGGGAGTTGTATGCAAGAGGAACACCACGAACACCGCTCCTAAATTTTCCTAAAGCTTTGTACATATTTGGAAGTAGTTCCCTCACCATCTTCCCTCAATGGAAGCATCTCTGGGGTTGCCATCCATTAACCCATGCAGCAGCACTCTCTGTTCTCCTACTTCTCCCATAAATGTGGGTAGAGGAAATCCTTTAAACATCCACGCTGCAAACAATTCATAATGTGCTGCATTAAAAAGCCAGGCAATTTGCCATATTTCCCTCGGTTTTGCGGTGGATAGATTTTTGCACTCTGAATTTTCATCCTGATAGAAGCAAGCCTTTATTGGCATAGACAGCAGTACAACAATAATAAAAACACATTAAAAAGCATATACAATACAGGATATACATGTTAGGATGAAGGAAATCTACTGGCATTTAGTAATTTCCAGGAGAAAGTCTGCCACTATCATACAGAGAGAAGGATCAGGGTTGTCCAACAAGTAGTGTAATCTAAATAAATCGGGGAGATCGGGTAAATGTAAAGGAGTGAGATTCACATACTTGGATCTGATTTCCTTGAATCTGAGACAATGAAGTAATTGGTGGGCCAGAGATTCAACTGAGCCATCATTACATGGGCACAATCTTTTAGCCTTTTCTTGCTTATTAAATCTGCCATGTAACAAGGCAGAAGGCATAACGTTAAACCTGGCGAGCATTATGGCTCTCCTTTGAACAGGGTTTATTAAGCAATACAGGTAGTGTGCCAAGTGGCCCCGTTCAAATGGGAGAGAAAAATACAGGGGGGAGCACGTTTTCTTGGCTGCGGTGATTAGGGTAGAGAACTCTCTATCCAATAGTTGACCTTTTAATTTCCTATAAGCTTCTGAATAGGACAAAGGGCAAAGTGTATCCACTGACAGTCCGATAGAGGCAATTTTTTCTTCAATTATGGAAAACCAGGATCATTATGATAGGATTATTTTATTTGTGGGGGAAGCATCAATGTGTTTTCAGGCCTGGCGTCTTGCTCACTCCCTGACCAGTCTACCCTGATCTCATTAGATCTTGGAAACTAAACAGCGACCGCCCTGGACAGTATTTGGATAGGAGACCACCGAGGAAATTCAGGATTGCTATGTGGAGGCAGGTAATGGCAAACCACCTATGTGTGTCTCTTGCTTTGAAAACAGGGTTGTCGTAAGCGAGCTGTGACTTGGTGACATTTTATGCCAATATTTTATTCACACAGCAGAACTCTACCTGAAGTCGATGTTTTGCTGAAATTAGGTTCTGTTTCCAAAAGTGTTCTTTTAATGCGAACGTTTATATAATGTGATGATTTAGGCATCAATCTGAACTTCAGGTTTTGTCATTTTTGTTTGTTTGAGTCATGGCTTTAAACTTCATCGTAATGTGTATCAGAGGGTTGTTTTCAGCATGATTACGTTCCATGCTTGGTTAAGCCGGACTGCTTGATTATCATTAAAGAGTTATTTATTTCTCTTTTATTAAACCCCCTTTCTACATTCATGTTACAGGTTAATTTATACTTTTATTTCATGCACTACTTGACTTTACTGATTAATATGCCCCATGGCATTCAATAAAGCCAGGCTGTGGTGGAAATAAGAGTGGTATTAATTTCTAACATTGCTATAAATTTACCTTAATAAAACTAGCTCAATAACACTGCAGTAGTACAATGGATGCTTCCGAACTGCTAACAAAGTCACAACTGAGCAAACAACATCTTTTCCCCTCCCTGCATTTCACAGTGTATTTTTGTGTTTAGGAATACTTATGTTAGGTATAGTAAGAGAGTTTTTTTCCCCCTTTTGGATTTTAGATATTTCTCTGCAGCCACAGACTGCGATCAAGATCTCGATCTGAAAGCTACGCCTTCCGTGCAACAGTTCCAAAGCATTTTCGAGCAAGCCCCAAAAAGAGTCCCCAGGATGGAAAGGAATCATGAAAATTAAAAAGCAGTGATAGAAAAACCGAGGAGGAGGAAGGGATTCTTTGCGAAGGAGTAATATACAACTAGGACTGATTTATATTTGCCACGACTTCCAACTGATTTACACTGTCCAGTGCAGGAGGAAGGACATACTTGGCAGGAAAAGAAATATCTTCTAACTCCTGCTAATAAGTCTCCATTACTATGTAAATATTATTTTTTTTTAAAAAAAAATTCTTATGGATCCCATTTAGCACTAAGCTGTATGGGTTTCGCAGGTTTGTTTAATGAATTTTTAATGTAACTAGACTTCCTCCGACAACCATAAAAAGAAGAGTGATTAGAAAAAAAATGTGCAGCTGTTCTTTTAAATCCCATCTTTAATTTCTTCTGTAGGAAAAGCTCTCGGTGACTTCATTCAATTCAAAGTGTGCAAAAGTGAAGGCTAAAAACCCCAATGGCAGAGTATACGATGACACATAATTTCTTTGACCTACGCATCACAGTCCTTCCACATGTGGAATATACGAACTAAGGCAGCTTAGAGACTCAGAAGTAGCCATAAGTGTGGGATCCCACCAACTTTTTTACTGACCACCAATCCGTGACTTCCAGTTGGGGGGCTCACCTTAAAAAATGCTGTGACTGCGAGCGGGACACAGTTCTACTCTGGAACACAGCACTTGATGAAGAGAGGCTTCAGCCTTCTCTACCATGACATTTTGGCAAGTGGAAATGGCCATGGGCTTGTCCCACTGCTGTGATCCCTATGTCCTGGGATCATGTGACTGAGGTCATGTGGACCTCAGTAATGGCGTAAACAGATCCTCAGTAATGGCGTAAACAGTAATGGCGTAAACAGTTCCCCAGTAATGGCGTAAACAGTGAGCAGCAGTGGCGTAGTGGTTAAAAGCTTGTGTATCTAATCTGGAGGGACCGGGTTTGATTCCCAGCTCTGCCGCCTGAGCTGCGGAGGCTTATCTGGGGAATTCAGATTAGCCTGTGCACTCCCACACACGCCAGCTGGGTGACCTTGGGCTAGTCACAGCTTCTCGGAGCTCTCTCAGCCCCACCTACCTGGAGCATGGGGTGTTTGTTGTGAGGGGGGAAGGGCAAGGAGATTGTAAGCTCCTTTGAGTCTCCAGCAGGAGAGAAAGGGGGGATATAAATCCAAACTCTTCTTCTTCTTCTTATAGCCAAAACTCCTCCTCCTCCTCCTCCTCTTCTTCTTGTAGCCACTTCTGCTTATTAACATGTCACAGGAGGAGAGGCTGAATCCTCAGTCCACATCATGCTCTGAAGCCCAGTACCTTTGAAGGTGAATCTCCCAATTTGACTCATGCCACATGTATCATGTAGATATGCGCTCATCCCACATCTCCAATACAGACATTTAAGAACCGGTAGATAAAGGAGAATTCACTCCTCCTTTCTGACCAGCAGAAAAACTATTTGGATCCGACTCTTAAAGTTTGGATATGGGGTACCATTCTTAAATTTCTCACCAACCAGGGAGAAGGGGTCAGCAAGTTGAATGGTATCACTCCATTATGGACCGTTAGGAAATTGTCTACTTTACAACTGACAGTCCAGTTCACAATGCTATTAAGTTGAAGTACTTGGGTTTAAATAATTAAAACCTTATTGACTTTAACAGCTTAATCAGCTAGGATTCTGCTCAGGCAGATTGGCTGCCTAGCTGTATTATTTAGATCAGATTATTTTTTTTTTAAGTGGACATTAAAAAAGGATTTCCTTGAATAGATTCTGAATTTTATTCGGAAGAATAATAATGGTGTCGGTGTTGTTACTGTCCTGGCCTGGATGGTCCAAGCTAACCTGTCCTTGTCAGATTTCAGAAGCTAAGAAGGTTCATCCCTAGTTAGTATTGGATGGGGAGACTACAAGTAATGAACAAAACCGAGTATTATATGAATGGGTTGCAAATCAAACCTGCATGGATATTTTGGTGTATATTTTACTTTGTATTAAACTTTCATATATAAACACCTATTGTGCAGCATGACACCAAATCTTACCAAAAAAGACAGTGCTACAATTTACATACTTATCATACTTATCTAAACAATGTAAACATATATATGCAATGAAGTTCAAACGTGTTGCATTCCTTTCCTGGAAATATATTGTGTGTCTCTCGCACAGTTCAAAGTTTCATAAGTGCTCATTCAAGATTCCCGTTGGCATTGCATTTGAACTTCATTGCATATATATGTTTACATTGTTTAGATAAGTATAAGTATGTAAATTGTAGCACTGTTGTTTTTGATAGGATTTGGTGTCCTACTGCACAATAGGTGTTTATATATGAAAGTTTAATAAAAAGTAAAATATACACAAATATATCCATGCAGCTTTGATTTGCAACCCATTCCTATAATACTCGGTTTTGTTCAGTTCTTGGTTGCACATCGATACGATCTATCCTAGACGACAAGGAATACCGAGATTGCAGGCAAGGACGAACCACCTCTTAACATCTCTTGCTTTGAAAAACCCATGACTCGTTCCGCACAGCATATTTTTATAACAAGTTGCAATCGTTATAAATGAATGTGTTTTTCCTTTTTATAAAAAGAAAATGAATTCATTTATAAAGATTGCAACTCGTTATAAATATATGGTGTGGAATGAACCCATGAGGGGTCACCAGTGGGCTGCAACGTGGTGGCACTTTGTAATTACACTGGGGGTGCTGTTATACAGGATTGTACCTTAAAGACCAACGAAATTTATTTCAAGACATGTTTTTGTGAATTAGAGCTCACTTCCTCAGATTCACGCACGTGTATCCTCACAAGCTGGGTTAAATACCCATGTGGAGATGAGGGGAATGTTACAAACAGGAATCAGTTCACCTGTGGTTGGGTCAAACACTGCCTTGTTTGAGGGCACTGGGATTGAAAATATTTTCAAATCTTTGTATAATCAATAGCAGAGTTTGTATTATAGTGGTTGGATCCCACCAGGTTTCTCACTGTTCAAAGTAGGAGGAAGATCTCCTTGTGACTATACTGGGGATGATTTTATTTATTTATTTTATTTATACTTTAGGCTTATATACCGCCCCGTCCCCGAAGGGCTCTGGGCGATGGGACAGATGTAAACAAAAGCCCTGAAAGTTGGGGAAACTGGTAAGATTTGCATATGGGAAACAACTCAACACCCCTGGAATGGGTAGGAGGAAGATTTTGTACTACAGATTTTCTTCCAAAAGGGTAGAACAACATATGCGACCCGACCAATATTTTTCACTTGAAATCTGCTATGACAATACTGTTCATGCATGCACAGTTCCTACAAATATACATAATAGTGCTTAAAAATTCTTTGGGAATTTCAATTATCTGTTTATTTCTACCGGCCAAGTATTGAAGCAGTTAGGACCTGGATCAGTGGATCCTAAGTCCTTGCCAACCCAAGGATTTTACAAAATGTGGATGATCCTCTGAGTAAGATCAGTCTTGTAAGATCAGAACAAGAGTCCATCTAGCACATTATTCTGTTTTCAGTGGGGCCGAATGAGATCTGCAGAGGCCCTAAACCGTGTTAGGTTTAGCAGGCCTGATAACATTACCTAAACAAACAACAATTATTGTAGTAATTATTATTTTTTGTATATAGAAGCCCTTCGTAATCCAAGGCTGTAAACTATAGTTTAATTAGCATGTGTATAAATTCAATTCTGGTTTTCAATGGGCCCAATCAGATACCTAAGGAATGTTGGATCGGCAAGGAGTGAAACTGATGAGACATCTCTCATTATTTTTCTCCCTCAGCATCTAGTAGCTGCATCTTTTAGTGGAAGTTTGATTTAGCGGTCCTGGCTAATAGCCATTGATTGACCTACTTTCTTCTACAAATTTATTTAACCCTTTTAAAGAAGAGCCCTGTTTGGCTCAAACAAAGGTCAGTCTAGTAGTCCAACATTTTCATTCAAACCACGGTCAACCAGGTGCCGCTTGTGCGCCCACAGTTAGAGCATAAAGATAACAGAATCCCTCTGTTGTACTAGTAACTGATATTCAGGGGCACAACAACTCTGTTTAATCTGAAACAGTTGTATACAATCATGGCAAATAGCCAACGAGAGACCAGTCCTTCATGGGTTTGTCTAATCTCCATTCATAAGCGTCTAAACCAACAGGGATCACCTCATACTGTGGCAGAAAATTTCAAATACATTTTGAATATATGCGTGGTGTGAATAAGTGCATCCTTGTATCCATCTTGAACTAGGAATGTACAGCTGGAAGTTCATTCATCAAGATCTGAACTGAAGAACATCCATTTGGAAATACAGTAAATGTTCCGAATCTTAACGGGATTATTTCTGACAATTTGGAAGCAGCTGGAAACCTTCATGTATGTTTATTCTGGTACTTTGCATTCGTTCAGCAGACATGCGCCTGGCAGAGGCATTATCCAAGCAGAATAGTTAGCCTATCTTCCCACCAAACAGGATCATCATGATTAATGCTTTTGTACACCATGTTTCTACTTTCTGTCAGCCATGGCACTGTGCTGCTAGTGGTTTTGGATTATCTTTCTAATTTTATGTAAGCCCGAGTCTTTGTTGGAAAGTACAGTTTTATTTTCAGGACAGTTTTCCACCATAGCCCCACAACTGTTTTCCCAGTTAGACACTACCCATTGAGTTTTACTTGCCAATTTTATTTCTTGCTGATCTAATTAGGAAATATCTTTTTATAGCTCTTCATAATCTGCTTGGACTTTTGCTACTTAATAAAACTGGGAGTCATCCTTGAACACTGATAGTTTACTGTTCACCCTGACTGTAGATCACAGATGAATAACTTCAACCCCTTTCGGAACCCACCCTTTATGATTCTTTGTTCTTTAACCAGTTTTTGATCGGTTAGAAGATCTGTCTTTCCATTCCATGACTGATACATTTACCCCAGAGACATAGTTGAGGGACTTTACCAAAAGCCTTTTGGAATTCTGGCTCTACAAGTCTATCTGATTACCCTGATTTACATGCTTTTTGTCAGTCAGCCATCTTTGGAAGCCATACTGATTCGTCCTCAGCAAGGCTCTAGTACCTATTGCGCTCAAACACTGAAGTACACAGTCACAATGATTTATCTCTTGAATCAACTAATGCACCCACACACTGATGATCTGTCAATTTACAAGTGTTTTGAGTATATCAGCATGCACATATTCACTACCAAGTAGCTAGCTGGCTAATGGCTACTGTGGATACATTCTCAGAACTTACTGGGTTTATGGGGTTTATGGGAACTGTTTTGGCCTCCCAATTCCATGACTAAGGCTCCAAAAGCACAATTCCCTCTCTTTAGCTCAGGCTCATTCCGCACATGCAGAATAATGCACTTTCAAACTGCTTTCAGTGCTCTTTGAAGCTGTGCGGAATAGCAAAATCCACTTGCAAACAGTTGTGAAAGTGGTTTGAAAACGCATTATTTTGTGTGTGCGGAAGGGGCCAGAAACTCCTGTTGAGGAAAAGTGACTTACAGGAAAATTAGGTCTCAGTAGCAATCTATCTTCTGTTAGAATCACTCCTCTTTCAGGAAGGTAAGGCTTGTAGCTTTCTGGAATGGGAGAACTGATAAGAAGGGGTCCAGCTGTGACGCAGGGCATCCTGTGTATGCACATACACACCCACATTTTGTGTTCCAGATGATCAGAAGTGTCACTGATTAGGTTCAACTGCTTGACAGTTCATGCTGAGTACAGGGATATTTGCCCATCATTAGTAACACCACTTTCCTCCAGTTTATCTGAGACAGATGCTAGATTTGTAATTTCCTGGCTGGCCTCCCTGAGTTCCTTTTTACAAATCAGTGTGAGGGGGAGAAAGGTAGGGTATAAATTAAGTAAGTAAATAAATAAAGACCAGTTGTCTGGTAAGAAACCTGATTTTAGCACTTTTTTTTTGTTAAAATATCAACCATTTCATAGCTGAGCTCCTTACAAACTCTCAGGGGTTTGCCATTCGGGTGACTTATTTCTTTTTGATTTGTCGGTCAGTTCCAGAACTTCATTTCTTGCCTATTCTGTCTTTAGATGCTCTCCGATTTTTAAAAAAGTGTTTGATTTCTATTGGCACTCTCACTATCCTGTGGTAGTAGAATCTATAAGTTAATTATGCATTGCGTGAAAGAGAATTTCCTGTTTTCTATTCTGCATCCACTGTCAATAAGTTTCACCAGGCAAGTCGAACTTGGAGTGTCATAAAAGATGGGGATATTGCTCTCTCCATTCATCTTCAGATTTTTAAAAAATAAACCTTTATAAACCTCTTCTACTTTACTTTTTAAGTTTCACATGAGTTAACCTTTCCATGTAGGGAAGGTTTTTTGACTGCTTGTGATGCAGCCAAACTATGTATGCTTATTTAGGGGACACTCAAAAAGTACTATCCGTTTTTTCCCAAGGCACCAATGGATAGGATTGACATAGGCTACACTCAATTTTTTGTAACTTTATATTTAGTTCTGTATTTGAGAGGAGGTAGTTACAACTGTATGCTGAATGATAGCCAAAACTATATGAGCTACACCGGGATGACTATTATCACTGTTATTGTTATTATTGTAATCATCATAATCTTCAATGAAGAAGAAGAAGAAGAAGAAGAGGAGGAGGAGGAGGAGGAGGAGGAATTTGGATTTATATCCCCCTTTCTCTCCTGTAGGAGACTCAAAGGGGCTTACAATCTCCTTGCCCTTCCCCCCTCACAACAAACACCCTGTGAGGTAGATGGGGCTGAGAGAGCTCAGAAGAACTGTGACTAGCCCAAGGTCACCCAGCTGGCGTGTGTGGGAGTGCACAGGCTAATCTGAATTCCCCAGATAAGCCTCCACAGCTCAAGCGGCAGAGCTGGGAATCAAACCTGGTCCCTACAGATTAGAATGCACCTGCTCTTAACCACTACGCCACTGCTGCTCCTAGGTCTGCCTTTATCACTGGTATTTAAGGTGAATGACAAACATGAATAAGAACTATTCAGTCAATCAGCAAGTGGATTACAAAGTGTGCTAAGAACCTTTGAAGGTAGCAGCAAAGATGCCTAATAAAACAATAGTTCAGTGGGCTGGGCAGATTATAGGAAGGAGAAAGCCTATTCAGTCAATCTGCTAGCGGAGTGCAAGATATCATGAAACAACTCAATCTATCACCAGATAATACTGATAAAAGAAAATAATGTGGCTGGGGGATGGAGAATTTTTAAAACCACATAAAAGTAATATCTTCTTAAACTCTGAGGTTATGTTCCTGAGAGAATGTGGAGTGTTATGGTGTAGCCCGATCTTGTCAGATATCAGAAGCCAAGCAGGGTTGGTACTTCGATGGGAGACCACCAAGAAAGACTCGAGAAGAAGGCAATGGCAAAACCGCTGCTGCTGCTCATATGCTTTGAAACATACGTGTCAAACTCACGGCCCTCCAGATGTTATGGACTATAATTCCCATCATCCCCTGCCAGCATGATGCTGGCAGGGGAAGATGGGAACTGTGGTCCATAACATCTGGAGGGCCGCGAGTTTGACACCTGTGCTTTAAAAGGTCCTTGCTGGAGTTGCTGTAAATCAGTTGCAACTTGACAGCCCATACATACTTTCGTTCCTGAAAACAAAGTGCTAAGAGATGCACCTTTATCAGAGTTTCTGGTGACACTGGTTCTAATAGGGACATGTGCAGAGAATTATTGTTTCTTACGTATGAGTGACGTATGAGGCCGCACTGACAGGAGGTGGCGCCACCATTTGCTGCTTCTGTGCAGCTCCTAAGCCGCAGTATCCCAGTGTAACCAACTCAGCCTTGGCTACATCCGTCTCTGTCGGAGACCTAGGAAAAGTTAAAATTTAATGAAATGATAGCACCCTGTGGCTTGTCAAACAAATATGAAATTGCTTCAACAAATTAACAAACCTTTGCACACAACAATTTCATCTCAATTAGAGATAAATCATAGTGGATATATATGTTTATATACACAGCACAACTCAATTATACAAAATCTTCAGCGCCTTTCAAGAAAAGCACTCAGAACGGTTACAATTACTCACAGTGCCCACCAGAGGTGGGATCCAGCAGGTTCTCACAGGCTCCCAAGAGTAGGTTACTAATTATTTGTGTGTGCTGAGAGGGGGTTACTAATTGGTGATTTTGCCAGGTGATTTTTGCCTTAGTTACGCCCCTCCTCTCAGCAGTAGCGCGCAGAACTTGAAGCAGTCTAGCAGGAGGTGCACCGATGTTTGTGGCAGCCTGCGCCTGCGTGCATTCGTTTCCCGCCCAAGGACCGGCGCAGTGGCTGCGCACTTGCCACAGCCCTGCCCAGGAATGCCCCGCCCCTGGAGTGCCCGGCCACGCCCCTGTCGTGCCCCGCCCAGCCCCATTGGCGCTACGCCACAGTTTGAATCCCACCACCATGGGAACCTGTTACTAAAATTTTTGGATCCCACCACTGGTGCCCACTAAATAAAGAAAAGTAAGGAAGTCCAAACAATTAATAATGCAGGTCTTCTTCATCCCATCTGTCCTTCTGCACAGGTTGTAGCTGCTGAAGGTCTTCCCTTCAACTTGGGCCTGTAAAAAAAATAACTAATTCCCTCAATTAAGCTGTGGGCCGTCCTTCTCCTGTCGCAGACTGGATCAGCTCAGGAGCACAACACAATTAACAACCTAATAAAGCCTTTTGTCACACTGGGGAAATTCTAATATATGTTTCTCTCTTATGGGGCCCACCACATACCTGTAAAAAAAAAGTAATTCCCTCAATTAAGCAGAGGGCCATCCTTCTTCAGTTGCAGGTCGGATCAGCTGAGGAGGGTGGCCCCCAGCAGTTGGTAATATGTAAGCAAGCTTGCCATCTGCACATGCTCACTGAGCCCTTGTCCTCCGGGCCCTAAGAAGAGAAGAAGATTTTGGATTTATATCCCCCCATTCTCTCCTGCAGGAGACTCAAAGGGGCTTACAATCTTCGCCATCCAACTTGGCCACTAAAGGCAGACTCCTCAGGAAACCAGTCCTGACATAAGGCAGGCATTTGCAAGCCCGCTCATCACATTCCCAGTTGACTAACAAGTCATATTTATTTACCAACCCCTTCCTATGTTAACTTTCTAATGCCAAATTGTATCCTGTATGTTCCTCGGGGCATGGGCTTGTTATCACCTATTGTTGGTAGGTTCCCAGTTCTAAATTGGAAAATGACTGGATATTTGGAGGCTGGTGGAGTTTGGAGAGGAAAGGGAGCTCAGCGTGGATGAGGTGTAACTCTAGGACTTCCATTTTTCTCGGACTCTACAGTATACTATAGAGTCTGCCCTTTGAAGCTGCCATTTCTTCCAGGGAAACTGATCTCTAGTCTGGAGATCAGTTGAATTCCAGAACTCCAGGCCTCACCTGGAGGTTGAGAACTTATTGAATAGCCCAATAAATACCTAATGATGCATTGGAAGCCAGGGCCAGATTAATATCTTTGGAGGTCCTAGAAAGATTAGTAATTTACCCTCACATACTGTACATGTAATTCAAAATAAAAGCGTCAAATGTCATTATTTATATAAGGCAAAACACCATTTATTCCATGACTTTGCATTGCCTTGAAGATACCCAGCATTTTAACTTACATGACTCAAATAGGCAAAATAATACTTACTTTTGCTTATGTATAACTTTATTTATGCTTCAAAAAATTAAATTACAAAGTATTTGATCACATTCTTAAAATTAATCTGATATAAAAATCTGCTTCAATACTTAGCAGAGAGAAGAAGAAGAAGAAGAGGAGGAGGAGGAGGAGGAGGAGGAGGGAAGAAGAGGAGGAGGAGGAGTTTGGATTCTCTCCTGTAGGAGACTCAAAGGGGCTTACAATCTCCTTGCCCTTCCCCCCTCACAACAAACACCCTGTGAGGTAGGTGGGGCTGAGAAAGCTCCGAGAAGCTGTGACTAGCCGAAGGTCACCCAGCAGGCGTGTGTGGGAGTGCACAGGCTAATCTGAATTCCCCAGATAAGCCTCCACTGCTCAGGCGGCAGAGCTGGGAATCAAACCTGGTTCCTCCAGATTAGATACACGAGCTCTTAACCTCCTACGCCACTGCTGTAAATACTAAAATGGCATGGGTTACACCAGCAAATCTCTTCAGACCGCCTTCCACATGGAGGCTTTCTCCATCAACAGCTGCAACCGCCTTCACTACCGGCTCCTCAACTTCTTCCTTGCCCCTTTTCCTCACTCATGTAGGCCCTTATTGATTTCCCACATAGGCCCCTTCTGCACATGCAGAATAATGCACTTTCGATCCACTTTCACAATTGTTTGCAAGTGGGTTTTGCTATTTCGCACAGTAAAACCCAGCTGCAAAGTGCATTGAAAGTGCATTATTCTACATGTCTTGAGCATACGTAATTCGAGTAGTTTTTCCCACCCACCGCACTGCGGTGTCACATTCAGCCATACTTACTCCTGGTCATGGTGCAGCAGCGTCGCCCAGACCCTCTCCTTCATGTTTAATTTTTTTTTAAAGTACACCCTAGACAAAGAGTCTTAAACGAAACAGCTTTATAGGAAACAGCTTTATAAGAGGTTTTACTATAATCGTCACACTGGGAGAGACCTCTGAACTTGCTTAGGATTTTATATGGCCAGCTGTTCTCAGCAGCGTAGCTTGTTAAATAAGGCAGGTCTTAACTTCTGTCATCGAGTATACCGAATTTCTGGCGTCCGTGCGACTTCTGGCATGCCGGACTACAAAATGGGGACTGCCTGCACAGATTTCATATACTCCTGCTTGGCAGAAGAGGCAACCTGCACAATATAGCTTGTGGCAGCACTCTTTGCCTGGTTTTTAAGGTAACAGAGCTCAAAATAGGGAGTGTAGAGTTTGCACAATTTAGACTTTGCCGAAGGCCAAGCTGTGTGTTATCTCTTTATTTATTTTTGGCAAGTGGAGCCAAGTCTGGGATGCCTGGACCCAACTTGCTTTCCTTTACACAGCACATTTAAGATTTTTAATCCTTCTGCCAAATTATCTTCAGGAACTTTAATGTAGTGTGGTGTAGTGGTTACAGCTACGGACTAGGCTCCAGGAGATTCAGGTTCAAACAGAGGCGTAGCTCCAAGGGGACAGGGGCGGGGTGTGCACGATGCACTGGGTGCGCGCCCCTGTAGGGGTGTGACGAGGGTGTTCCGGAGGCTGGATTCCAGAGCAGAAGTGAGAGAGTTCGAGGCGGAGGATGCACCAGTGCACAGGGCGCTTTCCCCCTTGCTACGCCTCTGGGTTCAAATCCCCACTCTTGGCATGGAAGCTTGCTGGGTGTCCTTGCGCTAGTCACTCTCAGCCTATCCTACGTCACAGGGTTGTTGTGAGGATAAGATGGAGGAGGGAGAATGATGTAAGTTGCTTTGGGTTTCCACTGGGGAGTAAGATGGTATATAAATGAAGAAAGTAAATAAACAAACAAATACTCACAGGCAGAGGCATATCAAGGGAAAATGTAGCCTGGTGCAAATGTTTTTCGTCCCCCACCCTGTATGAGCGGCCACTGGGAACAGCAGTGGCGTAGGAGGTTAAGAGCTCATGTATTTGATCTGGAGGAACCAGGTTTGATTCCCAGCTCTGCCGCCTGAGCTGTGGAGACTTATCTGGGGAATTCAGATTAGCCTGTGCACTCCCACACACGCCTGCTGGGTGACCTTGGGCTAGTCACAGCTCTTCGGAGCTCTCTCAGCCCCACCTACCTCACAGGGTGTTTGTTGTGAGGGGGGAAGGGCAAGGAGATTGTAAGCCCCTTTGAGTCTGCTGCAGGAGAGAAAGGGGGGATATAAATCCAAACTCTTCTTCTTCTTCTTCTCACTCTCCCCCAGATCATTTTTTTGCACCAGGTCTTGAAGTCAGTGTATGGACCCGGGGGGAAGGAGGAGGGGTGTGTGTGTGGGGGGTGTGGGTGTGATTTTCCACCCCCACATGACTAAATGGCCCCAGCCCAGGGACATTTGACCCCATATGTCCCCCTGGGCAGCATGCCCCTGCTCACAGGCATTTCCCTGGCCACCACCTCCAATTTCTCCTGAATGCAGGGGCAGGTCTTAGAAGTTCAGCCTCTCTAAGGCCCCCTTCCTCTCATGCAGAGTACTGCACTTTCAATCCACTTTCAATGCGTTTTGCTGCTGGATTTTACTGTGTGGTCCTGGTGGGCCACTGCGAGTAGCAGAGAGCTGGACTAGATGGACTCTGGTCTGATCCAGCTGGCTTGTTCTTATGTTCTTATGTTCTAATAGCAAAATCGACTTGCAAACAATTGTGAAAGTGGATTGAAAGTCAATTATAACTCAAACGAGGGTCTCCTCACTTCCTCTCTGAACCTTGATAAACGTCTGGCTAAAAATTCAGTTTGTAACTTGGAGCAAAAAATGGCCCGAGTGAAAGACCAATTTAATTAAAAAAAGAAGAAAAATCCCTAGAAGTAAAGTTGATTTTTTTTAGTTAATTTTAATTAATCTTGCAGTTTAATTACAAACTAAAGCCATTGATTGCAGAGAAGAAAAACACGGAGTGAGTAAAAAATGTTGAACAGCTACTGACCCAAGGATAAAACAAAAAGTGCAAGAAACATAATTATTTTCCCTTAGAGCAGGGGTAGGGAACCTGCGGCTCTCCAGATGTTCAGGAACTACAATTCCCATCAGCCCCTACCAGCATGGCCAATTGGCCATGCTGGTGAGGCTGATAGTATGGACCCATCTGGAGAAACACTCCTGGGATGTTAAATTAAGACAGGGCTTCCTGTCTAGACTAGAAAACGAAGGTGGAGGAGCTTGGCTGGGGTTACCAACTTCATTGCAGGAAACTCCTGGAGAACTGGGTGTAGTTTCCGGGAAAGGAGCTTAGAGCGCGTTGGAATTTTGCAAGTGCCTGTCACAACTCAGTTATAAAAGGGTTAACTGTTTGTGGGTAAACAAGTTGCTGAAATCCCTGTTTATGACCCGATCTGTTGATTAGCTATTGCTCAGTCAGATAGCCACTTCTTACATGTTAGTGAGCTCCTATATCTGACGTTATAAAGTTAACTCTGTTTCTTTGTTTGAGCAGACACGACAGCACCATCACCACCACCACCACCATTACAACCATGAGGACGAGACAGCAGAGAGGTACCAAGAAGTAACCAAACGTACAATAATGTAGATGTGCATCAGGAAAGAAAGGATTTCTTATTTTATCTCCATACTGTAACCCTCCCTTATTTTATCCCATGTAACCCTCCATGTAACCCTCCCTTACTCATTTATAAAAAGCAATTGAGAATTTTGTTCTACTCTTTTGTTTTACTCTGCTTCTCTCTCTCTCTCTCTCTCTCTCTCTCTCTCTCTCTATATATATATATATATATATATGATAGATAGATAGATAGATAGATAGATAGATAGATAGATAGATAGATAGATAGATAGATAGATAGATAGATAGATAGATAGATAGATAGATAGGTAGGTAGGTAGGTAGGTAGGTAGGTAGGTAGGTAGGTAGGTAGGTAGGTAGGTAGGTAGGTAGATATTTATTCTTTAGACTTTTATATCGCCCTATCCCGGGGGGCTCCGGGCGGTGCACAGCATACAGTCATAAAATAGTTAAAACCTTTAAAAGCAGCGATAGAAACAATAAAAGACTAAGTATAATAAGTATGATAAATATAAGTGGCGTCCGACAACCCTGTTTTCAAAAATCCTCTCCCAAGAGGAAGGGACGGCGAGTCCCATTAGATGACAGGAGGCCCAGATGTAAGGAGCCAAGAAAAAAAGGGGGGGCACCATCAGCAGCTGGACCCTCCAAAGGCCCGGTGGAACAGCTTCGTCCTACAGGCCCTGCGGAACTCACCGAGATCCCGCAGGGCCCGGACAGCTGGAGGGAGAGCGTTCCACCAGGCCAGGGCCAGAGCCGTAAAGGCCCTGGCCTGTGTGGAGGCCAGCCGCATCATCGAGAGGCCAGGGACCATAGATAGATAGATAGATAGATAGATAGATAGATAGATAGATAGATAGATAGATAGATAGATAGATAGATAGATAGATAGATAGATAGATAGATAGGTAGATAGGTAGGTAGGTAGGTAGGTAGGTAGGTAGGTAGGTAGGTAGGTAGGTAGGTAGGTATAGATATATAGATATATACCCAACGTGATGCCATACAGTCAGGACTGTATTATCATAAGGCTGGCTAGGCTGAGCCCTGTTTATTGTTGCAAACTTCTCCACTTACCTGTGGAGCGTGACAGAATTCCTGCAATCCCTTTTTGTACAGCAATATGCTGAACAAGCAGACTTCATGTAAAAAACCTGAGAAGTTGCAAGGCACACTTGTCATTTTGAGTCGGGGGGTGGGGGACGGCAGGCCGACAGAGCACTAAAGTTCAGGATTGTGACGTCACGTGCCTCTTCTGTTATTACATCTCCATGAGCAATACAGTCTAATTGTGACCTGGCACAAGCCGTTGGGACCCGCCAAAACAGTTATTATTTATAATTTTAAAAAAGAACAAAGCAGCCAGCATGTGCAAGCACGAGGCAGGATTTCAAAAGTGAAAAGAAAAGGAAGAACGATTGCACTGTGAAGTCAGCGGACTTTATTTCCAATAGGGAGCGGTATCTGTGCGAATATTGGAAGTGTAAAGGATGGCATAAGAATTGGCTCTGCTTCCCAAAGAACCCGAAAGCCTAGGGGACCATCCATGCATTAATACGGCAATGCATAGATAGAGCCTGCCCTCCGAAGGTCCCATTTCTTCTCAGGGAGCTGATTTGTTTTGTCTGGAGCTCAGCTGTCATTCTGAGAACTCCAGGTGTCACCTGGAGGGTGGTAGTCAATATTCTTGACTACCAGCTCCCTCTCCCCAGCCATGTGCTTTACAGTTGCCAACTCCAGGCTAGGAAATTCCTGGTGATTTGAAAGTGGCGCCTCAGAAGGGCCAAATTTGGGAAAGGGGTGGGGGGGAATCTGAGCTTGGTATAACATCCTATAGATAGTTCACCCTCCAAAGCAGCTGATCTCTATCAGCTGCAATTCCAGACCTCCACGTATCACCTGGAGACTGGCAACCCTCATTTTCAGTAACTTTGTTTGTTTGAGAGTGGATCACTTCAGCATGCAACATTTCTGGGAACCTGATCCTAAAGATCTCAGCGATCCTTGCGCACAACTGCCGAAACAGCCCGCGCTGCAACAAGTGTTATGAAAGTCTTTACCCATTAAAAACTCCAAACAAGGGTGGCTAATAGCCAGCTAGATTTATTGACATGTCAGGTGGACATGGAGAGAGCTATTCCGTGGTACCAACTCTCTGAAGTCTGTATCGCAGTACGACTCATTTTAAGGCGTTTCTAAACAGACCCTTCTGGCCAATCCTGGCCGACTGTCCACTCAGGGGGGCTTTCCCTACTTACCATTTGCTGCGTGCTACTCAGAAGTAGCCACCGGGGTCATGGCTCCCCACTTGAAATGACCGCCACCCAGCCAGCTGCCGCTCTCCCGCCATATGCGGTTACATATAAATTCCATTTAGTAAGCAGAATCAGCCAAAAGCAAAAGCCTAACTAGTTGGGTTAACCATCCCTGATGCTTCAGTAGCCAGGTCAGTACCTACTGTTTTTTTTAAATAATTTTTTTAATTGTATCATTTGAATTTTACAGTTTATAGTAATTTCCTTCTTCATACATTTTCAAACAATACTTTCCCCCCTTTCTCCCTCCCCATTACTTCTTCTTAATAGTTTTGTCACACAAACAGCAGTAAGTTCATTCTCCGTAGCCTCTTCTCCCATATTTCTTCATTGACTCGAGCTTCTTTCATTCAGTCCACATATATTATCAATATCTTCAAATTTCATTCTGTTTATCTTGCCACATCTTATTTTTGGTTAGTATATCGAAAATGTCCAGTGTCACTTGTTCCCAGATATATTCTAGCCATTTCTGAAATGTCCATTTTTTCTTTTCTTTCCAGCCCAAGGCTATTGTTGCATGGGCTGCTTTAATCATTATTTTATACATATATCTATATTGTTTATCCACCCTTCTGTCTTCCATTACACCCATGAAAATTAAGTCATTATTTAAATCAATATTTATCTTCACCAGTTTCTTGATATATAACAGTACAATTGTCCAAAAATTGTTTACTTCTGCACAGTCTATCCACATATGGCTATAATATGCCTCTTGGTCTGGTTAGTACCTACTGTTGACCCTGCACCCATAAGCATACATCTGTCGGTTCTTGCAAAATAGCGAACGCAGCGGTTTCAGTAGCACCCAGTTACTGAGTCACAGAAACACACAATGTGTTTCCCAGCTATGAATATTTCTCAACTGTGGGTCTTGCAACAAGCATAACTTTATAATTTTTATCTCACAAGCACGTTCATCAATTGCCACAATAAAAAAAATATTGCAATATTTTATGGATGCGATAACATTAAAAAAAAGAAAGACTGAGAATTCTTTTAAGAGCCTTCACGGTTCATAACCAGCCACGCTATGCTGATATTATTTCCATGTTTGCAACCCTTTATGCGGCTTCCCCGGGTGCGAGGTGGGAAAAGATGCTCGACGGTGGCGATTAATTTACGAGCCACGTGGAGAGACCGTCTAATGACTTCCGTTTGCCTTCTTCTGCGGGATTTTTTGGCTGCTGCCCAGGCAGCTCCGATTGTGGGGAGGTGTTTTATTTCCCCGTCTACGCTCCCTTGCAGTTCCCGTCGCAAACCAGGCCAGCGGGGCGTTTCCTGGTCCGGCCACAGGGTGGCGCCATTAGCTGCCGCTTCAGCCTTTCCTATGGACCCTTCCCCTTTTCTCCCTCCCGCCCAAAAGGCGGCGGAGAGAAGCGGAGGCTTCCCCCTCCCCCGGGGACGCTGCAGGGGCAACTCGATAGATCAATGCGGTTGATGGGTAATACTCGCCCTTAAGACCTGTTAAAACCTGCAATAAATTCGCGGCGGCTCGATAGCCCTCGTCGTGAGCAATGCGATTGCATTCGGGGAACGACCCGGCACCGCGGGGGGCGGGGGGGGGGGGCTTGCTCTGCCTTTCGCCGGCTCCTGCGGGGAGTTGCAAGCTTGCATCATGGCCGTGCATGGTGGGGGATAGAGCCCCGGTGCAGAGACCGAGCCCTTCAGCCTCAGTTTGGAGGGGGGAAAAAAGAAGCCACAGAAAATCCTCGTTTGTAAAATACTAATAACAACAATAACAGTAATAAAAGATGATAATGATGATGAAACGCCAACAACCAGCTAAAGAACTGGCAGCGTTGATATTAAACAAAATTAAAAGATGATGATGATGTCGCCATTAGGAACTTGTCTCTGCTCCTACACTTTTTTCTTCCCTGTTTTCTGGAGCTTGCCTTGAGTTGCAAGAAATAAATCTGGGTTGAGGATGACCCGCAGAGAGTTTAGAAGTTTTAAGTTCTCAGTTCCATACCCATGCACAAATTCGTTCATGGAATCACATTTGGGTTTGGTTCGTTTTTAAATGAGATTTTCGTGCTCCAAATGGATATCCTTTTCATGTTTCTGATGTGGGCTCCTCCCTACAGTCTTGGATTAACCATTAAGCAAAATGACTACATGTTTAGGGCCTCAAGTAAAGAGGGCCCCATAGAAGGGCGTAGGAGGTTAAGAACTTGTGTATCTAATCTGGAGGAACCGGGTTTGATTCCCAGCTCTGCCGTCTGAGCTGTGGAGGCTTATCTGGGGAATTCAGCTTAGCCTGTGCACTCCCACACACGCCAGCTGGGTGACCTTGGGCTAGTCACAGCTTCTCGGAGCTTTCTCAGCCCCACCTACCTCACAGGGTGTTTGTTGTGAGGGGGGAAGGGCAAGGAGATTGTAAGCCCCTTTGAGTCTGCTACAGGAGAGAATCCAAACTCCTCCTCCTCCTCTTCTTCCCTCCTCCTCCTCCTCTTCTTCTTCTTCTTCTCTCTGCTAAGTATTGAAGCAGATTTTTATATCAGATTAATTTTAAGAATGTGATCAAATACTTTGTAATTTAATTTTTTGAAGCATAAATAAAGTTATACATAAGCAAAAGTAAGTATTATTTTGCCTATTTGAGTCATGTAAGTTAAAATGCTGGGTATCTTCAAGGCACGAAAGCCATGGAATAAATGGTGTTTTGTTTCATATAAATAATGACATTTGACGTTTTTATTTTGAATTACATATACAGTATGTGAGGGTACCACAATCTTTTCAGCACTTAGGACCTCCAAAGATATTAATCTGGCCCTGGCTTCCAATGCATCATTAGGTATTTATTGGGCTATTCAATAAGTTCTCAACCTCCAGGTGAGGCCTGGAGTTCTGGAATTCAACTGATCTCCAGACTAGAGATCAGTTTCCCTGGAAGAAATGGCAGCTTCAAAGGGCAGACTCTATAGTATACTGTAGAGTCCGAGAAAAATGGAAGTCCTAGAGTTACACCTCATCCACGCTGAGCTCCCTTTCCTCTCCAAACTCCACCAGCCTCCAAATATCCAGTCATTTTCCAATTTAGAACTGGGAACCTACCAACAATAGGTGATAACAAGCCCATGCCCCGAGGAACATACAGGATACAATTTGGCATTAGAAAGTTAACATAGGAAGGGGTTGGTAAATAAATATGACTTGTTAGTCAACTGGGAATGTGATGAGCGGGCTTGCAAATGCCTGCCTTATGTCAGGACTGGTTTCCTGAGGAGTCTGCCTTTAGTGGCCAAGTTGGATCTGGAACCGTATCATCTCTGAAATAGCCTCCCGTGGACTTGCCAAGATTTTTTTCCACCATTGGATTGATTTCTTTTTATGCATTTTTATAATTTTGACAAAGTTCCCGAAGCGCTGTCCAGATTAAAAACAATTAAAGCGGGCCTCGTTTATATGAGATGGCAATAGCTGTACGATAAAGCCACAGTGAAGGCTGTTTGAAAACCCTTGTAAAAGGATAGAGAAAAAGATGCAAGAGGCGTTCTCTGTGCCTTCAGCAGCAGCTGGGGCTGCGTAAGGAAGGGTACCTTTCCCCTGGCCATGAAATGATTTCATTTTGGTGTCTCGATCCTTTGTCATATTTCTCTCCACCCCTTCCTGCAAAGGGCTTAGTGTGGTTCATATGGCTCTGTCCCTGCTTGCTTGCTACCAAGCCCCTTGTGAAGCTAGGTGAGGAGAGGTTGGGGAAGGGGAGGAAGGGGTGGCATGCAAGGGAAGGGGAATGAGGGGATGGGGTGAGGGTGGGGATGGGGTGAGGGTGGCATGCAAGGGAGGGAAGAGAGGGGAGGGGTGGCATGCAAGGGAAGGGGAGTGATGGGGAGGGGATGGGGTGAGGGTGGCATGCAAGAGAGAGGAGGGAAGGGAGTGAGGGGTGGCTTGCAAGAGAGGGGAGGGAGGGGGTCCGGCATCTGGACATGGCCCACCCACCCTAGCGGAGGGAGGGGGAGGGGAGGGTGCCATGCAAGAGAAGGGGAGTGAGGGAGGTCACAAGGTAGCTTCTTGACCGAATGTGCCCCTTTTTACAGTCTTAGTCCTGGTGGACCTGGGGCAGATGTCCCCAGCACTGTGCCCGTGGGCACAACAGTGACCACCAACATTTTTTGAGGTTCCTGTCAAGTATTTGTGGGAAGTGGGCTGGACTAAGTGGACCTTTTTCTCATTAAGGTTGCTGATTGGCCATTTGAGTGGCTGTGCAGATTTTTAAAAAAAATGTTACTTTGGCAGCAACTGCCATGGTTGCACAAGGATCTTCCTTGTGTGACTGAGGGTCAGCTGTGGCAGCCATTTTGTGGCTGAACCCACAACAGAATGCCAAAGATGTCTATAGCCTGAAAAAGGCTGAGGGTCCCTGGCCTAGGTTACCCCAGGTAACACCTAGGTTCAGTGGTGGAATTCAAATAATTTAACAACTGGTTGTTTACGAGCATCATTTTAACAACCGGTTCTGCTGAAGTGGTGTGAACCTGCTGAATCCCACCACTGCCTAGGTTTCTTCCTAGGGTTGCCCTTTGGAAAATTCCTGGAGATTTGGGTATGGAGCCTGGGGTTTGGCAGTTGTGTACATTCAGAACAAGTTCTGAAATTGCGCCCTCTCCTCAGAACTGAGCCCCCAGGGAGGGGCAGAGGGAAAGGGTGCCCTCAACCTCTTGCCTACTGGGCATGTGGTAGGTGGGCCAGGCAAGGGGGTGGAGGTGGGTGGGTGGGGGTACAGGGTGGGAAGGGGCGGCCAAATGTGCCCCCCCATATGTCCCTTGCAATTGGCATCTGGAGCATCACCCCCCTCCGTCCCTACCAGATCCACCACTGGTGTTTGGGAAGCCAAGGGATCTCAATGCAGTACGATGCCACAATGTCCATCTTCCATATCAGCCATTATCTCCAGGGGAACGGATTTCTGTAGTCTGATGATCAGTTGTAATTCTGGGAGATCTCCAGGCTCCGCTTGGAAGTGGACAATTCCGTTTGAGATAGTTGATCTCCAGACTTCAGAGATTCATCCATTCCCCTGAAGGCAATTGCAGCTTGGCCAGGGGAATTTTCTCCACATGGCTGGTGCGCTTCTCTCCATCCCCAAGCTCTGCTCACAACCCCCCCTCCCGACACACACAATCTCCAGGCATTTTCCAAGACAGAGTTGGCAACCTTAAGTGAGCCACTAACTTAGAGGGCCTTGGGCAACTGGGAGAAAGCTGAGCCACAAAGTCCACTAAGAGCCTGGAGAATGGTTGTAGGTGTATTTAAGAACATCAGAACATAAGAACAAGCCATATGGATCAGATCAGAGCCCATCTAGTCCAGCACTCTGCTACTCGCAATGGCTCACCAGGTGCCTTTGGGAGCTCACATGCAGGAGGTGAAAGCAAGTGCCTTCTGCTGCTGCTGCTCCTGAGCACCTGGTCTGCTAAGGCATTTGCAACCTCAGATCAAGGAGGATCAAGATTGGTAGCCAGAGATCGACTTCTCCATAAATCTATCCAAGCCCTTCTTAAAGCTATCCAGGCTAGTGGCCATCACCACCTCCTGTGGCAGCATATTCCAAACACCAATCACACGTTGTATGAAAAAATGTTTCCTTTTATTAGTCCTAATTCTCTCCCCCCCCCAGCACTTTCAATGTATGCCCCCTGGTTCTAGTATTGTGAGAAAGAGAGAAAAATTTCTCTCTGTCAACATTTTCTACCCCATGCATAATTTTATAGACTTCAATCATATCCCCATCGTTGCTGCAGCTTGGAACTAAGCCAATGTATCTGGGGCCATTTGGCTTGGTTTGTTCCAGGTCTCTTTCACCATTCCGGACCTCTCTGTGCCTAAACTGAAAGATCTGTTAAACTCCTCTGAATCTGCTTCAACCACCGTGCATTCCTGGGTAGAATGACTGCAGTCTAAGTCACTGAAATCAATGTGTTTAGGTGGCAGTAGCCGCTAGTCCCACACGCCATTTCACTCCCAGGGCCCCTTAACTCTAATACCCGTTCTTCCTTAAGCAGCATTTGCAAAGGATCCCACCCACCTCTGGGCTTTGGATTTGGAGGGCTCTCCAGGAGACCTTTGCTGGTTGCAAAATGCCATTTGCGACAGTTCAGTGCCAGTATCAAGCCCCGCTTTGATTGCTCTGCGCAGGCACGCTTTGCTAATTGCAAAGGTATAGCCTTTTAATTAAAAATCAATGAGCCTGATTTTATTGTGCCTTTCGGAGATTGATGCAGAGGAGCCATCCGCTTCCTTGGGATTTAATTAAAGTTTTTGGTGAGATAAATAACTGGCACTTATTTTACCTGTTGTAGCCCTTTTTTATTGCTGGATGAAGGGGTGGGTGGGGGGGGTGGTTTAACATGGATGTGAGGTAAATTTGGGACCGTCGTGCCTAGAAACCTCTGCCGCCTTTTGGACCATTTGCAGTCCAACTGAAGGAGCCTGTTTCCTTTTCAGCCTCCTCTTCAAGCCACAAAAATGCATTCAGGCTCAATTGTCAGGGGCTGTTCTAATTAACCTGCCCATTGTGGTGGTTTCAGAGGAAATGGGAGGAAATGTAGAGCTACGCTACAGGAACTGGTCTTTTTTTGTGGGTAAAGAGCATAATTTGAGGCTGGGCTTGCCTACCATCTGCCCTGGATTATGTGTATTTGAATCCTCCCCCCCCCCCCCCCTTTTGTCAAGTGATTCTTAAAATGGCGGTTAGAGTGGCTTGGAGATTTGAGGGCAGCGTCTGGGAAGGGAACAGGCTGAGGAGGAGAAGGAACTAAGCAGGGACGTAATAGTTTAGAATATGCCCTCTGAAACTGCAGTTTCCTCTCTAGTCTGAAAATCCAGGAGAACTCTATGCCTTTTGCTTGATGTTAGTAACTGTAGTGGTTCCCTGAGGGATTCTCTGGTAGGGATTTGGTCTCATACCATGACCCAGACCAGCCAAACAGGAGGAAACTGACGAGAGAGTTTTGGAGGTAGTTTCCTCAAAGCAATCCCCACCCTCTAAGAAAAGCTTCTGAGGGAGGTTTGCTTTGCGGATTGAGTCACCAGAAGGGTTTGATGGGCACTTTCTCCGACACTGCTCTATTGAAGAATCCTCCAGACATATATTTGGGTTTCTCGATCAAAGATGGGGCCTTCTAGGCAGACTTGAACCTTGTTATCTTTCTTATTGGGGATGAATGCTTGTATTTATCATGGGGAGGGGGGATATTGAGGAAAAAAATATGACGACTGTTTTCCTGGATAGTTACAAGATTCCACGTTTGCAAGATGCGTCAAATTCTTCCTCTGGGTGCCACTGTTTTACTGTGTCTTATGCAGTAAAGATCTGTTTGGAAGTTCAGCTCCCTGGTCTAGGACCTCAGTCTCCTCCTCCCCCACTCCTTGCTCTGCAGCAGTTATAAAAGAGACATTTCCTATACTGCATTTTAGATATGAGCAAGATCTACACACACACACACACACACACATATAAATGTATATATATGTATATATATGTATATATATATATGTGTGTGTGTGTGTGTGTGTGTGTGTATACACACACACACATACACACACACACAGGAAACAGGAAAAACTTTGCTCTGTAACTCCTGTTAGATTACAGGTAAATAAAATATGATTCTCAGCTGCCCTGCTATGCCTCGCTCCAGCACAGAGTTAAACCAGTGGAAGGATGTTTATTTCTGTGGCTGCAAGAATGTGTACGTCTTATGCTGTATTGTGGCCTGAGCATTTTGTTCCCACAGTGGCTCACAGCTGAAAAGCATGTCATTTCTGCCCATGAATTAAAGTGAGCCTCTGTCGAGGCAGTCTTTCAATTGATTCTCATAATCCAGTTGATTTAAGCAATGTTAAAATGCCAATCTTGATTTGCCTTATTGCTCATAAACTAGTTAATCCAAAAATCTATTGACTGCTATCTTCCTTCTCTGGCTACTGTGGGACCGCTAATATCCTGAGAAATAATTGATTGTTGTGTGGGTGTTCATCACATCAGTTATTCTGATAACTATTTCTTCCAGAGAAGACAGTCTTTTCACTTGGAGGAGAATTTTGGTGGGATTTATTTTACTAGACAGCTTTTATATTAAAGCCTCCTGTCTGAGAAGCCCAGAAAATCTGGGTTGAAGCCAGTCAGCTTTTTCACTCAAGCTCACCTCATTCTGCTGTTTACTACACCTCTTGTGTCTGCTGGCTTTTCTCCATGCAGGTCCCATTATTTCCCTGCAAAGCCTTTTTGGCATTCAAAGAGGGCGACCAGGATAAAAGAAGAAGAAGAAGAGTTGGACTTATATCCCCCCTTTCTCTCCTGTAAGGAGACTCAAAGGGGCTTATAATCTCCTTCCCCCCCAACAACAAACACCCTGTGAGGTGGGTGGGTCTGAGAGAGTTCCGTGACGAGCCCAAGGTCACCCAGCTGGGATGTTATGGAGTGCACAAGCTAATCTGGTTCACCAGATAAGCCTCCACAGCTCAAGCAGCAGAGCAGGGAATCAAATCCAATTCTCCAGATTAAAGTGTACCTGCTCTTAACCACTATGCCACTGTTGCTCCTGGTTGGATCCAACCCCTTGCCTTTAACTGTACCTCCAAAGTGCACTAACTGTTGAAAAATTGTATGTGTTTGTAGTGGTTAAGAGTGTCAGAATAGTATCTGGAAGACCCAGGTTTGAATCTCCATTCATGCCATAGAAGCTTGTTGGGTGATGGTGGGTCAGTCACACTCAGCCTAATCTACCTTATAGGGTTGTTGTGTGGATAAAATGGAGGAGAGGAGAATGATATAAGCCTCTTTGGGTTCCCATTGGGGAGAAAGGTGGGGCATGAATGAAATAAGTATATCTGCAGTTTTGTTCATAATGGGATAGCAAGGATGCAGCACTATGAAACCTTACTTGGCACTGTGCCCCACCGAACACATTGTCAGGAGGTTCCCTTTCCTTCCATCAAAGGAATGCCCTGGAAGCATTCATACCTAGGCTGCTTCCGCATGGGCGGAATACAGTGACCCAGGGATGCTAAAAACAGTGTCCCCGGGGAGGGGTTTGCACAGCCGCCGCCGCCTCATTGCAGGGCAGGGGGCGTGTCTCCTGGCCTGGGCGACGTGCCGGAAGGTCGGAGGGAAGGTAAGGTGTTCGGGCGACGGCACAGCACTGCGCCGTCTTCCCCGCCCCTACCGGGACCGTTCGTGTGAACGGTCCCAGGGGGTGCGTCGGCATCGTATACACCAATGCACCCCCCGATCATGGCCGTGCGGAAACGGCCCTAGCTGGAGAAGGGGCAGCGCTTGCTCCCCTATCCTATGTTAATGGACCCCTCTCTTCCCTTTCATTTCCTTTAATGCTGGCAACTTTAGCTAACTAGGAAAACCCTGGCACTGGCTCTGAAGGGGGTGGTGGCAGGTGGCTGCTCTATTGCTGCGCTGTCCTTGGGATGTTTGCCTCCCCAACGTTTTTTTCTTCCCACTGTGTCTTTCTCACATTCTGAGGGAATGGGAGGGGGGAGGTAGGGGTGCTGCATGGAGATAAAGGCAGTTGTTGTTGGCAAGTGTGATCAGAACTGGCTTTTGCAAAGCCAGGTACATGCTGTTGTTGTCAATAAAGACTTCTGATCCAGGATCCAATCTTGTGTTGACTTCAGTCATAGAACCTAACACACATACATCAAACTGGCCAGAAGAGACTTTTGAACTTTTCAAAGCATTTGTAGATGCTGTTTATTCTTTTTTTTGGAAGAGACCATAAGGGTCATCCAATCCAACCCCCTGCCAGGCAGGAATACACAATCAAAGAGCACTCCTGACAGATGGCCATCCAGCCTCTGTTTAAAAACTTCCAAAGAAGGAGACTTCACCCCACTCCAAGGCAGTGCATTCCACTGTCCAACAGCCCTAACTATCAGGAAGTATTTCCTAATGTTTAGGTGAAATCTCTTTTCCTGTACCTTAAATCCATTACTCCTTGTCCTAGGAGCCACACTTTTCTTTATTGTATCCATTTTCTTCTCCTACTCCTCAAATCTACAAATCATCAGTTCATTTTGGTATAATTTGTATATTAGTTTTTAAAATCTTCTGGACTATTGACTTTATTTGTATCCAACATTTTAGCTTTATTACAAATCCACCATAAATGGTAAAATGACCCTTCATGATATTCACATATTTAACACACATTTGGAACATTTCTATACATTTTCTAATTTCTGCAGTGACAAATGCAATGGTACATTTTATAGAAATTCTCTTTGAGACTGGAATTTAATGTAAATTTAGGACCACTTAACCACACATTCTTCTATTGATCCATTTGTATATTATAACCAAAATTACTTCCCTGTTTATCATATAATCTTTCACTTGTTCTTCCTCTATTTCAAATTTCAACAGAAGCTTATGGACACTAGCAATAATGTTGTAGAATATTCACACACACACACGGACAACTCCTTTACTGGTATAAAATGTGTACATGAAATAAATATTTCGTGTCAGAGAATCAACAAATGAGGGAGAGATTATAAAATAAAGCACAATAATAATAAAAGCCGCTTAAATCTTTTTGTGTCATAACTTTATGGCACAGCTCAGGAATTTTGCCATGTTCTCAATTATATCAGGCGTACAACTGTTCAATTAAAAAAGAACTTTGAAAGTGTCAGGAGTGTTTATCTTATTTATAAGAATAGGACTTAAATATTCCCCCTAAATATCTGCATAGAACGAGAAGTGGAGTAAAACATGTGAAATGATTTCAATACAACTTAGTCCACAAGGACAATGCCTGATTGAATATGGGTTTTTCGAAATCTTCTTTGTAAAATTCCAGGTGACATGGCATTAATAGCCCAATCCAGATTCTAAGGCAGCTGGAGATGCAACTCCACCACTTCCAGAGGGCTTCCATGCGGTGTGGGGAAGTGGCTAAAAAAACAGCCACCACCAAACCAGGAAATCCTCCCTAGGGCTTAATGGCGTTATGCCACCCGAAAGTCCTAGGCCCTGGCTGCAGCATTCCTGGCCCTAAAGTCTGGGTGGAAGCCAACTAAAGTCAGCTCCACCCCCCTGCCAGTTGTCCCCACTTGCCACCATGATGGCATCCGACTGGATGCCAGCATTTACGCACAGTGGCATTGGTGTTTCACAGCTGTGGGGCCTCTAACGCCTTTGCCTTCTTCACTGGCAGGGGTGCCCCTTATGCCAGTGGAGGGGGCAAATGTGTTGGCATAGCCCAGCATTGCTCCCACAGTCCATTTGGATTGGGCTGTAAATCTAGCCAGATGAAAGGGCCTACATTGATATGGGTCAAGTAAATGATGAAAATACAATGTGAACTGACTTGGAGCAAAAGGAATTCCCAAGGATAAAGGGGAACAAGATTTGTTAGCAGCACTGTAAAGAAAATGGAATTCTATTTCTAGAAATCTGCATTTTATCATTTGGAATGTTTTCGATGCTGAGATCATAAATAACAAATCCAATGACAGGCCGACTGTTTTGATTTTTCCCTCTATATGAGCTATCTAATTAGAGAATTGGGATTCTAAAAGCATGTGATATAAGAGAATGATCAGACCTATAATATAGGCAAAGGCAATACTTAGTTGTAGTGAGCCACACTCTAGTTTCAAGAAACCCTTGCCAAGTTTCCAGACAAAGAGTTGTATATAGTACACAATTAGGCATGCCCAAAATTTTACAACGAAATTTGGATTGGATGTGTTCCAGGGATCGGTCTGCTGCGCCAATCCAAATTGGAATGTCACACAGCAGTTGTGAACTTACTTTAGCATAAAAGAATTTTAATGCAGCAGGCATGTATTGATTCCCTCTATTGAAAAAATGCATATGATGGCCAGAGTGCTGGTTCCTGCTACATTTATTGCAGGCTTTCAGTGGATTGTCCAGGTGGCATTATATTGGAAACAAATGCCAAGATATTTGCAATATTTATCCTTTCTATTGTATTACCACTAATATCCCACCTATATAGTTTCCAAGTCCTCGAAAAGACAAGCACTTTAGATTTCACATAATTCAATTCAAGTCTATATGTACACAAAGTCATGGTATCAATTCATTAAGCTCTTCAGGCCTACCTGTGAATATGACAGTAAGAGTAGATCATCAGCATATAAAAGAAGTGGTATGTGAAAGAGACTAAGCTTGGAGCAGTGACCATCAACTTCACACAAGAATGGAGCAAGGTCATTTAGAAAGTGGTTAAATAGGTGAGAAGCTAAAATGCAACCATATGTAACCCCTTTATTAAGAATGATTTTAGGGGTTAACTTACCTGCTGGGTACATTTAACTTGACAGTTCAAATAAGTATATCATTTTAAAATCAGGAATAATAACCTCATGTTGATGTTCATTTTAGTTAATTTATTGCAGAGTAGGTCTCTTGGAATTGAATAAAAAACTCCTTTGAAATCCAGGAAAGCTGTATATAACTTAGAGTTATACTTCCTTATTAACCAAGTGAGAGAGACCGATACAAAAATCCAATGTAGTTTTTCCTTGACAGAAGCCCACTTGTCCTGGACCTAGTATCTCATGTCCAGGAAGTAAGTTCACTCAGTGGATGTTAACCGTATAACTTCCCTGCTATAGAGAGAAGGCTTATTGGTCTGAAGTTAGAAAGTATTATTTGGTCTCCCTTTTTCTATGTAAGTACTATTATAGCTCTTGTCCATGCCCCTGGCATTATACCAGTTCTATCCACCATTGTGAACAGGTGAGCCAATAAAGGGGACCACCAGTCATGATCTCGTTTGAGCACTTCAGAACTGATTGCATCCAGGCTGGTGTCTTTTTCTAGCTATATGGGTAGAACAGGTGGCTACTCAGGTGCATCAACTGAAGACAGATGAAGTAACTCCACCTTACCCAGTCTTTTCTCATACAGTAAACTTGTAAAATATTGATGCCAAACATATGGAGAACTAGATGACATGGGAAAGTCTTCAGTACTAAGTCAAAATTGTCTGGAGTTATTTGAGACTGTAGCCTGGAGCAGGTGTTCCCATTGCTTATTGATATAATAATTTATCTTTTAAACATAAGTTGTTGATGTTGGGTTTTGAGATCATAGTAGTCTGTTGGTAAAACTAAGGCCTCAGAATTTCAATATCAGCAATAGATGTCATGAATTTAGGTTTTGAAACCTCTACATTCCTTATCAAACTAGGCGTCGGTATAGACCTTACCCATTTTAAACCACATCTCAGGGTATTTGTCTAAAGGAGTCGGTTTGGTATAATATCGTCATAAATTTTAATGGCTTCTAATGAGTCTTTTGAACTAATTACGGAGGCTCTGTACTCAAGCACAGAGCCTCAGTTTTAAATAAGCGATGGATCTTTTGAATTGAGTCTGTGGACTAAGAGATTCTTGGCAGAACGTCTGTGCTTTCATTGCCTTGCCCACCCAGATCAGCACTGGGGAGGTGGTTGCCTCAGCTGGCCCACTGGGGAGTGGGGTGGATGGATGCACGGACTGGCCAGCCCACACTGGGCTCTCCAGACCAGATTGGGAGGGAGGGAGGATTGTCTTAGCTAACTCACAGGCCTGATAATTCAATTCAAGATCCTGGACCGCATATTTGGCACCCCTGGTCCTAGGTGTAATATTCCTTAGAAACCAGTTTTGCGGGGTCTCATAAAATGTTTGGCATGCATTTGAAAAAAATGGATGAGAAATTTATAAAAACAGACCAAAGGGGTTTTTTTTTAATGAAAAAGCAGCTGATGGAAGAAATTAACAGCTGGAAAATTCTATAATGCAAATATCTGGAGAAATAAAACAAATTAATGATGAAGTGGAAATTCTGGAGGGGAAAGCAGAAGTTTTAAATAAAAAGTTGGAAAGAGAGTTGAACAATTTAGCTTTACTGGAATTGCAGCCCAAAAATGCAGCCCAAAATTAAAAAGAATTTTATTTGCGATTCAGAGCTGTTCCTGAGACATCAGATTAAAATGTGAGTTAAAGGATCTTATTGATAAGCTCGTAGACTTTCCATACAAAAGTTGGCGTCTGTTGAGAGACTGGAATGGAGTAATATCACCACAATTGTATAGATTTTCTGAAAAGAAAGAAAGAAAACAATATTAAAAATGAACAAGGCAAATTGCTGAAAACTTTATTTGATTTGACTGACAACCTGGTTTTGGTTGATATAAGGAAACAGAAAAATAGAAACTCAAGAGAGTATACCTATTTCTCAGGAAGACATAGATCTTTTTCAAAAATAGATATGATTAGGGTTTATAGAGATCGAGCTGCTATGGTATCTTTTTCAAATCATAATCATGTATGCCTGTTTTGTGAAAGAGAATCTAATGTTCTTAGATGAAGATTAAATAAAGCTTTATGTCATCAAGAGAACATAATTGTTCAGGACTGTAAGAATAAATTAAAATAGTTTTTTGAACTCAATTTAAATAAAGGAACAGACTTAAGAATGTTTTGGGATGCAAGTAAATCTGTTATTAAATGTCATTTGATACAACCTAATTTTGAACTTAAGAAAAAGAGACAAGAAAAAATGCAAAGTATTTTAGAGGAGATTAAAAGAAAAGAGGATGAATTTTTAAAAATCCAAAAAACAAGAATATCTCTCTCACAGCAAATAAGATTTTTTTACAATGGCTATCTATGTTAACAGGAAGAGAAATGGAAATAAAATTGAAGTGAAGCAAAAGAGTTTTGAATTTGCAAATAAGTTTGGATGCTGTTGTGACAGACTGCACAGGTAAATAAATTTCAAATTGCCGCTAGAATCAAAATGCAGCCCAAAAATAAAGATTAAAGAAAAATCTTCAGAGACTCTAATAGGGTAAACTGACCTGCACTCTGATTAGTGGAGCAACTGAGGAGCTAACTCTCGGAGAAGGAAAAGATAGAAGGGATTTGATTTGGATTCCAGCTAGTGAACATCAAGTCCTTAAGCTGTGTGTGAGGAAAATTTACTTTAAAGGAATTTCAGTTAATCTGACTTGAAATACATTGGGTGTCAACATATGTTGCAAGCAGAGGTACACAGACAATAGTACTGGAAGTTTATTTTGGTCTAGGTTAAGGTGGAATAACAGAGAGAGACTTTCCACGGAGACCATAAATAAAGAGTGAGGGGAACATATCTTCTGGGAGATAGAAAAATTCCTGTTAGAAAGAGAATTGTACTCAAAGGAGAATTCCCTGCCTGGTATATTAGTGTTCTGCTTAAATTGCCTCATGAGGGACATTTCAGTTAAGTGAGTATCTAACAGAGGATAGGCTGTATGTACTGAAACAAAGGGTACCAGCCTGCAAGAACCCAGAAACTTGGTGAAACACATCAGTAATTCAAGATATGTCTGTACCAAACAAACGTCTGTACATTTGTATAACTTCTCTTATAACACCTAAGAAACTGAGAGACCAGAAAGGTTTTTAAAATGTCTAAGCCTGTAACAGAAACTAAAGGTTGTATATAGTTTACACCTGCCTGATTTCCATCTACTGAAATATCTCTTAATTCCATCTTTGTATTCAATAAATCTTTGTTTTTAAACGTTAAACCTGCCTCAGGTCACTAGTGTCTTAAAAGGGTTTTTTGTTGTTTTAGATAAAAAGGCTCTCGTCACCTTTCAGAAATTCCTTCGGTTGAGCAGATGTCATTGAAATACCTGTTAAAGTGTGTGGGGCAATATTAAAACAAGCTAAAAACCCTCACATGATCAGTCTCTATAAAGCAGAAAAACTTGCATCCACAGTGAGAGAAAGATGTTGGGATGTCACAGCTGTTAAGTCAATAGTAAAAAAGGTCAGATGTATATCTAAGCAAATTCAGGTTTTATTTATTTATTTTATTTATTTATTTATAATCAATTTTATATACCGCCCCTCCCCCGAAGGGCTCTGGGCGGTGAACAACATAATCATAACAGAAATAACATTAAAATCCCAGTTAAAACAGCGAATTAAATAAAATTACAGCGGCATCCGACAAATTTCATAAAACGTAATACACCCACCCTGGAAGCAGACCCAAAAAGCTGAGGGCCTCCACAAAATTAAGGGCCCAGAGCGAAAGGAGGGGAGGAGGGGGGGAGGGCGCACTTCAGCGGTCGGCCCCTCCAAACGCCCGGTGGAACAATTCGGTCTTACAGGCCCTGCGGAATTCTCCAAGATCCCGCAGGGCCCGGATAGCTGGTGGTAAAGTGTTAGGAGGTGATAGTACAGACTGGCAATTCTCAATGTTTTATCCTGATTGTTCTACAGGTGATAACTTTTTTAAAAAATCTGGTAAGCAATCTTCATTTAATATGCAAAGTAATGGGTAAAACTAGCAATCTCTTATATCTCCTCAATTGTGCTTCAGTAATATTTACTGGATAGGCTATACACATGTTCTTATCAGATCAGAGGACTCATGTCATCCCCCTGCACAAGACATCTGGCAAAAATGTGCTTTAATTTGGCTCCAGATCTTCACCTTCTTTTATCCGGCTTATGGGTGGGCAAGCCCCCAATAAACCAAATATTATCTGGCCTATGTTGGGCAAGTCCCAAATAAATGAAATATTTTCAAGGGAACAGAGGTTAACTTTTCTCCTAAGAACAGGCACTTCAGAGTTCTGAAAGGAAAACACTGCAACCAAATCTTCTGACGAAATCGATCTAGTGCATCAAGTGAAAAGTCTGCGTAAAACCGGCAGCAAGATAGTCACCAAATGTTTGTTTCACCAGCCTTGCACATGTGACAACAATGCAGAACGTAAGCACGGAGTGAATTCCTTACAGAGATGATCTGAGATGTTAAAGATGTGCTGACCTGAAAGGCTAGCTAAACAGCCTTGCAAACAGTGATCCTTCCACGTTTAATAATGTTGAGCAGTGTTGTCATTATATACTGTATGGTGGCAGTGGTAATGGGGCTATCAAAAAGACACAGGGCTTCGGATAGCCATTCCTGTATTACATAAATGTAATAAACAAGAGCCAACAAGGTGTAGTGGTTAGAGTTTCAGATCTGGTAGACTCGAGTGCCAGTCCCTGCTCTGCCATGGAAGTTTGTTGGGTGTCCAGCTGAATTATCTCAGAGGGTTGTTATATGGATAATGTGGGAAGGTGGTAAGCTTTTCTGGATCTTCATTGGGGAGAATATGAAGTAAATAATCTGTGGCAGATCTCTTGGATGGAGAACATATCCCTCCCCACCCGCAACAAGCAAAATCCATCCACAACTCCCCAGCCGCAGAATTTGAAACTGAAATGACTAATGAAATTTATGTAGACATAGATTGAGCCAAAGATAGTGAAAAATCACTGAACTGATAGGATCTATGGTAATTTATATCAACTGTGATTCTAGCCTGGAGACATCCAATAGAAGTGGTGAATTTGGACTCCTGATGTCATTCAGGGAATTGGCCAACAGATTTGTGAGCATAAATTCTTGTATCATCAATATGGAATAAATAGATAGTGATGCTCAATTTGCCTGTAAGGTCATGGTGCTGCATATTAATGCAGATCCCTTACAATTTGTTATGCCCATATGTTTAGGAGAAACCTAATGAATTTCTGGAGTAAATTCTCACATTCCTGTGGAGCAAATGTGGACGAAGCATCATAGATTTTCTTCACAACACTCATAAACATACACTGAACCACATGGGAGAGACTTTCCCATCAAGTAATTGTTTGCACTCACAGCTTCCCACAAACTTTGGAGGACTGGTTGCTGGTTATGGTTGGGATGAATGGGATTTACCCAGCAGATTGTGACGTTTTGGAACAGTCTTGCAGTGTAATCCTAAGTATACTTACTGTATTAATGTCAGTGAATTTTAAAGGGTGTAAACTCTGTTTAGGATTGCATGGTTAGCCTCTCTTTTCCTTCATTCTTTCACTGTAGAAAACCATTCTATTCTTATTCCTTAACAGGGAAACAGAATAAGTCTGTGATCTCTGGATAGAAGGGTCAAGCATTTACTATTATTGAATTAGGAGATATATGTGTAACGTGAAAAATTAAAGGCTATCGGTTTAAAGTAAATAAGGGATTCATTTGTCTGTGGTTGGATTTATAATCTTATATTAAACTGGAGTTAGGAAATTTTCACAAATCAGATTTGGAAGAAATGCAGCAAGCATAATAGACGAGGTTGTCAAGTAGAGAAAGTTAACAGCATGTAATGGAATAGATGTACTAAATTAGCATTGACGTCTCTTAGAGTCTCTCTTAAATATACATTATTATCTGGAGAAAATGAATCCTATATACTTGTCTTGAACATGTTGCACATCCGTATTTCAGGGAGATGCTTTTTAAAAAGCATTCTTTTATTAATCGGCAAAAGCTACCGTTGCACCAGATTCATTAAGCGTTATTTCCATGAAAGGGGATGTGAGTGTAACCTCAGCTTGTGGGTTCTGTGGGGCAGTACTTGGAAGGAGTTGCAAAGAACCAAATTTAAACAAAACAGTTTACTTTACTTAACAAATAACACTTTTAAAACATTTAACATTTACACTTTGCAGTCCTGTTAAGTTTGCATTTTCAAGTCCTTATTTACAGTCTACTGATATTGCCAAGTCCAATTCTTCTTTGCTGGTGGTTGGTTTTGAAGACTTCTGAGGCTTGGTGAATGGGCTTCAAGATGATGAAGGTTCCCAGAAAACTCTCACCATTTACATACACAAAAACCCTGAAACAATAAATTCTAACATTTACAATATAGCAAAAAAATAAACTCCCTTCCCACTAGTTCCCCACAACATTGCAGTTACCTTAAACAAGGTGTTAAGGGCTTAATAAAATCAATCAAGGTCCCAGCCTGGTAGTCTCGCTTCCTCCAACCTCATGAGTTCTGCAGCATTCTACTTCATTTCAGACTCCACCCCTTTCTGGGTCATCCCATTCTGACACAGGGGTTACATGAGCATTATTTGTTTCAAAGGAAATACCCCCCACCCCCAACAAAAATCTCCTTCCAAAGAAGCATTTAGGCCTCTGTTGGTTTCACCATCAGTTGATGGATGGGATTTGTCAGTCTAGTCAAAATTTGCTGACAAAAACAGAACAAAACCCACAGTGATGAGAACAATGAGATGTTCAATAAGTAGGTTGCGAAAATGAAGGATTCTCAAGAGCGGGCAGCTCAGCGTTGCGCTTAATTGACACAAAGCCTGCTAATTAGACAGGGGCATTCCCCTCTGAGGCTTGTCTTGCTAGCCCTCAGTGGCTCTCAGCTGAGGCGGGAGGTACATAACATGAGTAACCCATGCCAATTCCATTTCCATTGGAAAGTTTGGACTTTAGGGTCTAGGGAGCAGGAACTCACTGGGCATGAGCAGTTGGTAAGCTTGGTCACATGTTATCCGACTGCAAGATGTCCAACACCAACCCCTCCGTCAATCCGGCCTTCAACTGGAGAGGCCCAGATCTTGACTGAGGGAACTGATAATTTCCTTACAGGCCTTACATGAGAAAGACCTGCAGCGGCCACAGAAAAGCAGATGGGGAAGAAGCAACGCTGTACATCTAGTTATCATTATGGAACCCCACCCCCCACCCCCTTTGTATTACTGGGCAATGTTTGTTATTTGCCACAGAGGCTGCAGGTGTCTTAAATTCCACTGCTAGGCTGACCGGATTCGAGTTAGAGCGCATTATCGTGCCTATCAGGTGGCAGTGGTGACAGCAAAAAGGAGTTTTTTTTCTCTGCCACCATTGAATCCTCAAGTAGTTGTACAGCAGAACTGTTCTGTGTAGTGAACAAACCGGGTTTGATTCCCCGCTCTGCTGCCTGAGCTGTGGAGGCTTATCTGGGGAATTCAGATTAGCCTGTGCACTCCCACACATGCCTGCTGGGTGACCTTGGGCTAGTCACAGCTCTTCTGAGCTCTCTCAGCCCCACCCACCTCACAGGGTGTTTGTTGTGAGGGGGGAAGGGAAAGGAGATGTTAAGCCCCTTTGAGTCTCCTACAGTAGAGGAAGGGGGGATATAAATCCAAACTCCTCCTCCTCCTCCTCCTCCTCCTCCTCCTCCTCCTCCTCTTCTTCTTCTTCTTCTTCTTCTTCTTCTTCTTCTTCTTCTTCTTCTTCTTCTTCTAGAGCCTTTAATGGAGTATTGGGGGATGCTATGTAGGCTTCTATTGTGTTGAAAAAAAATAATTTGCAAGTTATCTTAAGCAATGGGGAAAGTGGGGCATAAATATTTTAATAAATCAAATGTCAATGAACGCTTGCTATGTGGAGAGTTAAACAATGCAGAGTTACAGCCTTCTAAGTGAACAGGCTTATAAAACACACACCATACACCTTGATGACCAAGAAGCCCTCAAACCAGTCCTCTGTGACCGTGTCCTTCTATGCCCATAGTATTACTATTTGCTAGCAAAATATCCATCAGATATAACAGTTGAGGAGAAAGAGAACTTCAGCTTGTTCAGTACTCACTAATATTCCAGCTCCCTCCCGCTACATTCAAACATCCCAGCTCCTTCCCCACCACCCATCAAGGATCATCCTTGGAGAGTTTTTTTTCTGTAAGGACAGTTGCCCTCGAATGACATGCATTCTTTCGTGTGCGTACACAAACCATAAAATCTGTTTATTCCCTGTCATTCCTGAACCAAAAGGAGGAAAAGTTTCCATTCGAGACAGAATCTGTGATGAATCCTTGAGTAAATAAAGCTAATTTAATTGAGACGTTTGTTGTAAACCATGTAAACGTGTGTGTCCTAGAAGCAATCTTGCTCAGCTAACGTACTTCTTGTTCTCACACACAGTTCAAATGTAACATTACATAGAAAATCAGTTTTGCCTTGGTGGTTCGTGCACTCCCACAACTGCTGGGAACCTTTGTCTATAAAAGGAACTTTTCTGCACAAGACACCTAGAATGTTTCCAGAACATTTTTGATCCCTTCCCCTTTGTTTCAATGTTTTTTCTCACTCACCTCTTCCAAACGTTTTATGGCCACCATGAGGGGTTTGAAAAATGTTTCTTGCTCATTTGTTGAACCAGTGCTTCATTGATTCATTGTTTTAATGCTTTGTAGCTCCATTTAACAGATGCTTTGTTGGTTCTGGTGGGTTTTTCGGGCTGTGTGGCTGTGGTCTGGTGGATCTTGTTCCTAACATTTCGCTTGCATCTGTGGCTGGCATCTTCAGAGGTGTATCACAGAGGGAAGTCTGTTACACACTGTGTCCAGTGTCCACCCAAACACTTACTGATTGGTTCCCCACCCTGGGACATGGACAATGTATACCCCAAACATTCCCATTCTCACTGGACACAGTGTGTAACAGACTTCCCTCTGATACACCTCTGAAGATGCCAGCCAGAGATGCAGGCAAAACGTTAGGAACAAGATCCACCAGACCACGGCCACACGGCCACACAGCCCGGAAAACCCACCAGAACCAGTTGAATCCGGCTGTGAAAGCCTTCAACAAGATGCTTTGTTGATTTAACCAAACAATAACCCCCCACACACAAAATGCTGAAAATAAAGAAGTGAGAGGGAAAGAAGTGAGGTCAGAGATGTGAAAAAATAATGTCACAGAGATGTGGAAAAATGGCAGTGGGAAAGATAAAACATTTTAAATAGGACCGCGCTGTGAAGGAAGGTGGCTCAGGAAATGTTTCATCTGAACACGTTGTTAAAAAGGGGTTTTCAAAAATTATGGGGAAAAAAACGTTTTCAGAACCAAAGGGGGAAAACAGTGTGGAACTCCATGGAGGAAATGTTTTATTTCCAGCCTGAAAATGTTGTAAGTGTCTTGTGTGGAAAAGGCCAAGGTATGTACTCAAGAGTGCAAGCAGTTAAAGGCCTCCAAGCCTTCCAAGTTTGATTTACTGTAATGTCTGAATGCAAGTACGTGGGCAAAGTAGAGTTTGCTTTATTTCCAGAAACTGGGATTCTGAACTATATAATGGATTCTATACATCACTTTCTAAACACATTCATGCATGCCCTCTCTGCAAATATTTAGTATATATCTATCAGACACAATATGGTGTGAAGTGTATATAAACATATGAAAAAATCAAAACTTTCTGAATACACACCAAACTTGGGTTTATTCAGGAAAACAATATTAATTCAGGAGTAGAGAAAGTAAAAGCTATGTTGTTTTCATCCCAGTTTAGCAATCCCTGGACTTATCATATGAGATGGCAAAGGGCAACTTAAGGTTGATGTCAAACTTGCAGGCCTCCAGATGTTATGGACTACAGTTGCCATCATCCCCTGCCAGCATCACTCTTAATACAGAGTGAAAGCCAAGAACACAGTTTCGAAGTCAGAGGTCCTGCTATCTTTTGAAGGGTTGGGAAGTTAGAAGAGGTTTCTTTCTACCCCACTGAGAATGCCTGACCTCCCCTCTAGGTACTTGGAGGTTAGAAACTGTATCTTCACTCCCCAGAATGGTAGTAGAGGGAAGTCCTGTTAAGTCATCTGACTTAGGGTGACCCCACAGGGTTTTCAAGGCAAGAGACTTCAGAGGTGGTTGGCAATTGTCGGCCCCTGTGTAGCAACCCTAGATGTCCTTCATGTTTTCCCACCAAAATACTAATCAGGGCTAACTGTGCTTAATTTCTGAGCTCTGATGAGTTTGGGTTGGCCTGTTTGGGTTGGCCTGGGTCATCCAGGTGATAATGGTACCAAATCATGCATAGGTGTCAAACTCGTAGCCCTCCAGATGTTATGGACTATAGCAGTTGTACTGTATTGTAGTCCATAACATGTACTGTAGACCATAACATCTGGAGGGCCACGAGTTTGACACCTGTGATTTACAGGAATGCATCTAGTGCAGTGGTTCTCAACCTTCCTAATGCCATGACCCTTACATACAGTTCCTCATGTTGTGGTGACCCCCAACCCTAACATTTATCCATTTTACAGATACAGAACACTGATGCAGAGAGTTTTAGGCGACCCCTGTGAAAAGGTTGTTCGACCTCAAAGGGGTCGATCCACAGGTTGAGAACAGCTGACCTAGTAAATCTGATTCTATTTTCAGATTTCATCCCAGCACATCTACCAACAGATTCCATTAATGAAATTATATATATATAATTTTGGCTTTTGGCGAGGCCGGCCGCGGATTCCCCCTCCAGGATGCCCCTGTGTTGCATGCTGTTCCGCTCTTGGCACGCCCAATATAATATCTAAAGTGCACTGCTGCCCTGCCTGGCCTTAGGATCTGGCATCACACTTTTATAATGTATTTTATAATGCTGTCTGATGCTGCTAGGTTTTAAGAAATCTGTAAATTGTTTTAACTTATTTAATGTATTTTATGGTGTGTAATGTAATGGCCTATTGTGTGTAATATTGTTTGGCCTTCTGTACACCGCCCAGAGCCCTTTGGGGGTGGGCGGTTTAAAATCCAATATATATATAGAATAGATATAGGTTCTATATATATAGAAGAAAATTGGCTGTTAAATTCACACTCAGTTCTCCAACAATAAGATTTGTTGGGATCAAAAATTAGCACCTTGATAGCCAAGGATTAAATATCTAAATCATCCCAAGCAGATGTCTGGATTTTAATTTTTATTGTTGATGTTAACAAACGAGGGAGGGTGGTGAAGTTACATGACTGCTTAAAATTTCAAGGGGAAATCTGCCTTTTTAAATACCTCCCAGTGACTCCTGGGAGCCACGAGCATTGTCAAAACATAATAACTTTGGTGGGGGAAAGAAGTCGTGCAATGCATATTTATAAACAGGAAAATCATTTTTAGTTGAAGGCCTGTCTCTTGAGACTGCTACACTTCCAGAACAAAACCGCTCCCACTTCAGTCTTATACGACCTCAGGAGCTCTGCGCTGTCCTCGTATTGTACCCTTATCTGTTAAGATGCTAATTACTTCCCCTTTGACCGTAGGAACAGATTCTGATGGCATTAAAGCCAACTTAAGCGATCGAGCGTGTAATTATTGGACATCTGACATCACCCGGTGGCAAGGTTCATATTTACCTGAGGTCTTCCTGTTTGCACATGCGGTTGATAATAGATTTTTTAAAAAGTTCTTTGTATCATGACATGAATTGTGTTCCTTACTAGAAACGATATACTTGTTAATTTCTCTGGAAAGCAGGGAAGGAAGTAAAGCCATTTTATGAGGCTTACGCTCTGGCAACCCATTGGAATAAAATGGGCAAGGACAGAGTTTGGGACTGGGAATAATATGCAAAAATATTCACTAGATTGCTGTGACAGGTTTGGGCAGACAAACCAGCCCAATGTATTGATAACAGACATTAATTAGTTTTAATTACAGGCTTTAATGCTGCTTCTGGCTTGAAGCTTCCTTTGTTTCTCACTTTAAATTAGCTTATTTATTACATTTACTGCATTCACTTTCATCCAAGACAATGAGCCCCCCTGTGGCAGCTCACAACTGTTCAAATGCCAATAAAAAGAGTAACCCCAAACAATAAATACTTTTAAAAGATCCAGCAGAAGGTAAGTAACATTCCACCCAACAAATAGGATGCATGCATTTGTTTATTCATGTGTTGCTTTTCTCCTCACTTGGGGCTCAAAGCTTAGAACATCATTCTCTCACAACATCCCTGTGAAGCAGTCCAGACTGCAATTTTGTGATGGGCCCAAGGTTACCCAGAAAACTTCCATGGTGGAAGTCGGGTTTTGAATTTGGGTTTTCCAGGATCCTTGACCAACATGCTATACTCTACACTGACTTCTAACAAAATGATGCCAGCTTCCATTGTCTATAAAACATTTGGGGATGGGGTGGGGAGAGAGGCAGAAAAGACTTCAAAGTCCCCTCAAAAGAATGCAGAGGACAGCTGGAATAGATTTCCACACACTAAGCAGATATTAATTGGGTAAAAGATGATGTGTTGCCCTCTTCCTTGTCTATGAAAACTGGCTTTTGAAGAAAGAGAAACTTTACCCTATGCTAACAATATATATATTTTTAAAAATCTTAAAATTTTCAAGAGACACCAAAAGTTTGGAAAGCCCTCTGATATAACTTTTATTGACATGGGTGGTTTGGTCATTCCAACAGTTGATCTGGTTGGAATTTTCAAGCACACTTCAAAGGCAGTGAAGAGTGAAGAATATTTTACAGAAGGTTCATCTGGATATCACTAGGCAGCAAGTAATCATGGCCAGATCCACTTTTCCAGGAAAGCGTACAGGTGCTAAACCAACCAAACCCAGTTAAAAACTTGGGGTGATTGAGCATGGACTGGTTTAGCTTGAATATATCCAGTCATTTTTTCTCACAGCTGCTGCCTCCTGTCTGCAACTGGTACTATTGATATTGCCTCCAGTTTAAAAGACTCATTGTTAACATTTTATGTTTTTTGTTGAAAATTACTACTTGGATGTCTCTGTGTGTCTTACTATGACTCTGGCTCATTTTGCACAGCATACGAGTTGCAGTAGTTATAAATGAACTCGTTTTCCCTTTTGATAAATGGAAAACAAATTAATTTATAACAATTGCAACTCGTTATAAATATGCTGTGTGGAATCCACATCTGTTTGTTAAAGGCTGCTGAACTGTCTACATCCATATCAGTTTGAGCATGTTTGGTCTCGCATGGGATTTGCACAGGCTTATCTAGGGAAAATGTAGCCTGGTGCAAAATCTGAGTTTTCTGCCCCTGCCCACATGGGTGGCCGGCCTCCCCCACCATGACTAAACAACATTGTTTTGCACCAGGTCTTGAAGTTAGTGTATGGACACGGGGGGAAGGAGGAGGGGTGGGGGCTATTTTCTGCCCCCCACGTGACTGAATAGCCGCAGCCCGGGGACATTTGATCCCATATGTCAAGCTGGGTGATACGCCCCTGGGGAGTTGTATAGTGCAACACTATACAGAGTTATGTCCATTGACTTCAATGGACTTAGGAAGGTGTAACTCTGCTAAGGATGGCACTGGTTTGTTATTCCTTCTCTTGCTTTCCCCAGCATCCATATTTTAAAAAATAAAAATACTGAAAGGGATGTGTCACGTGTTGTAAAACTGTGGTCCATGGCCCATAGCACCTGCATATGTGAGGAAAGGAGAGGGGCAACCAAGCCATGACCCTGGAATTCCAGTGTCTACTGGGTCACTGCAAAGTTGCTTGGCTTGGCATTCAAGCCAGAATTGAACAGCAAAAGACTCAACTTCAGAACATAAGAACATAAGAAAGAGCCTGCTGGATCAGGCCAGAGTATATCTAGTCCAGCATCCTGCTACTCGCAGTGGCCCACCAGGTGCCTTTGGGAGCTCACATGCAGGATGTGAAAGCAATGGCCTTCTGCTGCTGCTGTTCCCGAGCACCTGGTCTGCTAAGGCATTTGCAACCTCAGATCAAGAAGGATCAAGATTGGCAGCATATTCCACTGGGCATTTTCCCCCCTTGCTACGCCTCTGCCATCAAGGCAAGAGATATTCAGAAGTGGTTTGCCATTGCCTGCCTCCTTGTCATGTCCTTGGTATTCCTTGGAGGTCTCCCATCCAAATACTAGAGTGCGTGACTGGCCCAAGGCCACCCAACAAGCTCCCAAGGCAGAATGGGGATTTGAACCGGTTTCCCAGATCTTAGTCTAACACCATAACTGTTATGTCACACTGGCTCCAAATGTCTGCAGGAGCAGCAGCCAAAATCCAAGCTCTCTCCACAGGTACATCCTGTCCATCATCGTGGTGGTTGATTTGCCCGTATATAATGCTGTAAGATGACTGTGAATGGATCTATCCCTTTCGGACTGGTTCTTTAAAAAAGAAAGTTAATGTGCCTTAATGGATGTTGATGTTTCCTGAATGGGAGCTAATTATCAGGAGATGGACTCCCAACTGCTCTCTCTCTCTCTCTCTCTCTCTCTCTCTCTCTCTCTCATTATCTTGTTTTCCTAGATGACATTTGAAAACACATGCAAGTTTTTAAAAATAACAAAGATGGCGCATCAACACAATATCTTTATTAATTATAGATATTGATTTCATCTTCATCTTCATCTTCATCTTCATCTTCATCTTCATCTTCTTCTTCTTCTTCTTCTTCTTCTTCTTCTTCTTCTTCTTCTTCTTCTTCTTCTTCTTCTTCTTCTTCGAGCCTTTAATGGAGTATTGGGGGGTGCTATGTAGGCTTCTATTGCGTTGAAAAAAATAATTTGCAAGTTTTCTTAAGCTATGGGGAAAGTGGGGCATAAATATTTTAATAAATCAAATGTCAATGAACGCTTGCTATTTGGAGAGTTAAACAGTGCAGAGTTACAGCCTTCTAAGTGAACAGGCTCATAAAACAGTATTACCCTGTCACAATATTAGTATCAGTCAACAACAGAGAGCAGACTCAACATTCCTGATGCTAAGAGTGGGCTCTCTTCCCTCACGCCTCACCCCTCGACTGAGAAACTTAACATTCTTGGGTCCCTTTAATTAGGAGTCCATACATTTACATCTATTATTAATTCTTAGGTATTGAAATTACTGCATGTGTGTCTGTAGAAATATATGCTTACAGATAGAGGAGGAGGAGGAGGAAGAAGAAGAAGAAGAAGAAGGTGGCAATAGTGGAGGAGGAGGATAATTCCAGGATTCTGGAGTAGATGTTACTTTAATTCACCCTTAGAATCCTAGGGGTGGTGGTGGTGGTCTCCTCTAGAGTCATAGCTGCATCTGCCTCCCCCTGTGTTTGTCATGATGGATAGATAAAGGAAAAACTGACTCAGCATCACTACTTACAGTCTTCCTCCCTCCCTCTCCACCCGCCATTTCCTTTCCTTTAGTTAGAATCAGTAGATAGATGCTCAGATTAAAAGCCCCTGTCTAGATATAAACAATAACTCTGATTAAACGGGATCATTTTGCCAAGGGAAATTTGGCTGGGTCGGCTGCCCATTTTTCATTCAGAGGCTTCTGTTTGGAGAAGTAGCTTCCAGCTCTGAATAGATTGAATCACTATTAACCCACTGAAGTAGTATAGGGAAATGGCGGGGGAGCGGGGGAGGGGACGGGGACGCAGCCTTCCTAGTAGGTGAGTGCATTTGTCTGATAATAAGGACAATTAAATGGCATGGTTTATTTAGATTTTTTCAGCGAAGCCTGAATAATCCCACACGACAAGCTGCTGTCTGAAGTAGCGATTGCAGGAAGCGAAAGACCTGTCCTCTGCATTGCGTCTCTCGGGTTTCTTTTGTTTTGGTGTCAGTTTCGTGCCACATGCATTCAGAATCTCGTTGGAAAGTCCATTTTCTCAGGGTGGGGGGTAGGGGGGTGACTGTCGCTTTGGGTTCTGGCTGTGAAAGTCATTTTGGTGCAGAGATAAAGCTGTCCTTCCTTGTAGCTAAGGGCTCCAATCCAGCAAGTTGACCAGATGCCCTGTGCTCCATCTTTGGAGGTGCCTGTTCGCTTCGGGCAGGGGAGGACTGATGTTTGAACCTACTGGGAAAGTTCCTGGCTGGGGTATTGCCTTGGAAGTCTGCTGGTGGCCAGTAAGGGGCAGAAACAGAGCACAGCAGCTCCCTCACCATTTACTCAAAACAAACGTCAGCTGACTATGAGTGTGCCTTACAACATGCTCTCAACTGCTTCTCATGCCTGCTCAGCAACACCTGTCAGTAAGGCTGTAACCCTAGGTGGCTTTCAGGGGAAAATTGACAGGCCCCTAGCCCTGTGGGGCCACCAGGCTTCGGCCTAGTCAGCCTTATGGACAATACAGCCCTGGTTAGACTCTATGGTATGATTAGACTCTGAGTTTCCTCTGCTCATCAGGCTTACCAACATAGAAGAAGAAGAGTTTGGATTTATATCCCACCTTTCTCTCCTGTAAGGAGACTCAAGGTGGCTTACAAGCTCCTTTCCCTTCCCACAACAGACACCTTGAGAGGTAGGTGGGGCTGAGAGAGTTCTGAAGAACTGTGACTAGCCCAAGATCACCCAGCAAGAATGTGTAGGAGTGGGGAAACACATCTGGTTCACCAGATAAGCCTCAGCCACTCAGGTGGAGGAGTGGGGAATCAAACCCTGGTCGTTTCCCCACTTCTAAAATGGAGGTTGATACCTACTGGTTTGGTTTGCTGCGGGACCTTTTGAGCGCGGACTCATGGTCCCCACCACAGCTCCACCCCCTTGGTCCGATGAATGCGACAATGGAGGAATGTTCTGCTCATGGGATTCCTTCTTTGTAAATAGAGGACTTTTTCATGAATGCAAAATTCTTTGGCAATGGAAGGGCATCTTTGTATCCAACTTGCTGTATTAATAATTGCATGTCACCCTGTTGCAATTCACTCATAGTGACCCCAGTAACATGGGATGTTCAAGGTAAGAGATGAGCAGAGGTGATTTGTCATTGCATTCCTCTGTGTAGCAATCCTAGTCTTCCGTGGTGGTCTCCCTTCCAAATACAAACAAGAACCAACCCTGCTTAGCTTCCAAGCTGTGATGAGATTGATACTTACTCAATAAATTATAATAGTAAAGGGTAATCTTTTAAAGGACATTTGTACTTGCTACAGAGCCTCAGAGCAATTTTGCAGATCCTGGATTCAGTCCTGAGTAAGTGGCTTGAGAAAGTGGCGGCTGCTGCTGCTGCTGCTGCTGCTGCTGCTACTAAATGGTGCCCTCCTGTCTACTGGATGAACTTCTAGATAAGTTTGAATACTGATTTCATAAGTCTTGAGCAACCCATGTAAAATCTATACATAGAGAACACCAGTGGGACATTTGTGTTTGCTTCAGGTATCTTCTGCTCAGATCATTTGCTTAAAGTAAACCCACTAGTTGCATGGACATAAGATTGCTTATGTGTAGGAAAGTGCCGTGTTGGTGTTTTTGCACCTGAATTTGCTACACAGCCATCTTGTTCAGTGATTCCATGTTTTAAGAATCACTCAACTGACTCTAGAATATTCCACTTGTGGGTGGGATTTAGAACTTGCTTTGTGATCTGTGGAAGTATGTAAATATTATTTACAAGAAGAGGTGCCAATATTACTTTCCAGTTATGACGAAGGAGTCAGTGCTTTGGATCCTTTTCTTTTCCACTTTACAAAAAAGACCCTAGCACAAGAATGAAAGTTAAAACGTTTTAGAACTTGCCGGGGGGGGGGGGGGGGGGGGATGCAAATATAATTTAAGAGTGACAATTTGCTGTGCAATAAAGAACAAAGAATGAAGCACTTTAGAAACCAGAATTAAGGAATCTAATGCTTGATGATCTCATATAATTTAACTTCCTATTAGTGCGAATTGGTCTTCATTTCACCACTTTATAACTATTAGAGTTTTAAAAGAAACAGAAATAAAATCGACACATCTTTTTAATCTCTCCCCCAACAGTGTTCGTCTATGATTGTAAAACCTTCCTGCTTTGAAATGGCCCGAAAAAGGGGCTCATAGATTTTTAAGGCAGAAGGACCCTCATGGTTATGTTCTGTAACCTCCCATATACCATGGACCATTTGCTGTATCCAAGCCACAAAGCTGTGACCATAGTAAAGTATATCTTATAGAACAGTGATGGCGAACCTTTTTGAGACCGAGTGCCCAAACTGCAACCCCAAACCCACTTATTTATTGCAAAGTGCCAACCCCGCAATTTAACCTGAATACTGAGATTTTAGATTAGAAAAAATGGTTGGCTCTGAGGTGTGCGTTACTCGGGAGTAAGCTCGGTGGTAGAAGGTGGCTTTGCTTTGAAACAACCATGCAATTCTTCGAACGGGTGAATCACGACCCTAGGAGGGTTTACTCAGAAGCAGGCCACATTGCCAGCAACTGAGCTTACTCCCAGGTAAAGGATTGCACTTTAGTTCTTTGCATGAAAATCAGTGGGGTTTAACAGCGCTTAACAGGGTTACCTACACTGCTTCCCCAAAACTAGGTCTTAGGTTTAATGCTAATAATCGAGCCCAGCGATCCAGGCCAGCCTAGATGTGTGTGGGGAGGGGGGGCGTTTTCTCCCCCCACATGATGAACTCTGTTTGTGCGTGCCCACAGAGAGGGCTCTGAGTGCCACCTCTGGCACCCGTGCCATAGGTTCGCCATCACTGTTATAGAAGGACGAGGATCAGAAAGTAATGATTGGCTGTTCAGTGGTGCCTTTTAGAAGACAATTCTAAATGACAGTGTTGTAAGATCACAGTAAGGGATGTGTAAGAGGGGGGAGGGACACAGAGGATCCCCCCCCCATGTCCCTAAACTGTAGAAAAATTTTTTATTTCCTTTCCTGCATAGCTCCCAGATGACTAGAGGACAAGGAACTATTTGTGCCTCTTCCTTTTGCTTCTTCAGAGTTTGTCCTATCATTAGGCAGAGTGAGACAGCCAATTTTTGGTAGCAGGTTTTGGAGTAAAAGGAAGCAAAAGCTCCATAATTTATCTGACTACTCATATTTGGCCTGCGGGGTGGCAACCAATTAAGAACATGAAAACTAGCTTTAAAGTACTAGCTTTAAAGTCCTTCAAGGCAAGTGAGAAACAGAAGTAGTTTGCTATTGCCTTTCTCTGCAGAGTCTTCCTTGGTGGTCTCCATCCATGTCCTGACACTGCTTAGCTTCTGAGATCTGGCTAGATCAATTAGAGATGATTGAACCTGGGACCTTTTGCATTTAGAGCATGAACTGAGCCACAGGCCCTCTCTTCTGTCACTTCAGCATTGAGGGAAGGGCTTCTATTGCACTATTTTCCAAAGGATTGCAAATGAGAAATCCACACAACAGTTGCAAGTCATATCCTATCATGGATTGTGGAAAAATTCTCAGATGACAACAACTACTACTACTACTACTACTACTACTACTACTACTACTACTACTACTACTACTACTACTACTACTACTACTACTACTACTACTACTACTACTACTTCCTCTTCCTCTTCTTCCTCTCCTCCTCCTCCTCCTCCTCCTCCTCCTCCTCCTCCTCCTCCTCCTCTCCCCCCCACAAACTCAAGCTTGGAAAATTTGGGTGCAGTGCCTGCAGAAGGAAGCTTTTAGGGAGGTAGATTATAATGCCATATTGGCCCATTCCCCACTTACTGTTTGCTGCGCACTACTCTCCCCAAATAGCGCAGGGTCCAGCGGCGCTCCCCACGAGTCCGGGCGGTGACAACGCAGCCGCCCCGACTCTGCCGCTCTCACGTCCCCTCAGTGCAAGTCATTTCTGGCGCTGAAAAAACGGCACCTTTTGATGACCCCGCACCAGAAATGACTCGCGCTGAGAGTAGTGCGCCGCAAACGGTAAGTGGGGAAAGGGCCATTGTCTCCCTTTCAAAGCTGACATTTTCTCAGGCCTCACTTGGAGGTTAGCAAGCCTATTTAACTTTCTAGTGTCTTTGAATTCCTACACTAGGCCTAGAGGTTGGCTTCTGTTTTATGCATCCATAGTCACGCATACTTAAAGGTACAGTTTAGAGGTGCCCTTACAACTACCTGGGGAAATAATTGCAGTTATTGAGGGGTAAAATATGACAGGCATCACAAGCCCTAGCAAATTTCATCTTATAAAGACTCTGTTTCTTGTGTTGTCAGAAATAACTCTTATTATTGTAGGTATGCTCCCCACCCCAGTGCCCCCTGCATGAGTGACATTACCTTGTCTGATTGGTAGCAGTTTATGGAGGCAAAAGTTTTTCTGTCATGGAGATAAAATGACATGCTGAATTCACCTACTGCATTTCTTTGTGTCAGGCTACTGTTTATCTGGCCCCAATAGCCAGTAACACAGATCCATGGTAGAAAAGGGTTATTCTCTTGTAACTGATCTGGGCCTAGTTAGTAAGGTTGCTAGGCTGTGCTTGGCAACCGGTGGAGTTCTGGCATGGGGACACTGGGGTCTGTGTTGTCATTGGCGCCATGATGTCATTTCCAGGAAAACCTGGCAATGACATTGGGAAGCTCTAGGAATTGCTCTACTTAATTTGCTTACATTAGTAATAGAAGAATCTTGAAGGGCAACAAGTATATTTACTATATATATCCTGTCAAGCAGAGTAACGAGCAGAAATGTGGATTGCGCAGCACGTTAAATTAGAATAGTTATCTCTCAAAAGACCAGCCGTCGTACCTCAGAAGTTCATAAACATAAGGAGAACTTTAACTGAGAGAGAAAAATACACCGTATATACATATCAGCAAAGTATTACATATATGGTTAAATTCACAGCTCATTGTTTGTTAGTGTTTTGGTTGTGCTACCTGTTTCTCCGAAAATAAGACATCTCCTGAACATAAAACATACCAGAGGTTTTGCTGAGGTGCTAAATATAAGGCATCCCCCGAAAGTAAGACGTACCAGTAGCAAAGTTTTTGTTTGGAAGCATGTACGCCCCCAAACCCCTCCCACTTCCTGCCTCGCCTGGCCCCACCCCAACAGACTGGTTTGTGATGACAACTACTGTACAGTATATAATAAATGTTCAATTTTTTTTGTTCAACAATAAATGTGAATTCTTCAGGGAAAAATAAGACATCCCTTGAAAATAAGACGTAGCGCATCTTTGGGAGCAAAAATTAATATAAGACACTGTCTTATTTTCGGAGAAACAGGGTAGCAAGCTTTTTACAGTATCTTTTAGTCACAGCACTTTTGCATAGCATTGGTTCAGCATTACACAAAGAAACCTCTCTCTTCACTCAGTCAGTCAGGCAGGGAACAACAGAACACTACCAACGAATTTTAACTGTCACCTTCAGAATGTTCGTGTAGCTTCGCAGAATTCCCTGCAGCTTGTGCTGCTGCTGCATGCAAACAAGGCTGAAAATTCCAACAAATCTAACAATGAGACTACTCGCTAGGACTAGTAAATTCCAGAAACATCCTTCTAAAGAAAGAGCACAGAAGGAAAACTATAATGAAGGCTTTAGCGTTCAGATGTTTTACCTGTTGCTCAGTTTTTCTAAGTGAACTTTTGCAGGCTTTCTACTGAAAGGTGGCTATTGCAACATGAATATTGTTTGTACTATAAATATTAAAAGCAAATTTTGTGGACTGCCAAGTAAGTTATTAGAGACGCTATTTTCTCTTCTCAGTTTTTACCTCCATGATGGCAACTACTAGAGAGGAAGAATTAGCAGGAGAGGGAGAATCATCCTTTTTTTTTTTTTTTTTGCTGCTCAGGAACTGGGTAAGATTATCTAGGATCTTAGTATCTTGTATGAATTCCTGGAAGTCATTATATGAAAATTTATTTAAAATGGGAAGATTATTATTGTGATGCATTGTGGTTACAAGTTTTTCAAGCTTCAGACTGTAGTCTGGTCACTATAAAGTTACCTCATTTGTTAGAATTAAGTCCAGTTTTACAAGAGGAGTATTCCATGCTTTTTCAAAAAATGGCGAGACACAAGAGCAAGAAAAGAAACCCATGGTCAAAAGCCTCTCCAAGGAGACAGAACCAGCAAGTCCAAAGAGCCAATACAAAACTAGGGAATCCGCACAGAAGGTATGGACAAGGTGGCAAGCCTAATGCAACAAATGTACAACCCAAGAATCCATCTCACTAGCAAACCAGGGAATAATTCAACTCAAATCATATAGGAATGCTGTTGCAAGCCCAACAAATGTAAATTCAGAGAACCTGTGCCAATATACACTCCAAGAACTGAAGGCATTTTTGAACCCCAATATCCACCCAAATCACAAACCCAACACAAAGCAACCCATGCAAAGAAAGCAATGTTGGCAAGACTTACAAGACCAATTGAAAAAGACAGAATCAAAGTAAGACTAACAGCAAACCGATACCACGCCTAGCAAGACACTAAGGCTCATTCCGCACATGCAGAATAATGCACTTTCAAACTGCTGTCAGTGCTTTTTGAAGCTGTGCGGAATAGCAAACTCCACTTGCAAACAGTTGTGAAAGTGGTTTGAAAACGCATTATTTTGCGTGTGCAGAAGGGGCCAGACACACAGAAATTACAAAGAAACAAAATCAGTACTGGGAGTCTTCAAATGCTGGCTTCTGGTTTTCATGGTGAATCCTGAATATTTCAAGGATTTTTCAGGACCTATTTCCCAGATCCATTATATATATTTGGACTGGATATTTGAATCCAATCCCTATAAATCACCTTTCAACAACTTTTATCTACTCTTGTTCTTAACCATGGTGTGATTTGCTATCTATCTTGAGAATCCATATTGTTAGTATTGTTAGTGCTGACTCATAATTGATAGCCAAGGGAGATAAGGGGCAGGTTAAAATCAATAAAAATAGTGTGTACTTAACCATCCACTCACTGTTTTCCCTTAGCCTGAATGTTGTGTGTTTTGAATAATAATTTTTTCACACATAAAACCAACAACCAAAACATTCAAACACGCAACCCCCCCCACACACAACCCAGTACACATTATATATCAACTTCCAGCTGTCTTGTCTTTGATTAAATGTTAACTCTAGGTTCATGCATATAATTAAAAAATTAGTTCAATAGTCATTTCTTAAATGTGTTCTAGTGTTTACAATCTACTGTTTTCTTTAAATTTCAAACCCTGCCACTCCTTCTCCATTTGAATAGATTTTCACAAGATGTTCCATAAAAGGTGTCCAGTTTTCTAAAAAATTGTCCAAGCTATTATCTCTTAATAGTGTTGTCAACGGTGCCATTTTAAAAATATTCTATGACTTTCAGAATCCAGTCCTCTTTTGTTGAAATCTTATTTCTCTCAATTTTTGCACATATAAAGTCCTTGCTGCAGTTGTCAAATACATAGTTCTATAATGTTTAGGAAAATCCTCTTCCATAATTCCCAACAGAAAGGCCTCTGTTATTTCAGAACTGTTATCTTCAAAACCTTTTGTACTTCCTTAAGTATCATATCCCTGCCTTCTTAGATCCAGAAGCCCCGGCATTAGAATAGATCAGTTGCTGTTTTGTAATATGAGACCTTTCAGTGGAGAGCAATTCCTCTGCTCCAAAACAGGAACAAAAGCAAGCACCAGGACAGAGATTTGGAAAGAGCAGGAACTGTATTTCTTCTTTGTTCTAATTTATTATCCTCCTCTGAAGTTCAGCATAACCACATTAGGATGGATTTCCCATCAGATTATGACTTACATGAGAGCCATAAACTGAATATTAAACAAAAGACGATAGCACTTGCCTTCTCACATGAAATCAGCGACATCAAATGATGGTATTTTATATTCAGTTTCATTTCAGTAGTCCTGCACTGGTGCTTTTCTTAGTACGTTTTCTGACAGTCCTTGGAGTTTTATAGTAACAGAATTATACATATCACTTATAAAAATATAGGTAACATTTTTTTTGTTTAGGATAGCTGATAAGGACAGCTAATGATTACATTCAACATGATATTAAATTTTTAACTGAATACTTGCATCCTATGAGGTGTTACTTCTGACAGCTTTCCACTTTGTTAATGTCTTATTACCTAAATCAGGGGTCTCCAGCCTTTTAGGGCCTGTGGACATCTTTTGAGTTCTGACAGGGCGGTGTGAACAAGCACAAAATGGCTGCCACAGAAGTCAGAACCAATAGCAACATGGCTACCGCTGAGGGTGGAGTCACAAACACAAACAAAGCCCAAGTCCAGGGGAAAAGAGGGGTAATTTTTAAAACACACTAGGAAAGAGACATGAGAGAGAATAAAATCAGAAACTGTGCCAATGTACACTCCAAGAACTGAAGGCATTTTTGAACCCCAATATCCACCCAAATCACAAACCCAACGCAAAGCAACCCATGCAAAGAAAGCAATGTTGGCAAGACTTACATTCCTAAATGAGAGGAGATAAAGAAATGTTATTAAATGGTAGGATAGAATGAAGTAGTAGGGTTGCTATTTGCCTACCCGTAGTGGGTAAACTTGCTATCAGCTCTGATCCCCAATCCTTAGGTAATTGAGGAGCGGGTGAAAAAAATGGCTGGAAAATGCCTCCGTAGTGATGTTCTAGGAATTTCCCCATGTCTCTGTGGTCTCTGCCATAGAAATTAGTACATCATCAACTGAAACTGATGTCGCATCCTCCCCAAGCTCCACCCTCTCCAGGCACCGTCCTCAGAATCTTTTGACATTTGCTGAAGCAGTGCTGGCAACCCTATAGTAATCTTGGGAATGTTTAGTGTTTTGCCATCCAAAGGAGGACTGGCGATTTTGATGAATTAGATGTCAATGATGTTAATGAGGACTCTGGAGACATGGCAAGAGAGCAGAGGAATGGAAATATTGCCGTTGCATTTCCCCTATAGGTGAGAAGGTAAGTCACCCTGAGAATAGCAGCTACCCAATACAACGTTAGCATGTCTTAAGATGAGGTTGAGTAGAGAGCTTTGCTGGCTCTTGCAGCACCAGTCAATTGTTTTTTACTCTTGATGATCCTGTCCTCTCTATCTGCGGAAATCACCTTGCTTTCCTGCTGAAGAAAAGAAAACAAATGGAAGACAATGTTGAAGTTTGTTGGGCTTGTGTTGGGAGGGGGCACAGCAACCTTTACAAGAAGTCCGTTATGGTTCGATGGCAGAAAGAGAGATAAGCATTGGGCTGCTGCAATGTGATGAAAATGCCATTGTGCAATAAATCAGTGGTGCCAAGCCAAGCTTATCGGTGTTAAGTGGTGATGTAAAGGAAGGGCCCAGAATCCTCTTCTGTGCTAGGTGAAGAGCAAACGGGAACATTTTTCTGGGGAAAAAAGAGGGTAAATTGGTTCAAAGGTGTAGGAAAGCACCAGAAAACAGAACCTTTGTGGAACTGGACTGGTTCTTTCACCAGAAACAACAGCTGTATTTAAAAAAATCAAATCCTATTTAAATTCTATCTAAAATAGAAATCATTGCAGTAACTATCAGAAAACAGCTGGCTTTTGTTCCTGTCTAGTAAGAAAAAACAACAACCATTAACCCACAGCAAGATAAGGATATTAAAGCCATTTTTATAAATAGGTTTATAAAAATTTGTGAATGGAAGTGTGTTGTGATGGCGCAAAACAATGTTGACAGGTCTTTGATTTGGCTGATGTGGAAGGTTTGGGTGGGTGTGGGCCACCCCTTTCCTTTTCTGGGATGTTGTGCACTGGATCTTTAGATATTGCTGGGGACGTGTGGGAGCGTATCACCCAAGTCTCTCTGGCTGGTTCTGCACAGGCAAATGAAACGAGTCACATGAACCTGTGTTGCCTGTGCTGCCGTTCACATGGTGGGTGCAGGGGCTAACTGGCTTCCAACAGCAGGAGGCAGCATGGTTTGCACAGGAGATGCAGTGTTTCTGTGCAAAAAGTGCAGCCAAGAATCCCTCCACCCAAGAATCGCCCCCCTGAGAATCCTCCCCCACTGTCACAAGACCAGGAATGTGGGGATCCACTCCTGTCTTATAAATCCTGGGTTCTTTTTTTCCCCAGATACTCAAAACCGCTGAATTTTCCAAAGATTTTATTGAAAAAACAAAAATAAGAAATGTTCTAATACATAGATTCCTCAGCTATAGCATCGCTCCACGCAGGTTTTGTTTCAGACCTGGGATCAGGAGTTGCTTTTTCCCTCTCCCCTCCCCTTCCTTGCATGCCACCCCTCCTTCCCCTCCCACTCCCTCCACTAGGGCGGGTGGGCCAGGTCCAGATTCCAGGCCCCCTCCCCTTCCCTTGCATGCCACCCCTCCCACCCCTTAGGTGGGTGGGCTAGGTCCAGATGCCGGGCCCCCTCCCCTCCATGCCACCCCTCCCTCCCCTCCCCCACTAGGGTGGGCGGGCCAGGTAATGTGGTTTGTGAGAACCTGGATCAGAATTCCTTTTTTCTCTCGGTTCTCAGGCAAACTCTGTTTCCTTCCCCACCCCACCCCACCCCACCCGCCCTGTAAATCAACTTCTGTGATCTACAACCGTTTGACCACTAGCTTCTTTGGTGTAATTTATTCAAAGGCTTTTGGCTTCCTATCTGGAGATCAAAGGTCCTTGTCAGGCTAGTGTGAATCTGCCTGACACTGTAACCGGAACAACCTCTTCACACCCACTTACCTGCACAACATGACGGCTGCCTATTAGAGAATCCACTCTAATGGCGGCCATCTGGGGAATCCACCATAATGGTGGATGGAGGGGGGTGGGCATAGAATGCTTGCTGTAGTTTGCATAGGCAAGCAGGAAGCATTTGAAACCCGGGTTAAAGGGGACAAGTCACGAATTTAGTGACTTTCATTTAACCCAGGTTCAGGCAAATATAATGGGCAAGAAGCGTTTAAAAACTTCTCCTCCAAAATGCTTTAAAAAGGGCCTGAACCCATTCTATTTAGCCTGTGCAGAATCACCCTCTGCTAACACCCAGCCTAAGAGCCAACTAAATGTCGCATGAGTTACTATCACATGAGTTTCTATTTAGCCAAACTAAATTTCACATGAGTTTGCTGGGAGGCAACTCCTGTGTTAAAAATGCAAATGGACCCAATTCTGATCAAGACCATTAAAATCCAGGAGATGTGGAAGTGCAAAACTCTTGCTGGCTCATGTCAGTGATCTGCACACAATTATTTGTGTCAAGCTTTTCAGTTCTCTCGATGATCTCCAGGGACCCAATAGATAGGCACTTTCCGATTGGAAACTGTATGCATTTAATCTCAAAGTACGTAATTTCGCCAAAACTGTGCACGGAAATAGCATAGTGGTTATGATGAGAAGCTATTTTAAACTAGCCGAAGGAGAGTAGCTCTATCCAGAGAGGTAAATGAGCCATGCCCAGTGCAAGTTCATGCTTTGTTCTCTGGCTCTGGCTGACTGCCTTGTATGGTTATCAGATAAACTGACTGCCAGCAGCTTCTGCAGCCCACGGACAGAGGAAGTTATACTTTCACACAGAGAACTTCATAAATATTGCAGGCTCCTGAGATTAATTTTGCCTGACTGCTTCTTGGTTTAGAGGACCTGGGGACCAGATGCTGGAAGGGGATGGGCCAGTTTCTTGGCAGAACCACAGCCCGGTGAAAAAGACAAACGCTTTGCAGAGAATGACGAAGAGTCAGCCTCCCAAACTTTGGAGGAATTTTAACAATTTGCAGCGAATGCTTGACCAGTGGCCATTATCATATACATCTGTGATTCTTAATGAAATTGGGTACAGAGGAGGCATTTGAAGTATTCCTATAACAAACAATGAAGAGATGACAGAAGTAACAAATTTAGGGTTAGCCTGAAAGCCATAAATGGGTTCTTGCTGCTTTGGAATAATGCAGAGTTAAGGCTGACAGTTTTCTTAAATGAATTGGAAAACCAGAAGAAAGATTCTAAGGCAGAACAGAAGCCAGAAACCTCCACGCAGGCCTCTTGTGTGTCACTGTTTGCAGATGACACAATTTATTTGTCTAAAGAATATCCTTACAAAACTGGGCCCACAATTTGTTCTAAAATAATATTTTTACAGTCAGCCGTCAGTATTTAGGAGCAACCTCAGACTGGAGAAGTCCCCAGAGACTGAGACCCTCAATACATTTTAAGTTTTTCCTGGGTCCACACAACAGGGTTGCCAACTTCAGGTTGGAAATTCCTGGGGATTTGGTTAGTGGAGCCACAGAAGAACAGGGTTCAGGGAACTGTAGTAGGGTATACAGCATTTTACTTGGGAGTACTGATCTGGAGACTAATACCCAATGATCTCCAGGCCCCAACTGGAGGTTGGTACATGAAGAAAAAGCAAAAAAAAAAAAAAAACCCTAGAAGAAGAAGAGTTTGGATTTATATCCCCCTTTCTCTCAGCAACACTTCAAAAATCCTTCACAATCTGCTCTGGATTTTGAAGAAGAGAAGAGAAGAGTTTGGATTTATATCCCCCCTTTCTCTCCTGCAGGAGACTCAAAGGGGTTCACAATCTCCTTGCCCTTCCCCCCTCACAACAAACACCCTGTGAGGTGGGTGGGGCTGAGAGAGCTCCAAGAAGCTGTGACTAGCCCAAGGTCACCCAGCTGGCGAGTGTGGGAGTATACAGGCTAATCTGAATTCCCCAGAGAAGCCTCCACAGCTCAGGCAACAGAGCGGGGAATCAAACTCTGTTCCTCCAGATTAGATACACAAGCTCTTAACCTCCTACGCCACTGCTGCTTGAGGGAACATATTTATTGTCTACACCACAGGTGTCAAACTCATGGCCCTCCAGATGTTATGGACTACAGTTCCCATCATCCAATAAAGATCTTGAAACCTTCTTGAGTCTCGGTTGATGACCGGAGTAACAACCCCTTACACATGCCTACCATTACAAGAGTGGACTACCACAAAACTCTGTCTGGGGCATATTTTACAGCATTCAGACTAGCAGCAGTGGTGTAGGAGGTTAAAAGCTTGTGTATCTAATCTGGAGGAACCGGGTTTGTTTCCCAGCTCTGCCGCCTGAGCTGTGGAGGCTTCTCTGGGGAATTCAGATTAGCCTGTGCACTCCCACACACACCAGGTGGGTGGCCTTGGGCTAGTCACAGCTTCTTGGAGCTCTCTCAGCCCCCACCTACCTCACAGGGTGTTTGTTGTGAGGGGGGAAGGGCAAGGAGATTGTCAGCCCCTTTGAGTCTCCTGCAGGAGAGAAAGGGGGATATAAATCCTAACTCTTCTCTTCTCTTCTTCAAAATCCAGAGCAGATTGTGAAGGATTTTTGAAGTGTTGCTGATTGGGCAATAACCCAGCCTGGCAAATTAATAGCTAAGGGTTAAGAGTCAATTCTCTGTGAACTCATTGCGGGAAAATTAGTGGTGGTGAGCTGTGGATGCTTATGGCCAGGGCATATATGTCTTCCTGTTCATCGTGTGCTTACATCTGCAGAATTTCCCCATTCTGCCTTTGGAAGAGGACAGCATCATGCCCTTAAACATTCAAGGGTGCTTGAGTTCGCCAAGCCTGGTTGAATAGCAAGTGTCGCATGAAGAAGCCCTTATTAAGGCATTCATAAATGTTAAGAAGCAGTTCTTTTATCACAAACTATATAACAGGAAGGTCGATAGAAATACTCTACACAAGTATCACAGGACTCTATAGCCGCCCTGTTGTCAGAAAATGTTAGAATTAATCCATCCCTATCTGTTTTTATTTTCAAGCCTGCTCGGTTGAGAACCTCAAATATAAGCTGGACAGATGTTTGGAGAAGTTGGAGGAGATTCACACTGCAGACAAGATGTTTTTGGACTTCAGTCTGGAAGATGTAAGGAGACTGGAAGTCGGGGTGGACATAGGAACTCAGATGTAACAATCGATGGACACAGATAGGATTGATAAACTGGAAAACAAGCTGCAACTGAGATAGACCTTGAAGCTGTTGGAGGAAGAAAATGTAGAAATCCAGGAAGTGTGGTTGGGGTTGCTTTGCAACAGATTTTGAAAGTGCTGAAAGATAGGCAATCCATCACTTTCTTTCAAGTGAACCTGGCTCTCTTTTGCTGTGCAGTTAGAGAATTAAAGTCTATTAGAATTCAGGGGAAGGCAACTTGGGGGCTTTCCGCACTACAGAAGGGAGCTAAGGTCGACTCGGTTCCCTTCAGTGGGGGGCGATTCCACGCTGTCCGCACAGCAACTTACTTGGCCCCCTGGAACCGAGCTAAGTGGGTGGGATCATCTTGGTGCCTGTTTCGCTCCTCAATCGTGATTGGAGCTTGTGTTACTACAGGAAACGGGAGCGTTCTTTTTTTTTTACAGTTTTTACAGTTTACAGTTACATGCCTGCCACGACTCTCCTGTTCTGCGCATGCCACAAAAGCGGCTCCTGATTGGTTGAACGGATGAGGTGTTGTTTCGATGCATCCGCACTTTGAAGCTTCGAAGCGGTATCGACCTTGTTCCAGCAGAAAGGTGCAGTTCATAACTGTGACAGGGATGTCGCAGTTCTGGGGGGTGGGGGGAACTGAGACAAAACAACGTTGAGCTCAGTTGCAGTGCGGATACACTGAGGTGAATCTAGATAGAAACCAGTACAACTCTGTCAGTGCGGAAAGCTCCTAGGTGTAGTGGGTAGAGTGTTGGGTTAGGATCTGGGCAGACCCAGGCACAAGTCTCCATTGTGCCATGGAAGCTTGCTAGGTGGTCTTGAGTCAGTCACCCACTCTCAGGCCGTTCCTGCATGGGCCGAAATCACAGATTTTACTAACCCGGTAAAACACCGTTGGTGGGGGCATTGCGCTGGCCATGGAGGCGTGTCCCCTGGCCTCACAGAGTGACAGAAGGTGGCAGGAGGTAGGAGGCATTCGGGAGTGGCATGGTCCGTGCGGAGCCTGTGTCGCCGGCTGCGGAGCCAGCGGGGCCGTTCATGCGAACGGCCCCCGGGGGTGCATCAGTGTGAACTATGCCAATGCACCCCCACTCAGCAGGCTGTGTGGAAATGGCCCTAGTCTAATTTTTCTGACTGGGTGGTTGACAGGATAAAATGGAGGAGTGGAAAACAATCTGGTAAGCCACCTTGAGTCCCCGCTGGGGAGAAAAGCACGAAATACATAAATAAAAATCTGTGCAAATGCAACTTAAGGATCCTACCATAAACATTCTTCAGCTGTGCTGTCCTGATTTCAGCATTTCAGCCAAGAGAAGTATTTAGAATAGCCAAATGGCCAAAAGAATGCACAGTTTCCAAACCAGTGTGGTGATTTTTCCCCCCATTAAACCTATGAATTTAATGTCACCCACAAAAGGATAAAAGAAGAGCTTTCCACTCACTGCAGGACATTTCTGTAGTAATAATTTTTTGAGGTTAAGTTAAACTTGGGATAACTAATGAATTTGGAGAAGCATGAGCACCCCTACATTTGGCTTGGAAGAAATACTACTTTTGACCACGACAGCCTTGTAAAAAAGAAGAAGAAGAAATGGCCATGGCATTGTCAGTGTGATTTAGATTTGAGAATGAACACAGTTTCTACCATCAAAACACAAATGTGCTGCAGAGTTTCAGCAATTCAGATGGAACTGTGGTCACCTTAGAACGCAGGTGTCAAACTCGTGGCCCTCCAGATGTTATGGACTACAGTTCCCATCATCCCCTGCCAGCATGATGCTGGCAGGGGATGATGGGAATTGTAGTCCATAACATCTGGAAGGCCGCGAGTTTGACACCTATGCCTAAGAATGACATAAAGTAGCTGCAACATCAGCATCCCTTAAGAATGTGTAAGAACATCAGCATCCCTTAAGAACTGTGCTGGATCAGGCCAAGGGTCCACAAAGTCCAGTTCAAACAGGCTGACCAGTTGCATCTAGGAAGTTGACAAGCTAGTTGGTGGCAGCAGCATCCTCTTTCCTGGCCTTCCCCAGAAACTTCATCCTTTCTTCCTAATGCCAGTATCAGCTTTGCAACTGTTTTGTTTTGAACCCTTTGGGACTATTTTTGTATGTATAATATAAACTGAAAAAACATACACCTGAACAGATAGAGTTAGATCCTCCCATGCTAAGTAGCATGTTGGGCAACAAGTGCACTCCAGCATTTCTGGACTTAGATGAGTATTTCAGCCTCTTCCCATGCAATACTCAGTGCCTTCAGGTCTCGCTCGAATGCTCTCCTCCAGGTGTTTTGGGGGCATCCTTGCTGTCTTTTGGAGTCAGGAGGTATCCATCTCATTGCCATCTTTGGGATCCAACAGTTCTCCATGCGAAGGACGTGGCCAGCCAGCCAAAGTCTTCTGTGTGAAACAACAGTATGGATTTTGCACATGCTGCTTCTTTGGAACACCTCTTCGTTAGTGAATACACCTGAATACACAAAGGAAAGTCTGCCCGACTGTTTGACATGGGCTCATTCCGCACATGCAGAATAATGCACTTTCAAACTGCTTTCAGCGCTCTTTGAAGGTGTGCGGAACAGCAAAATCCACTTGCAAACAGTTGTGAAAGTGGTTTGAAAACGCATTATTTTGCGTGTGCGGAAGGGACCATGCAGGTATGTATGTGTACTTAAGGGCACTTTTTCTACTGCCCTGCCGACCAGAAACTTGGCTTTATGAGCCCTTGCCCATGGAAACAAAGTGAGCGGTGGCCAAGGGCCAGGGTCTTTCTGTGGTGGCCCCCTGGCTGTGCAGTGTCCTCCCCCCTTGCTGCTTGACTTGAGACCTATTTTATTGGCTTCTCCTCACCAGCGTTTTAGCAACACAGGTCCCCTCTGATGTTTTATAGCTTGTTGTGAATTATTGTATGATCCTGGTTTTATTCCTTGGTGTTATTATCACTGAGATGGTTTTACAGCTGAGAATGTAAGTGTTGAGCTTTTTGAATCAATTTTTTTAACTGTCCAGAATTAATTTGTTCATTGTTGTACTGTTTTGGAGGCCTTTTACGCCAATATTACTTTTCAACAAATTAATTGGATTTTGTGAAAACCTGGGGTCCCCCTAGGCCTCCAGATTTGTCAATTTGGAGCCTGGCTGGTTTCATTTTGTAGATTTGCACATTTTTGTAGATTTGCACATGTAGATTTGCACTCATTCCTTGAGTGTTAGATAATATAATTGTGATATATCTGGCCAATGACAGATATTGGTTGGGGGAGAGGTTGAGGCACAGGAATGAGCCCATCAGTAGTTGGGCCCTCAGAGCCTTTATTTACCAGAGGCTGCAGAGAGAACAAGGGTCTGGGTAGGCCGGCCTACAGAATTCCCAGTGTGGTCCTGTCTGGCTTCAGGAAATCCTGTGGGATCTTCTCTTCCTCTCTAGACAGGAATGAGATGCTCATGAGTTGCTGAATATTTCAGTGGGGTTGCCAAATACTTCATTTGGGGATAATGAACACATGAAGCTGCCTTATCAAACCAATGGTCCATCAAGATCAGGGACTTTCCAGGGTCTCAAGGAGAGGACTTTCACATCACCTTCTACACAACTGTTTTTTGTGTGTTTGTGTGTGGTTTTTTACTGGAGATGCCAAGAATTGAACCTGGGACCTTCTACATGCCAATGGTAGATGCTCTACCACTGAGCCACTAGAATATTATGGCACTGAGTTATATAATGTTGGTGTGGCAGCAAGGGAATTCTGTGCTTGTGTAACCCCCATGCTCAGAATGGGTTGACCCAGTAAGGGGTGGAGACTCAAAGCAGCAAGAGGCTGCAGCAGACCTCATGTAGTTTGGAGGAGACAAGGCTACCAGATTCGGACCTTGATTTCTATAAGCCCTTAACACCTTGTTAAGGTAACTGCAATGCTGTTGGGAACTACTGGGAAGGTAGTTGTTTGTTTTTGCTATGTTGTACATGTTGGAGTTTATTGTTTCAGGGTTTCTTTTTGTGGTTGTAATGGGTGAGAGTTCTCCTGGAAACCTTTATCATGTTGACTCCTGTTCATCAAGCCCTTGGAGTCTTCAGGAACCAACCCACTTGCAAAGAAGAGTTGGACTTGGCAGTATCAGTAGACTGTAAATATAAGGACTTGAAAATGCAACCTGAACAGGACCTTGAAGTGTGATGTTAAATGTTGATGTTATATGTTAAGAAAGTAACCCATTTTGTTATTAAAAATTGTTGTTGCAAACTCATTCCAGGTTCTGCCCCACAGAACCCACAAGCTGAGGTTACACTTGCCCCACACTTATGGGGTATATTTGGGAGACTGCTTCAACTAGGCTGTCAGTGGATACACTACACCTTACTCAGCTGCATGCATTCAGCAGAGTTGGTATGATGAACCATCAACGCATCAACCCTATTACACTGTAGCCCTAAGTGAAGTTAGAGGCCTTCTAAGTCAGTGGGCTTAGAAGGATATAACTCAGCTTAGGATTGCTAACAGCACTAAAATTCTCACACAACAGATAAGAAAATACCCTTAAACTATTTATACTGACTGCAACGATCTTGCTTTTCCTGTTCTCATGTGAATGAACTTCATGGTCATAAAAGCCATCTACTTATTATATTGCCTTTGGACGTCAGAATCCAGGAATGTAGCTAAAATATTTTGGAATCATAACAAGGTGAAGAACCCCCTCTCAGCCAATCAAACCTTCAGGCTCCACAAATGCTGCCAACTAAGGTTTTGTAAAACCAGCCAAAACAGCCAGCTGTCAGACATTCATCAAATCCAGGACCATAGCACATCTAAATCAGTTCTGTCAGAAAGGTTTTATTGCTGATCGATGAATGGACAGAAGCAAATGTAAGTTCAAAAAAAAAAATTAGCGACACAGTTGAGTGCAAAAAAGTTCTTCTGCTAAAATTAGGTGGTGGTGTTTCAGAATGTTTTGTTGGCTTCAGAGAATGTGTTTGGGTTTGTTTGAACCAAAGCAATGTGCAAAAATTTCAGAGCATATGCTATGTATGAAAAAAGTATGGGAAAAAAAATGAGGAATCCAGGCTTACGTGCTTATGGATCGCCACTCAATGGGTTGGATCCAACAACTGTTGAAAAAAGGGGTTCTCTTTGACCTTCCAGAAGGCTAGGTATGGAATCATGTGACCTGCAAAGACAAAACCATGTGTGTCGGGGCTGTATAAGAAAAGAGACTGAGTGAAAAACCTGCTGGAACCAACCTGTAACTTCCTGTTTCCCATGCTCCTTTGAAAAACTTCCTTCCCTACTGACCCATCCTTTCCACATGAAACTATGGGCCATTCCATGGTGATCTATTCATATCCATGCCTTTCTTGATGACTTAGGATGAAAGTAAAACAGGAGTGAAACCATTAAAAAACCAGAACTGTTTGAACCCTTTCCATAAGTCCCTGCGCTACAACTGTGGTTGTCGGCAGCCATCTGTTGGTTATCCCCCAACTTACTGATATACTCACACTTTGGTCGATTCCCCACCCACCATTAGATGCGCGCTCCTCACGGCAAATACCCCGGGGTCCTGCAGCACTCCCCACTACACTAGCAGTGACAACGCAGCGACAACGCAGTCACCCCGATTCTGCCGCTCCTCCCACCCCTCAGCGCGCGTCATTTCGGATCCTGGTTGGAAGTACACCTTTTTGAAACCACGTGCCGAACACGGAGCAGGGGGCCCCTCCACTTTCACTTTTGAAGTGGGGAAAGGGCCCCTGTATCCCTCCAGTGGCCCATCTGACATTGACTGGGGTTTGGGGCTTTTTCATTGTGTCTCCAGCTTTGTGGAATGGGCTCCCTGAAGAGGTGAGAGGAGCCCTTCATGGAGATCTTCAGGAGTTGCTGCAAGGCCTGCCTCTTTGTCTGGTTTTTCAGAGGTTTCAATGGCAGGAGAGAGACTTGGGCTGTGCTATTTTATTTGAGGATTAAATTAAAATGGTTTAACGATTACTGTAAGCCACCTTGAACCATGAGGAAAGGCAGGATATACATGTTTTAATAAATAAAAATTACATAGAATAAAACATACAAATGCATCCAGTTGCATGCCATTTTGCTGTGATGCTTCCACATACAGCTGTGTTAAGTGTGGGTCCTAGTGACCTATGGCACTGATGTTTCTTGCTGGACTTTCACCCTGCTCTGAGGGCAATAATCACTGGGAAACAGGCATGCAGTTGGACCCACCCCAATGACTACAGCGCTCATCACATCCCTGTGATAATCCACACAGCTTTTTGACTTTTAAAATCGTCAGTTGAAATAGTTACAAGCCCACCTAACAAAGCTGGGACCTAAATCTCGTAACAAAGATAAAGCCAGAACAGCAACAGCAATGCTATAAATACAACTGAAACAAACATATACATTTTAAAAGCACAAATAAACTAGCAAACAAGCAACCTTAAGCTAATAGCAGTGTCCATAAAACTGTGAAACAGATCCATACATTTGCCAACACCACAGCCAGGGTATGGAGCTCCCACACTGCCATTTGTATATTTGAAGAAATGGCTTCCCCTTGACAAATATACTCGTTTTCACAGCAAGCTTTACTTGAAGGAAGATATACTCACACTTTGTCTGCACTCTGTTTATGCTCATGCCAGTCTGGTGCAGTAGAAACCACACCGCATGTGCTCCTACACCATGGTCGATTCCCCACTTTCAATTAATTCCAGATTAGTGACTGGAAATGTTGCGGTTTCCTCGCGTTTTTCCCACTGCCAAACCTTGGGCCACAGATCAGTTCTGGCTCTGTCGCTCCCCGCACTTCTGCCCACATTCCTCCCGTACCTGGTTGCTTGTGCAACTTTTTGCCAGGACATGTTTACATTCTGGATTGGTGGGGAATTTCGGGTGTTCATTTTCAGATTCCCGCCTTAGCAGTGACACGAATGCTCCCAGCCAATCTGGTGAGATGCACGCTCAGATTTTTCTTTAAGTTTCGTTTTTGTCTCACTCGGCTCCTCCTGTTCCTTTGATTCAGTCATATATTCTACCGGTCTAACAATAAAACAAGAACTCAAGAACTCAAGAGAATGAGAACACTCGGATTTTCCTGCTCTTTTTACTACCGTTAACTCGATAGAACGGTAGCCAATTAGAAAGCAGGGGTGTTGTATTCTACTTGTCATGTCATGACGTCATGACGTGATAACATGTTGGAAAGTTTCCGCCCTGACATGGCACGACAGCCAATCAGGACAGCCCTTGCAAGTCGATCCCGCGGTAGTGGGGAATGTCTGTTGTCTGGAATCAGACACAGGACCAGATGCCTTCAATTGAAAGTGCCTCAAGTGAGGTCGAAGAAACAGCGACGAAAAGGTTCAGTTACTTTTCAAACTTGCATTAATCTACATCTGATTTACAGTGGGAAATCGACCCATGACTTCTCCCCAGACAACCAGATTCAACATCTCTTCAATATTACTTAAATATCCGAGCAGAACAGACCTTTTCTACATAGCACTGTGTCTTGATAAGCGTAATGACATTACATGCAAAGTTGCAAGATTCTGTGTGATCGCTTGTTTGATAAGACAGAGAAATGTGGGCTTAGCTGAACACATAATTTTATTACTTTAGTATCTAAATTGCTATATTTTAAGGTAATCATTGTTTTATGATAATTTTGCTCAGCTGATCTTCTAATTTGCTTGCTGATCTTTGATTGTAATAAAGGCCTGACACAGCAAATTGCTACTCATTATTTTTCCCCGAGTGATAACTTCACCCGCTTTGGTTGTCCAGCACATACTCTTCATCAAGGAATGAGTCTTTTTAATTAATATCAAAAAATGTGGTGGAGTCTCCTTCTGTGGAGGTTTTTAAACAGAGGCTGGATGGCCATCTGTCAGGAGTGCTTTGATTATGTGTTCCTGCATTGCAGGGGGTTGGACTTGATGGCCCTTGGGGTCTCTTCCAACTCTACGATTCTATGATTCTATGTACATTTCCCCCATAAAAATACCTTCAAACCAATGTTGAAAACATTACCCAGACCTTAAAATGAGAGTGCTGTTCCCTTTATAAAAATATCACCCTAAATTTTTCTGTTTCACATATTCTGTGGAATGGTCACCATGTTGGAATTTTTCTGACCTTGTCAGGCAGAGCACACCATGGTGGGGCTACAACAGAGAAGGCTCTGGTATAGGGCGGCTCTTACGTTATTCCTCTCATTTCCATTTCTTTTCCTCTTCCATCACCATTCCCTCTTCCACTTATCACAAGATGGATGGTCTTTCTCCCCGTCCTGATTTGTATGTCCAGTGGAAAGCAAGTGCTGTGCTGTGTACCTGGTGGTCAGGAGCACAGAATCTGAGGTTCAACTCACTTGATTTTTCTCCTGCCAAGGCCAATCAGATTACAATTCTTCTTTTGTGGAGCCTTAGCTATCAAGAAGCAAGTAATAGGCTGCGAGCATGCTTTAGTGTGATTGAAAGAATATGGCTAACGCTGAGTGGGAGGGGGTGAGTGGGATGACTGGAAGCTGTCCCGTCCTCTGTTAGATCGGATGTTCAAATAAAAGCACCGTAAATCAAGCGCTTGCTTTATGTATGTCATTTTGGCTGCCGTTTATAATATAGGCTATGATTATTAATTCAACAGGAGATAGATTGTCAAGGTCACATTGCGGAGGCTGATGAATACATCCCGGGTGAACAGCCCACCGCGCTGAAATGAATAGATCTGCACCATTGACATTCTTTGAATGTCTTGCGCACAAACACTTATGGACCTTCAAGCCAAAAACTGCTCATCCGTATCTTGCTAATACTGTGTGAGTGTGTGTGTCTTCACTAGTAGACCAAAGGAGGAAAAGTGGGGCATTTTGTACCTCACATTCAGTGTGGAGTGGTGTCTGCTCTGTCCCTGACACATTTTGCGGTGTTATTTCTGATATTGAAGTTTCAGCCACTGACCTAAAGGTCATCCCTCTTGTCAGTCCTGAGGATAGTGGGAGCAAAATTCATCAAGAAGATTCCTGCAGTCCACTCTTCAGAGTACATTTTGGACTTTGGTTTAAGAGACCAAATGTTATCAATTCCCCTTTTAAGAAGAGAGAGGATGGGATAACATAGGGGCCCCATACTGCAATCTATTTGAACAGCTATTGCACCATACTGTCTCCCATATCTGCAACTACTATATCTGGTAAGCCACTCACCATGTTCTTATTATCAGGACATTTTCATGGGCACAAGAATGTGATTTTCCTAATTTTCCCTCTCACATTTGACCATGATATCCTGCTTCTGTGGAATAGGAACCCCCAGGAATGGGATTTGGGGAGGTTTGTGTGGGGCTTCTATGGGAGGGCAGTGGCAGTCTTACTGATTCTGGAATCCTGGGCAAAAGTTCAGGATGGGATCCAGAATTATTCGGACCCCATCACCGGGTCCCCTGCAGGACCCAAGCAGAGGAGAGCTTTCACCCTGTGTGAGGTCGGTGGGAGCCATTGTTGTCACAAGAGGCCAGCTGCCTGAGCCCCAGACGGGGCAGGTGCATATACTGACAAAGGCCTGCTGTTGTTTCCCCGCCTTTGGGGGCAGGATTGTGGCTGATTGGACCCCCCAGTGTGGGTCACAAGGCAGCACTCTTTTTGCTCATTGGCTAAGACTGGAAAAGAGTAGGCGTAGCTGGACCAAACTGCGCCTGGGGCGAACTCTGTGTTTTCTGCCCCCTCATGGGCCCCGCCCCCCCTCCAGCACCGCGCCCCCACCAGCCTTAGTTCAGCCTGAAAAAGTTCAGCTGAAAAGTGGCCAGCTCAGGCGGAAAAAGCACTCTCCTGGCCTTTGTTTGTTAAGGACCACCAAGCTCGGCTTGGTCCTTTGTTAAACCAGGCCAAACTGGCACTCTGGGCGGATAACTTCATCACCATAGGGTAATACAATCATGCCCACATTTGGAATTCCTTCTTCTCCCTCTTTCTTACAATTCAAACCTTCCAGTAGGACTCAGAGTTTCTCTACAGAACCAATGTTTCCTTTCTATAGGTGCAAATAAGTCACCTCAGCCCTCAAAACTTTGGTAGCCAGATTGGGATCCATCCAGTTACCTCAGAGGTGTAGCTAGGGAAAATGGAGCCCAGTGCTAAATCTGAGTTTTGCTCCCCCCCAGTATGGACAGCTGCCCTCCCCCACTACAACCAAAGTCTGTTTTGCAGACAGAAGGGCGGGAAAGAGAAGGGGGGATTTGCTTTGCAACCCAGAGGGAGGGGAGCAAACTTCAGCGGACGCAGGGTCCCTGGCTGCCTCTGACCCACTGAAACTGAAGGCTTGAAGCTAGCAAGTCTGAAGTCCTAGAGATGCTGCCAGAGAACAGGGTGGGGAGACCCTCTTCTTTCTTCTTCGGAATGCAGCAGCATCCTTCTGAGTGAGTAAAGGGGTGATCCATTCCCAGGTTTCAGTCTGCAGAGGACATGGCGACGGCAGCTATGGCAGGACTGGGGGGCCCTGGAAGGGTGTTTAGGTGCCTCTGTCCTGTGCTGCCCCCCCCCCATTAGCACTTACCTTGTCTTCTCTCCTTAATCGCTTCTCTCTGGAGTCTCTCTGCTGCGTTTCTCTTCCTTATTTACAACACACGTCACTTCCACTCTCTAGCTCTGCTCTCCCTCTATCACATAGGTGTCAAACTCGCCGCCCTCCAGATGTTATGGACTGCAGTTCCCATCATGCTGGCAGGGGATTATGGGAACTGTAGTCCATAACATCTGGAGGGCCGCGAGTTTGACACCTGTGCTCTATTAACTTCCTGCCCTTTGTTACCCCACCCCCTCTGCCTGGCCCTGCTGCATCTGATTGCCCTCCAGGCTCCTGACCCCGCCCCCAGTCATAGTTGCCGGGGGTCGTTTGCACACGGCTCGCCTCGCCTCGCCAGGCTCCAGAGTCTCTCTGTGAAGGGAGGGGGCAGAGAGCTCCTCCTCAATAGCCATCCCTGTCAGCCTGAGACTGCTGGCTGGCCCGCCCCCTCCTTTTGTTTAGGACGTTCACAGACGGTGCTGATGGCTGCTGCCAGTCTGTCTGCCCGGCGGGGGTGCTGAGGCCGTGAGGGCCGAGTGGACGGTGAGGGGAAAAGAGGTTTCCCTGCCCATTTTTGCGTGCCCCACATGACCTGGCAGGGGTGCGCCCGGGACAAGCTGCCCCGGATGTCCCCGTTGGCGCTTCGCCACTGAAGTAGAGAAAGCCACGTTCTGTGGGCAGAAGTCCTTTCACCTACAGAGACAGTGGGCTGGATGCAACCAATTGTCTGGAGGCTGGGCTCACCATTTTAAAAAGCCAGCAAGGAATAGCTTGTTTGGGAGAAGGGTAAGTCATGCAGTTCTCGTGTGGCAGATATTATGCTGTAGTTTTGGGCCTCTTTGCTATGAATTTAATTTATGTAAGGAGTCCTTTCCTTTGCTCCTATTAATTAATCTGTTTTAGATTTTAATGATTTAATCTTGCTGCTGGTCTCTTCTACTTTATTGTCATGTATATTAATCATTTTATAGTGTGTTTTACTAGCTTGTGTCTTTTAACCATTGGAAACTACCCTGGAAATCTCTAATGGAGTGGGTGCCTTACATATGTAATACACAAAGGAAGTGGAAGTTAATGTCCAGAACATGATGGAGATCCGAACCATAAATGGAGAATGTGTTTGGAGAGACGATTGGAAATAGCGGGTCCTTGTTTTCCTTCATACGATAGATGATCTTGTAGTTATCCTTACTCATGATGTTGATGGGGAAGCCACATAGAAAGTGACTCCAGCAGCCGTGAACTGTCAATACTTACTTCCAGAGCTCCTTCAAACCTGCAGTGCAAAATGTGAAATTTGTTTCAGCAACACAGCCTCGTTTGTCAAAAGAAAGGAGCGACAGCGTAACTCAGGGTGGACTGCAAAAATCGAAAACCAACCATGCAATAAAAACAACAAATACAATAACAACCTAACAACAAATACAGTAAGCACCGTTAAAAATATTACCCAGACCTTAAAATGAGAGTGCTATTCCCTTTATAAAAATATCATCCAAAATTGTTCTGTTCTGCATATTCTGTAGAATGGTAACCATGTTGGAATTTTTCTGACTTTGTCAGGCAGACCATACCATGTTGAGGCTACAACAGAGAAGGAAGTGGGGAATGAAATGTTTTCTCCAAGCAGTTTGGCACTGTGTTTTCCTCCTTTGGTGCCCAAAATGTTTCCATGCAGCTTTGCGGGGGGGGGGGGGGGCTGTGTGATTTCCAGGCTGCTTGGCCGTGTTCTAGCAGCATTCTCTCCTGACGTTTCGCCTGCATCTGTGGCTGGCATCTTCAGAGGATCTGAGGTTCAACTGAGGCCCTTTCTGCACTCACCTTTGCCCAAGGGTTGCTGCGGCGCGCGGGGTCGTCAAAAGGCGCCATTTGAAAAGGCGCCAGGAATTACGCGCGTCGAGGGGGCGCGAGAGAGGCAGCGTCGGGGCGGCTGCGTTCTCGCCACCCCTGAAGTGGGGAGGGCAGCTGGACCCCGCGTTACTTGAGGAGAGTAGCACGGGACTTAAGGTAAGTGGGGAAAGGGCCTGAGGTTCAATCTGAGGTTCAAATCCTCTGAAGATGCCAGCCACAGATGCAGGCGAAACGTCAGGAGAGAGTGCTGCTAGAACACGGCCATACAGCCCGGAAGCCACACAGCACCCCAGGGATTCCGGCTGTGAAAGCCTTCGACAATACAGCTTTTTTCCCCCTGTGAAATTCCTTTTACAATCATTCTTTAGAGTGAAACATTTCCAAGCAATCTTCCCTCGGTATGTGGTCATGTTTATGATGTTTTATCTTTCCTGCTGCCTTTTTCCACAGCCCTGTGCTGTTGCCCAAATTCCCCTTTGGTGTCCTTTTTTTTTTGAGTCCCTGATTTCACTCCTTTCCCCCTTGCCTTTATTTTTTATAATTTCTGTGGGGTTTTTGTAGTTGTTCGGTTATTAATTAATTGTATTGTTGAAGGCTTTCATGGCCAGTATCACCGAGGTGTTGTGTGGTTTCCGAGCTGTATGGCCATGTTCTGGTGGCATTTTCTCCTGAAGTTTCGCCCGCGGTAGACTCCTGCAGAAGAAATGTGTGTCCATCTGGTTCTCCATGTCCTGCACCATCACTCTGTGTTCTAGTTTTCTTAGATGAGGGCGGTAATTCAAAAGGAATGAAGATGAACTGAGATGATTGGATCTAGACAGATTCAGGAGAATCTTGTAACAAGAATCCGGAAAGTAGGAGCATGATAAAGATATGGGAAGAGGCAGCACAGAGAAATTAGAATGGCAATTCTGATATCCATTTCTCTTGAAGCTATTAGATGCGATGCTGAGTAGCTATGATATACCGAGATAACCCGAATTCCCATACTACTGTGGGTGGTTACAGGAAGTTTAATTGTGTATATACTGGATGCTTGCCAGCGTTAATGTTTTAACTGCTGCCTCTAATGCAAAAGTATATCTTCCTCCTTCCCTTACTCCCTCAAAGCATCCTTAAAGGGCTTATATATACATACACACACACAAAACAGAGACACGGAAAGGTAATAAAATAGGGTTGGCCTTCTGGATGTAGGTTGAGCTGATTTATGTGTGTTTGGTGGGGCACTGATGCTTAGGTTCATTTCATGAATTTTCTCTGGGCCCTTTGCTGTGCCTGCGGCCTCTCACGGTCTCTTTCTGTCTCTAGAAAGCATAGTGGAACCAAGTTAAATGGGGCAGAAGCACATGTTGTACGGTACCATGATAAGCACACAGCGTATTTATTCTACTTATACATGCCAGATGGCACGTGAAAAGTCTGGGCCATAAATAAGGTCGATCTCTCAGCCATTTTGCAAACGTGGGGGTGGGAGTACGGGAAGAATTCTGACTGAGACACAAGAATCGGCTCCATTTCTGTAATCCCATAAAACTGGTTTTGGACATGTTCCAGGTTCCTGCTTTGATGGTCGAAAGAAGAGGAACTGGAACACTATCCTGCAGGGAGACTTGGCTCAAGTGGACATTAAGATCTGGAGCCAAGGGACTCCTTATTAACCCTGGCCCACAGGAGGTCCATTTGGCCTCAACACAGGTCAGAGCCCTTTCAGCCTTGACCAGTGACGTAGCATCAACAGGGTGGGGGGCACACCACAACAGGGGCGTGGCCGTGGCATGGAGAGGGCGTGATGGGGGCGTTCTGCGGCAGGGCGATGGCAGGGGCGCGGGGCGCACACGTGCCCTGGGCGCAGTTCCCCCTCAGTCTGCCCCTGGCCATTACCCCTTCCTGGTGGAATAGTCTCCCGGAGGAGAACAGGATCCTGTAAGATTTCACAGAGTTCCGCAGGGTCTGCAAAACGGAACTGTTCCGCCAGGCATTTAGTTGGGGCTGATCTCTGACTATCAGTCTCCCCTAGGGCTATGTGTTTTCCTTGGTCCCTAGGTAGGTGTTTTTTTTTCTTTGCTCCGTTTTTGCAGTTTTTAGGGTAGTCCAGTTCATTAGCTTCTGATTTTCTGGACTATGTAGGCTATTTTATCTTATTAATTGGGTTTCATTTTTAAATCATGGGTTTTAGTTGAAACAGCTTTTATGTTTTACACTGTTGATTGTACATCGCCCCGAGCCAAATATGGGAGGGGCAATTAACAACTCTAATAAATAAAAAAATAAAAATGAGCAGTGCACACAATTAGGGTTGCCAACATCCAGGTAGAGTCTGGAGGTCTCCTGGAAATAGAACTGATTTCCAGACTGCAGGTCAGTTCCCCTGAAGGAGATGGTAGCTTCAGAAGGTGGATTCTGTGGCAACTGAGATCCTTCCTCTCCCCAAACACTGGCTGTTTCCACACAAATCCCCTAAAATGTTTGAAAAAAAATTCAATCCCCCCCCCCTTACAAATGGTGTACCTCTGCACTCATCCCCTCAAAACAATTCTTGGCCACCATCACGTGATTTCCCCCTCTCTTTTTTGGAGTTTGTAGAATCCATGCTTCAGTGCTTCACAGCCCTGTGCTGGATTCTATACTCCTTGGGGCTTTCCGCACTGACAGAGTTGTACTGGTTTCTATCTAGGTTCACCTCAGTGTATCCGCACTGCAACTGAGCTCAACGTTGTTTTGTCTCAGTTCCCCCCCTCAGAACTGCGACATCCCTGTCGCAGTTATGGACTGCACCTTTCTGCTGGAACAAGGTCGATACCGCTTTGAAGCTTCGAAGTGCGGACACATCGAAACGACACCTCATCCGTT